>NC_066583.1:79501740-79844168 GCF_024323335.1 Lathyrus oleraceus | reverse complement strand
GTCCCACTCATTCTTTATTTTCTAAGGCTCATGTCGCACAATTCTAATTTTGATTTAACAAGCTCTTGAAGATGCTACTTTTGATATGCTTGTTTAATCCGCTGCTTGGTATGACTGAGGATAACTTGATTGAAGATCTTGACTTGAGGCTTCGAGCTCCACAGCTTAGAAGAAAAGTCTTATTAAGTGACCAAGGGTCTTTTGGTCACTCAAATTAGACTGTGGGATCATACAAGTTCAAAGGATTTAATTGATCAAAATTGCTTTTGATCAATTTAATCATGGGTTTATTTTGGTTTAGGGAACTAGGTTTGAATCTAATCAAATGGTTAGAATTATCAGAAACTATCCTAAGGGATCATATTATGGTTAATCAAGGTTAGGTTAAAATTCTAGGTACAAACTCTAAGGGAACATGCAATTATTCATGAGAAGATCATATTAAAAGGTCCTAAAGTTATTAATCTAATTACTTGATCAAAGTATATTTGACCAAATAATTAAATCAATAAAGGGAAATCAAGCCATGAATTAACAAAATAATTAATTAAATGAATCAAAAGAAGATTTATCAATTAAACAAAAACAATTAACAAACACATTAATTCTACTTCTAACATTTTGAACAATCACTAAAACTAATTAAAAGAGAAATTAATTCTAGTATTTTTACTAAATTAATATTAATATTTATTTTTTTATATAAAAGAAATTAATGTATGTTCTAAGCTAAGTAAATTATTGTATGTATTTTCTAAGCTAAGACTAAATTATAAGTAATATATATTAGATATGCAATTTACCATGGAATAATTTATATTAGATAAAACTGATATTATAATAAAATATATTTGTAATAGCATGAAGTATACTAATAGTAATGTGCACTGTTATATAGTATGTGTGGCTACGAAATTATAGCGTGTTTGGCGACGAAATTGATGAATGCCTATGTAAAGTATCTCTCTTGATAACTTCCAGTTTTTTATTTAAACATGAGATAAAATTAAAAGTAAATCTATTATTAAAATAAAACCATAGCCTGATTAATGAAGAATTTTTTCAAGCATGAAACAAATTATGTGACATATAATATGTTTGGAATTCAAAATCTACGAGACGTAACAACAACCGAAATTCCAGCCTTAGTCTCACTGGACAGTGGAAAGTTTAGTGATTAAATTCAATGAACCTATCTTGTTCTAACCCTTTATAGTAATAGTCGTTATATAGTAATTATATAGCAGTAATAAAATAATAAATAGTAATTATATAGTAGTAATACAGTAGCAAAAATGCATAGTAGTAAAAAAAGGAAAATAAATACCAGCTCTGAATAAGTTTTCGATAACGGCTAACAAAATTGAATTTGACGAATTAATATATCGTTAGAATCAAAATTTTATAAAGAAATAAAATACATACTGCAAATTGCGAAACAAGCTATAAATTATACCGAAAAAACAATAAAAGTGTGCGAAAAATTCGATTCAAGAGTGCACCAGTTCGACTAAAATATGCATCAGAATGAAAAACTAATTATATATTCATGATCAGCGCGAAAAAAATAATTCAAATGGTATACTCATATATTAATAGTTAAGAATTAAAAAAAATACTATTTTCAAGTTTATGTGCCTTATGCAAAAACAAGTGATTATTCAATAAGCAATTGCAAAACAGTAGTTTAAGCTAAATCAACCAACAAATATTCAATAATTCATGGCAGGGGTGTGGAAAAGATATAGGATTACCGACGGAGCGGAGATTTGCTCCGATTAGTGTTGAAAAATGGAGCGTCGAAAAGAAACCCGAAAAACTTCAAGAATAAGCTCCATTAATATAGAAGATGAATCATAAATGTAGAATATTGATGAATAAGTTTGAATGGATGAATCTTGGATGATGATTGTTGATGATAATGTAGAAATTGTTGATGGATGATTTTTGATGATAATACTTGGATTGTTTATTGATAATTATTGATGATAATATAGAAATTATTGATGGCTAAGTTCCACCATTTTAGAACTTCAATGTGAAATTCTAAATGGTGATGAAGATGAACTTTAGTGAGGGTGAGGGAGAAGATGAATATTGAGAAAGAAATTAGGAAGAAAAAGTAGTGGAAAAATAATGATTAATTGTGAATTTCCAAGTTAGGTTAGTTAACCCCAAAAATATGAGAAATAACATATTTATATAGAATTGTTAGATGAATGATCATCCTTGGATTATGATCCAAGTAATTGGTTTATCAATTATTAGAAATTAATTTAACCCTTATTTGTGGATCACCAATTTCAACCATAGGATTAATTGTTAAGAGTGACTAGGATTGAGTGAAAAAAATGGAAGTTGAGATTTGTGTTTGTTTGAAAGTTTTTTTTTAGTTTGGAAGTTATGGTAGTTAAGGGTAATTAGGTATATTGATGGCTTGTGGAGAAATAGGTAGTTAAGGGTAGTTAAAGACCAATGGTGTTGGAGTTTAGCAAAAGTACCAAGTTAGGATGTAAGGCAAAAAATCACTAGTAATTAACTTGAATTTTCATGTATTTGCCTTGATTTTTCTACCACTTTTGACTTGAATTTTGAGTGGCTTAACCCATGACTTTTAGTACTTTTGAGAAGTGATATTTTCCAATAAATGAATAAAAACTTTTCTTTATTCCAACTTTGCCTTTTTCTTTGAATCTAAACAAACATCTGAATTAAGTGATGATCATTTCAATTCCCCTTGATAACAATAGATCTCAAATAAAGAGATGATTCTCACCTTAAGTAATACGTGAAATAAACCTGAATAGTTACCAAATAATATTCACCTCAAAAATATACTTAAATCGATTAAATCTAGTATCATCGAACCTTTGGTATAAATTTGTTACCATATACAAATATCGACGAATGCATGATCAAATAAAAACAAATTATGCAAATGAACAAAACCATAAGTCAGGCGAATAAAAAAAAGTAGGGAAAATTTTGGGGTACGACAGGTATTGATGAGTATTATAGGGTTTTCTATTGTACCAGTGTTAAAGCTATGTGGGACTCATTGCAAATTACCCATGAGGGAACCAATGATGTCAAACTAGTTAGAATCAAGACTTTAACTCAAGAATTTGACCTTTTTCATATGGAGGATGGTGAAACCATTGCCGATATACAAAAGCGATTTTCTCATCTAATCAATCGGTTAAATGCTCTTGATAGAACTACCCATAATGATGTTACTACTAACAAAATCTTAAGATGTCTTAATAGGGATTGGCTACCAAAGGTCATAGCGATTAAGGAAGCCAGTGATCTAAGAACATTGGACATGACAACATTGTTTCGTAAGCTTCAAGAGCATGAGCAAGAGCTCATGAACCTTGATAAACATGAGAAGAGTCAAAAGAATGATAAAGTTAAGGACACCGGAAGGAAGTCTATCGCTTTAAAGGCTTCAAGATCTAAGTCATCCACCAATGATGCATGTGAGAGTGAATCAAGTGATGATGATAAAGATTCGAATAAAGACATCGGGTTGTTCGTAAGGAGGTATAACTGATACCTTAGAAAGAATGAAGTTCAACATTCGAATAAAAATCTTGTCAATCATAGAATACAATCAAAATTCCCGAATCGAGAGGAAGGTAAGACAACTAAGTCAAAAGGATCATGCCATAATTGAGGAAAGGTCGGTCACTATAAGTCGGAATATCCCTTGTTGAAGAAAGAAAAAGAAAGAGACAAACGTCACAACAAATCTAGCAAAGCTAGAAGAGCATACATTGCATTGGAGAGAGATAATGAGTCCTCAAGTAATGATAACTCAAGTGATGAAGAAGAAAATGTCAATATTTGTCTTACGACTCATCAAAAGAAGAAAAATAATGTAAGTCATTCTAAGTATGACCATGTTGATAAAATATCTTATTTTGATTTACAAAATGCCTTTAGTACTCTACACAATGAGGTCAAGGAAGCTTTTAAACGCTTCGCCTTAAATAAGAAACTTTTCTGTTATTTAGAAAAGAAGATTTCTAATTCCGAAAAGGAATTAGAAACTCTTAAGAAATCTATGATAGAGGTTACTAAAGGCAAAACTAAAGATGATAAGGAATTTTGGTTTAGATGGTTTGGATGTGAAACTTGTCACATTTGGCAAAGAGAGGTTAGAACTCTTCAAGCTAAATTAGACAAGTCTTTACAACCTAAAGTTACCTTTGCTATTGATCAATCACATTTTAGAAGTAACATGAATAATCCTTATTAAAATTACACTTATGTGGTAAAGGATCAAGCTAGCAAAAGCAACTCTCCTCCGAACTTAAATTATTTATATTGTTGCAAGAGGGGACATACTATTGCTAAATGCCGATTTAGGAGATTTTTGGTTCCTAAAGGCATTTTCCAATGGTTGCCAAATGCAACCAAAGTTTCACTCACATGCTAGGACCCAATGAAAATTGGGTACCTCCTTTCTTTGTTTAAATTTGTAGGTGGAATGTCTTGAGGATACAGAGAGAACATGGGTTCTCGATAATGGATGCTCAAGACACATGACGGGTGACATTTCCTTGTTCTTTGACTTTGTGGCTAAGAAGAAAGGGTTTGTAACCTACGGTGATAATAACAAGGGAGTTATACTCGGAAAAGGTAGTGTAGGTAATCCCTCATCTACTACTATCTCATACGTCCTTTTGGTTAAAGGCCTTAAGAACAATCTCATTAGTATTAGCCAATTATGTGACAAAGGATATAAAGTATCATTTTTAAAAGATTGTTGCATGATTGAACATAATGATAAAAAGAATGATGTGCTTAAGGGATGGAGGGTAAATAATGTATACATGCTTGAATTAAATGAAGTATCTTTGACTAGCGCTAAATGTCTCATCTCCATGAGTGAAGACTTGTGGCTTTGGCAAAGGTGATTAACGCATGTCAACTTTGACTTGCTAAATAAAGTTATTGCAAAAGATCTAGTAGTTGGTCTTACCAAAATCAAATTTTCAAAAGATCACTTATGTGATACGTGCCAAATGGGAAAATAAACAAGGATCTCTTTTAAATCTAAAAATATTGTTTCCACAACGAGACCCCTTGAACTTCTCCATATGGACCTTTTGGGGACATCTAGAATTAAAAGTCTAGGTGGAAACTACTATGGTTTTGTTATAGTAGATGACTACTCTAGATTTTGTTGGACCATCTTCTTAGCAAGTAAAAGTGACATTTTTTCTGCTTTTGAAAAGTTTGCCAAGATGTCTCAAAACAAATTGAACACTAGTATAGTTACTATTCGAAGTGATCACAGAGGTGAATTTGAAAATCACATCTTTGAGGAATTTTGTGAAACAAACGACATTGATCATAATTTTTCTGCTCCATGAACTCCACAACAAAATGGAGTAGTGGAACGTAAAAACCTAATTTTAGAAGAGCTTGGAAGAATTATGATCAATGAAAATGACCTTCCTAAATATTTTTGGGTCGATGCCATAAATACGGCTTGTTATGTATTGAATAGGATACTCATTCGTCATATTCTAAACAAAACTCCTTATGAATTGCTAAAGGGAAGGAAGCCTAATATTTCACATCTTCATGTCTTCGGATGTAAATGCTTTATATTAAATAATGGTAAAGAAAACCTTGGTAAATTTGACTCAAAAGTCGATGAAGGTATCTTTCTCGGATACTCTCAATCTAGTAAAGCATATAGAGTATACAACAAAAGGTTACTTATTATTGAAGAATACGTGCATGTTTTATTTGATGAATCTTATCCGAAAATTTCCGGAGAAGGTATTATTGTTGATGGTACAGGTGTTCCTTCGGAAGACATAATAAGAGATCAAGAAGAAAAGAGTGTTGAATCTCATCCGGAAAAAGCTGAGGAGGAGCTGGATCGCATATCTAAAAAGAAAGAGGAGGATCATTCGATTAATAACAATGATCTTCCTTTGAAATGGAAATCTTCTAAGGATCATCCCATCAATAATATTCTAGGAGATATCTCAAAGGGAGTTACCACACGGTCAAAGATAAGTAACTTTTGTTATCATTTCGCTTTCGTCTCTCAAATTGAGCCTAAAAACTCCAAAGACGCATTACTCGATGAACATTGATTTTTAGCAATGCAAGAGGAACTTAATCAGTTCAAAAGAAATAAGGTATGGGATCTTGTTCCCCCTCCGCGAGACCATCGAGTAATCGGTACTAAATGGGTGTTTAGGAACAAGTTAGACGAAAACGGAGTTATAACTCGCAACAAGGCTCGCCTTGTTGCTCAAGGGTATAATCAATAGGAAAGCATCGACTATGAGGAAACTTATGCTTTGGTTGCCCGACTCAAGGCTATACGCCTTTTACTTGCCTATGCTTGTTCTCAAGATTTCAAATTATTTCAAATGGATGTTAAGAGTGCTTTCCTAAACGGTTACATTAATGAAGAGGTCTATGTATCTCAACCTCTCGGCTTTGAAAATTATGAGCATCATAACTATGTTTATAAGCTTAAGCATGCTTTGTACGGTCTCAAACAAGCCCCTAGGGCATAGTATGAACGTCTTAGAAAATTTCTACTAGAACAAGGATTCTCAAGAGGGAAGGTTGATACAACCCTTTTTATTAGGCGTCAAGGAAAACACTCTATTTTAGTTCAAGTCTATGTAGATGACATTATTTTTGGATCTAATAACATAAATTTGGTCAAGGAATTCTCTAAGTTGATGCATGGAGAATTTGAAATGAGCATAATGGGGGAGCTAAATTGCTTCCTCGGACTTCAAATCAAGCAACTTAAAGAAGGAACTTTTGTGAGCCAAACGAAGTATTGTAATGAGTTACTCAAGCGCTTCGATATGGAAAACTCCAAAGAAATCGACACTCCAATGTCTACTGCGGTTAATATGGATCGGGATGAAAATGGTAAGGCCGTAGATATAAAAAGGTATAGAGGTATGATCGGATCTCTCCTCTATCTTACCGCATCTCGAACAGACATTATATTTAGTATATGTATGTGTGCTAGGTATCAATCATGTCCCAAAGAGTCACATTTAAATGTCGTCAATCGCATACTTAGATACCTCTATGGTACCTCAAAGTATGGGCTTTGGTTTTCTAAGGGAAGTGATTGCTCTTGGTTGGCTACTCTGATTCCGACTTTTCCGGTTGCAAATTGGATAGGAAAAGCACTAGTGGCACTTGTCATTTTTATTCAAATTCCTTGGTGAGTTGGCACATCAAAAAGAAAGTTCCAATGGCTTTGTAAATGGCTGAGGCGGAATGCGTTGCAGCGGGTAATTGTTGTGCTCAAATTTTGTGGCTCAAACAACAATTACTCGAGTTCAATGTTTAACTTGAACGTATTCCCATTTTTTGTGACAACACAAGCGTCATCAATTTAACCAAAAATCCTATACTATATTCACGCACTAAACATATTGAAATTCGGCATCACTTCCTTAGGGATCATGTTAAGAAAGGTGATGTTGTCTTCAAGCACGTTGATAGAAAAAATCAACTTGTCGATATTTTCACAAAACCACTTGTGACAGAGCCCTTCTTCCACATCCGTAGGGAACTTGGTGTTCTCGATATCTCGGATCGCTTTTAAATTTATATATGATGCTTGCTCTATATCTATGTCCATCTATTCCTTAATTTATAAGTGCGGGCTATGTGAGGGCACTCATCGTCTATCATCATTGGAGGTAATATTATTCCTATCTATTTGAACTATCCTGATCAATTATGTATGTATATGCGTGTTCTATGTAATGCAATTCTTGATGTTCATCTTATGGTTTGATCTAAGTTTGATCAATTTCTATGTTTGAATTATGCTTGAACTTGCTTAGGTATCATATTTAACATGCATGTTACTGTATTTAGTTATTTGTCTTAAAGTTTATGCTAAACAAATGTGGCAATGTTATTTACTTATTTTCTTTTGCTCCGTGCAATATTTATGTCTATAATTCTTACATTGACTTCATGTTATGTGCATGGTTGTTAATGTCTATCTGTTGCAAAGTAGTTGACTAAGTGCTTATGAATATCTTTGTTTCCCGTTGACCGTATCATTGTTTCTTTTTGATGTTGTCAAAGAGGGAGAAGCAATGGAAACATAATAGTAGATTTATAATAGCAGAATTTTTGAAGGCATGCATAAAATCAGGGGGGGACGTCTATCAAAGTACGCGATTGTGCCACGGTTTGCCATCATCAAAAAGGGGGCGTATGTGAGGGAAAAGATCATTTGTCCTTATTTTAATGATGCCAAACTTTTTTAGTTGCTCATAATGTATGCTTTGGACGGTGTCATCATATCATAGAATGAATTCATCCTCCAACATGCTCAAAGTATAAGTGAAATTAGTCCATACATATAGGAGCATTTCATAGATGTGAATAATGCACTTGATCATCATTGGTACCTTAGGTTCATAAGAAAATGGTTTGAATTAACCAAAATATCAAAAACTCATTTTTGACAGTTTAAGAATTTTGAGTTGACTCATGACTTGGAGTGTAACTCTCGGGTCTGAACAGGTTGAGTCATGAATCGACTCATGACTTGGAGCAGTAGAACTGTGAGTCGACTCATGACTTGGAGCGTAACTCTCGGTTCTAAACAGATCGAGTCATGAGTCGACTCATGACTTGGAGCAGTAGAACTGTGAGTCGACTCATGACTTGAAGCGTAACTCTCGGGTATGAACAGGTCGAGTCATGAGTCGACTCAACTCTGGAAAAATTTGTTTGAGTTGACTCATCCTCTGTTTGAGTTGACTCATTGGCTGTTTCATTTGAACCATGTTGCCACGGGTCTGAACATGTCGAGTCATGAGTCGACTCAACTCTGAAAAAACCCTGTTTGAGTTGACTCATCCCCTGTTTGAGTCGACTCATCGTCTGCTTCATTTGAGTAGTTTTTGCCTCGGATCTGAATAGGTCGACTGATCACTGTTGGCACTCAATTTTCTGCTGTGCATTTTTGCAAAATTATTATGTTATGTCTATTACTTTGTCCATGTATCATATAAATATTCTAGAGTCTCTTCTTCAACATTCTAGCAAGAAAAGTGAAAGATATACACCAAAGTGCTCTTCATTTTCATTCTCCATTGCATTTCTCAACAATTACACATAACAACTTTTGTTGATCATTGTGCATTATTTTGGTGATAACGTCCAAATAGGATTGTGTAATCTTATTTTGGATTGAGGCTTTGTGTGAGTTTTTCTTGACTAAACCATTGGGGTTTTGTCCTCTAAGAATTGGGGGGGGGGGGGGGGGGGGTTTGCACTAACCTTTGCTTCACATATTCAGCCGAGTGAAAGATTTGAAGAACGGTGGGTTCGGTCAAACAAGTAACGGTAACCGGAGGATTGTGAAGAAAGCTTAGGGTTCAAATGTCTTGCGATCGAAATTAGCCGAGCTAACGTTTTAGAGAACGTGGAGTTCTTTTCAATAAGGTAGCTACAATCGGAGGTTTGTTCGAAGCGCTTGAAGAACATGATTCAACTCGAATCAAGGGGAGAGAGGTGAATAGGATCTGCAATAACATTAGGGGTTGATTGATGGTGATCATTTCTTCTCTTATATCAACTTTGCAACTTAATAATAAATATTCTAGATTTAGAATTGAGGGCAGACGTACCCTAAGCGAGGACGATAGGGGAACTTCCTAAACAAATCTGGTGTTGTTCTCTCTTTCTCTTAACTCTTTAAATTCTGCATTAATTATGTTTTGTGTGAAATTAATAGTAAAATCAATCTCGCTCAAATCTTGTGCATAGTAGTTGTTCGATAAATTGGTGCAATCACTTTGATTACAACTAAGTAAAATTCTTCACATTCAATTTGAGTGAAATTGATACTTGGTGTGGAGTGCTCACCAAGTGCTCGATAAAATTAATCTCAGACAAATCTATTAATATTTTACTTGCTCTCTTATTGTGTTAACGCATTATTAGAGGTAACGATATCAAGGATTGTGGTTATTAATAGTGGTTGATTATCTCTATCGTGGTTACTCCATTCGGTTTCACGCATATCCGATCTCTCCATTAACAGATCGTTTAGACGATTGTGGTCTAGGGAGCTTTCGCGGCCTTTAAAAACATTTTTAAAAGCGTTAAATTTTAAATACTGATATATTCAACCCCCCTTCTAGATCGATACTATCGTCTAACATTTTGGTGGGAAAGACGTTTTGAGGAATTGGGTGTGCACCACTTGTCAAGCGAAGAGAGGTTTGAGAGAGTTCTAATTGTAACATTTGTTGATTACCAATTGTCCAGCATATATTGTAATTAAAATTGAGTGAAAGAGAGAAATAGAAAAAGCATGCAATAATATTTTATGGGTTGATAGTAGATGAGTGGTCATTGGTCATTCGGTTATTTCATATTGACATTGATGTCTGATGAAGAGAAAATATATTTTATTCTTACAAAAAAGAGTAAGTATGTCGTTGAAAAAAATTCTTTAAAATTTCAACATCAACCGTTTTCGTTAAATTATGATCATTTAAAATAACTACTATTAGTATTAACAAGAGGTAAAGATAAGCACTCAGGTTGAAATATATCGTCAACATTGTGTTCTTGTATGATCAACTACATGTAACTATTATAACGTCATTATTATATAATTTATGTAAAAAAAATTATAAGCAAGAGATAATTTGGAATTAAAAATGAGTACTAGGGGTGCTCACCCTTATATAACCAAGAAACCAAAAGGAGAAATCCAAAATATCAAACCTACAACAAACTCAGCCTCAAAACCACCGACAAGAAACTCTAAAAGAAAGGAAATACACCCAACACTTACCGGGGTTACTATACCGATCGGACCGAGAAATATTCCTCCATCTTCTATGAAAATCCATGAATCAATCCCAAGATAATGCCTTCATAAAACTCAACACTTCCAACTTAACAAGGGCATTACCTTTAAAAAGAATTGAGTTCCAGCATGACCAAATACACCAACAAAACAATAGATCAAAAAACAAAAAGAAAGGGAATTAAGATTAATTAGTATATCTAAAAGCGTACTACCTAGAGCTGAAAAATCTATCCAATCCATAAGCAAAACTTCTTCCATAAGAAATTGGAAAAGGAACAAAGACAAAATAAATGCTCCACATTTTCATCTTCAAACTACATTATGTGCTCCTCTAATAATGCTCATCTTTGTCAATTCTATTCTCGTAGGTAACTTATTGAGAATTAACCGTCATTCAAAAATAAAAATTTTGCTTGGAATTTTGGTCTTTCATAATTGATCAAGCGATTTAACTTTGATAGAATCTAAAGTATGCTCCACCAAACAAGACTCATGAATCCTCTTATAGCAATCTTTAACTGAAAGACCATATTTATGTCTCCACCAAACAAAACGGTCCTCTTCATTCGACTTAGGCTTCACCCATTCAAAATCGATAACAACTCATCTAACAACAACACCTCATCTTTACCCAAAGTCCTCCCATTGAGGTCTAAGTCCCACACCCAAGAATCATTAATCCAAGATCCCGCCTCGACCACTTTGGAACAAGACAAAAGATTCATCCTATATAAAGAAGAAAATAAATCTATAAAGGAGGATGAACCACATCAATCATGGCTCCAAAAATCCAAAGACTTGTCGTTATCAAGCTTACAAGAAATAGAAGAAGAAAAACAATTTGAATGAGGAGCAATATCAATTGAATCCCATAAAGCACATAAATCCCTCCACCACAAAGAGGCTTTCTTAAAAGATGTTGAACCCCTCAACGCCGCAATCTTAACATCTCCATAACAGGACACAAGAAAATTGGCCCACGAGGAAGATTCGTCGTTTAAGATCCTCCATTTCCACTTAGAAAGTAATGACAAATTGAACATACAACAATGTTTAACTCCAAGACCCCATTTCGCTTTCGACAAACAAATGATATCCCAACTCACCCAACAAATCTTCTTCCCTTCATCACCCCCTCCCTACAAAAAACAAAAAAGATCTTTGAATCTTGATTATCTCATTAATAACTACCTTGGGGCCTTGTAGAAAGAGAAGAAGAAAATTGGAATATTGGATAAGACAGAACTTAGAAGGATCACTCTACCTCCAATAGAGAGAAATCTATTATATCAAGTCGTTAAGACCAAAAATACGACTTTTGGATAAATTCACCCGAAGCCCCGACACTAACTCAAAACCTCTAAGTAAAGATTTAATAGTCCAAAGGTTATTCCACGAACCCTTTCCAATCAAGATAGTGTCATCCGCAAATTGAAACAATTCAACATGCATATTATCATTAATATGAAAACCTTCAAAATCCCCCAAAGAAACTGATTGATGTAATAAACCGGCAAAATCTTCCGCAACCAAAAGGAAAAGAAAATGGGAAAGAGGATCTCCTTGTCTAAGACCTCTAGTAACTTTGAAGTTCACCGTAGAGCACTCATTAACTAGAACACACATATAACTACTAAACATCAATGCTTCTAGCCAACCACACCACCCAACTCCAAAATCCATCGGGCACTCATCAAAATCCATCGGGCACTCATTAACTAGAATAGACATATAACTACTAAACACCAATGCTTCTAACCAACCATACCACCCAGCACCAAAATCCATCGGGCACTCATTAACTAGAACAGACATATAACTACTAAACACCAATGCTTCTAACCAACCATACCACCCAGCTCCAAAATCCATCCGTTGTCTATATTAACAACAAATCCGGTTTGACACTCAAAAATAAGTTTATGAAACACCACTAGCTTTATATATATATATATATATATATATATATTATGAAACACCACTTTCAAACTAGACGCAAGAAGCTTTATATATATATATATATATATATATATATATATATATATATATATATATATATATATATATATATATATATATATATATATATATATATATATATATATATATAACCATTGCCTCTAGGTGTTGAATCTAAACATTAAAAAACTTAAATGGCTTAGAATTCTAATTAATACCCTTTGATCCAAATAGGACAATAATCGGAAAGAGATCTATCATCACCTTACCACTTAAATTAACCCAAATAAATTTCTTACCCCCATAAAAGGTATATCAATTAACGTCATCCCTTCACCACTATTAGATATCATTTATGTAGTGACATGGTTTAGCCAGAGGAACATTTCAACTTGTGTAACTGACCATATTTTTTTTTGTAAAAAAATTCAACTTATTTTCTTTTCTTCGTTTTTTGTAAAATCACTGCAAGTTGTTTTCCAAAAGTAGCTCACCAAGGTTTCTATAAAATTTAAAAAATCGAGAAACTGAAAATGAACCAATTGGTTAAAAAAACAGAACATGGACTCGCTCTTCACAATTCACACTATCATCAAACAATCTTAATAAAAACTAGTAAGAGGTGCGAGATGGGTAGGCATAGCATATGCCAGCGGAAAGTAAGTGACGGGCTTAATAAAAGTAAGACATCTTAATAGCATCATGAATAAATTGAAAACCCCATATCTATATCCAAAAATGTTTAGTTCAAACTCAACACATAATTTTATAGAATGCACGAAAAGGCAACAGCTTAGGACAAAGGTCATTCATCGGAAGAGTCCTTCCTCTACTCAAATGCATCATCATCGTCATCAGGAAGGGGTTGATTAGCCGCTTCAATAATTTCATTCTCGTGCCTGCAAAACCACCAATACATAAGACACTCAAATGTAACACTTCAAATCGAATGAGAAGAGTTATAGACAAAGTAGACACTCGGAAAAAACTAAAGGATGTTATAGTCTTTGCCTATGTTACAACATTTTATTTTAAATAAACATATATTCTCTTGCGTCTTACATCCCAAGACATACACAAATCTACCAACTAAATGCGGTTAAAAGAGCTTTTTATGAACTTATAAAAATAGTCAATAAGAGCTAATGATATGCCTCTCTTAACCTGTTTTCACTTTACACATACTCTTCAATATAACATACAAGTACTGATGAATCTATTTACTAAACCCTATACCGATGATTGTTGCGCAAAATTGATTTTAGAAAAACATTTACACTGGCCTAGTTTATCATGGTGATGATGAGTGGTTGTCGAAAAAACACCTAAACAAGTTGATGACAGATAGCTTACCTTTGTTGTAAGGCCAAATCAATTTGAACTTCTGGTGGAGCCAGTGCAGGAGATTCTACAAAGTGCAAATTAGGATCACTGCAAATTTACAAGTTAGAAATAATTAGTTGAAATGCATGATAAAGTTCAATGGGTTCTTCATGTCATTGTAGAAACTAGAAATTAAACACCAACCCTGCAAGTTTCCTGGCAAGATACAGGAAAGGCTTCTCAAAGTTGTAGTTGCTCTTAGCTGATATCTCATAGTACTGCAAATTCTTCTTCCTGTGGAAAGTAACCTGCTTTGCCTTCACTTGCCTGTTCTTCACATCAACCTTGTTTCCGCAAAGAACAATTGGGATGTTTTCACAAACCCTGAAAATAAGAGGCAGTGTCTTTAAAGCAGTATAACAAAAATGGTGCCCAATAACTAAACAGAGTAATAAAAAAAAAAGTTTGAAGACTTTACTAACCGACAAAGATCACGATGCCAGGTAGGAACATTTTTGTATGTCAGTCGGGCAGTAACATCAAACATTATAATAGCACACTGCCCGTGGATACTACAATGCAAAGATATAAGGTTAAAAACAAAATATATCAAGT
The DNA here is from genome assembly GCF_024323335.1 of Lathyrus oleraceus. Taxonomy (NCBI): domain Eukaryota; kingdom Viridiplantae; phylum Streptophyta; class Magnoliopsida; order Fabales; family Fabaceae; genus Lathyrus; species Lathyrus oleraceus. The sequence continues at coordinate 79,829,410 of NC_066583.1, read as the reverse complement.
AGAACAAAAAAAAGCACAAGAATCACAGAAGTGGATTCCCATCATGGCACAGAAAACAAAACATGCAATACCCACGATACTGATACACAAGGGTGTCATGACCAATAAACATGACACTTATAGACTAGAAACAAAATCACAATAAATTCATTGAATTGTCATCACAATTATATGATACAGAAACTCAATCTCATGTGCAAGACAGCATAGAACAGATGACTGACAATAAACATGAGTGTAATTCATGTTAAAATGAAAGCTTAGAACATGAAAGTGTCAAATAAACCAGGGCATTTGATTAAACAGTTGTTAACACCAGCTAGTTCAAAAACTTGAGATCAGAATACATTGAAACAAATGATTATACTTACTAATATCCATCTCTAAGACCACCAAACTTCTCTTGACCAGCCGTATCCCAGCAGTAGAAACGAATCTTGCCACAGTTAGTGAAAAAATCCAATGGATGCACTTCAACACCAATAGTTGCTGTACACAATCAAATCAAATCAACTAATCATCCACTTAAGAACGTATTAATCAAGTAAAACATGTGTATAAGCATGCTTACAAGCATCAAACCCTAAATTAAAATAAAAATGAATCTTACGTTCATATTTCTTCTCAAATTCTCCGGTAAGATGCCTCTTAACAAATGTCGTCTTTCCTGCAAATGTTCATTACATTACAACAAAGTTCATCTCCAAATTCACAAGCCAAATCCTAACGAATCGCTATTTTCAGTTACAGATTTTTGCTAATTGATTAAAAAGGAAAGAAAAAAAAGTAAGAAACGAAACCTGTTCCACCATCGCCGACGATAACAAGCTTGAAACTCGGGTAATCGACGGTTTGCTGATTCGGCAAAGCCTACATCAACAAGAAAAACACGATCAATTGAAAATCGGGAAATTAGCGTGAAATCAATGGAGTGATGAGAAAAAGAGCTTACCATAGATAGAGTATTGTTGGAATGGAGAGGCGGTGTATGAGTGATGATGAGTAGTGAATAAACAAATTAGGGTTTTTATATTAGAAGGGTTTCGTTTCGTTTCGTTTTGAGTTTGAGTTTGAAAGCGTGAAACTGACGCGGCTCTTACGCCTTTCGGTCAAGTTTTCAATTTGTCTGTCTAATTGGGCTCCACCCACTTGTATGTAAGCCCATCCACCCATAAGTTTCTGGAATTTTTAGTTATCTTATTGGTATATACTTAATTCTTGTATTCTCATTAGTCAAAATGTTCTTATTCTTTGATATGTGTATTCTTAATTTAAATTTAAATTTCTAAGCCTTAGATTTTGGACATGCCTTTTAATGTTGTTTTACTAAAAATGTTTGATTTGTTTTTAATTATTTTGGTAGTAAAAAACATCTTTCTTAACTTATCTAAATAAGACAAACTAATTTGTGTAATAGTTGAGTCATAAATATGAGAGTTTTTTTTAAATAATTATTATTTTCAATTAATTTTTTAAAATAATTATAATTTTAAATAAAATATTAAATGAATTATGTTTCAAATAAATAAAAATGAATGGTAAGAACAAAAGTCACTCTAAATGACGCAAGCATTCATTATTTGTACATATGTGTCATGCAGGTTGGCGACTTCTTATTGGATGCATCAATGCATGTGGCGCATGCATGCATCCTCTATGAGCATGCGCCACATGGAGTGCTACCTTGTTGTATAGTTTTTTTTTTAATTATTGTAATAATAAAATAATTTAAAATTAAATTAAAAATTAAAAATAATTTATAATATTATTTGGTAAAATTGAATTACACAACGACACAATAAAGAATAAATGATCTGCTCGATCGTAATGCCCCCTAGTTCCATAATCCTACGCATTCTCTTGTCTTTAAGGTCTCCCACAATTTCCTGAGATGTTTGGGATCTCCTAGTATTCGCCTGAGAAAAAAGTGGTTGGTGCGAGGATCCTGACATGTCTAACAAATCTTCTATCATATCTCTCCAGCAGACGGCGACTTCATAGTCGACGTTGTCATAATCGAGTTCGGTGTTCATGTTGTCGTAGTTGGATCGTGGTAGTTGGGTTAAGTGTGGACGTGATGGTTGGTTGAATTGGGACATTAAATAGTTTTGGAAACGAAGTAATGGTTCTTGTGGTATTTGAAAGGCATGTGGTGGTTAGGTGTTTTGGTGATGTGATATTGGGTGCTTTGGCGATATGAGGTTTGGGTGCTTTAGATGTGTGATGTTTGGGTGGGCATTGGATGGGGGCTATGATGGGAACAGGTGGAATCATATGCATTATCCAGGTTATAATAAGATGTGGTGGCCGCATATGGTTGTTGGTGGTATGGGTCATGCTCTTGGTTTTGTGTTTGGGTGTGTGGCATGAATCAATGCATGAATTGGTTGTGGGGTTGGGTGTTTGTAGGTCCGTAGTCATGTTCGATTGGTGGTTGGGTGTGTTTGGTATGGTGATGTTGGTCTTTGGGTTTGGATGTGTTGAAATTGTTGTTGGGTTTGGTAATGGTGTGGGATAGGTTGTTTGGCAGGGGTTTATTGTTGGACGTATGTTTCTCAGTCATTAACATTTCAGGTTCAACGATATTGAGTTATATATTTTACTACAAAAAAATTAGTTGTCTCATCGTTGATCTATCACAAGTGTTTTGCAAAATTGACGACAACGAACAAGTCGAAGTTGATGTTGTTGACGAGGAAGAAGAAGATGATGAAATATTGGTTGATCGAATGGTGAACGATGGCACTATCGACCACGAGCAAAACATATTATCTTCTGGTTGTGTGTATTACCCGCCTCAACACATGACAAACTTGAACTTGGGTGCAGATGAACCATCGTCAGATATATTTTACAATCTGTACATGCAGACAGAAGGATCTTTAAAAGTGGGAGACAAATTTCGCACAAAAGAAGATTGTGTGAGCGCTATTAAAAAGTATCACATGGAAATCTTAGTTGATTATATCATCGATCGAATTAACATGACGAGGTACAAGATCTTGTGTCGTAGCGTGCTCTACATGTTTAGGCTGACAGCATCTTACCGGAAGAGGACTGATTCTTGGAAGCTATGTTCTATGGGTCCAACTCACACTTGCATAATCACCAATCTAATGCAGGATCATCACAAACTCAACTCTCAGTTAATATGCGATGAAATTTTGTTTGTAATTAGCAATGATCCGTCATTGAAAGTGAGTATAATAATCTCACATATCGTTACTCGATACAATTATACTCCCTCGTACATGAAGGCATGGATAGCTAGGACTAAGGCAGTTGAACGAGTATTCAGAAATTGGGAGGATTCATACAAAGAACTTCCTTAATACCTGGTGGCACTTAAGCATCATGCTCTGAGGACTATTGCCATTTTGGAGACCTTGTCGACATATACCCCAGACGGTACTTGTGTTAGTGGCAATAACATATTCCACCCACTCTTATGGGCCCATGAACCATGAATCAAAGGTTTTGCTTTTTGTAAACCTATTATATAAATTGATGTAACATGGTTATACGATAAATATAAATGAACACTACTCATGGCAGTGGCACAAGGTGACAATAACAACATTTTTCCAATTGCTCTCGCTCTGGTTGAAGGGGAGATTGTTGGTGGATATAATTTTTTCTTAAAAATCTCTGATTACACATTGCTCATCAACTTAATTTATGTTTGATTTCAGACAGACAAACATCAATTAAGAGTGCTTATAGAAACCTTGATAATGGATGGTAGGATACTTCTTCTACGCATGTCTACTGCATTAGACATATCGCTCAAAATTTCATGCGGGAGATCAAAGACAAGACGCTACGGAAGAAGGTTGTGAACGCAGGGTATGCATTAACAGAAACTTCCTTCAAACACTACGATAAATAGATCAAATTGACAAATGCATATGCAGTAAGGTGGATCGGCAATATTCCATTGGAGACGTGGACCAAAGCATTCGATAATGGTCAACAATGGGGCCACATGACAACAAATATAGTGGAATCAATGAACTTTGTCTTTTAAGGCATCTGGAACCTACCGATGACCGCTTTGGTGAAAGAACCTATGTAATTTGTATAACTTTCTTGTGGTAGCAAAGAATGATTATTGATCTGCACATCAAGGAGAGATAGTTTAACACAACTAAAACATGCAAAGAAAGAAAAAAGGTCGTCCTAACAGAACGCATATTCGAACCGAAATGGATACGGCGAACAAAATGGTGATATTATGTAGTTCATATCGTCAGCCTAGAGACAATCGTACAAGTTGTCCCAATGTTAGAGCAAGCACCACACGATAATTTTATATGTAGCCATTTTATTTGTTATTGAAAACAATGTTCATTTCATAAATATCACAACATTTGGTTACAACAATTTAAACAACAACTAATAATAATTTAAACAACAACTAAACAACAATACAAACAAATACAACGACTAAACTACATATATATATGATTATAACCACAAGGATAATTTCCTCAGTGTTGTGCATCATAATATAACAATATCTGTCAGTTTTAACTGAGTCCCATAAATGACTTTCTCCATTGTCGTTGTACACCTTAAAAAGCCTTTGAATTCTTCTGATCTTTTCACTGTCTGCAATGCCTCCATCTAACCAACAGATCAAACTCTTGTTAAGATACTCAGACGTCTTCATGTTCTAGAGTTGGATCTTCATCGGAGGTTTTACTGTTGAATAAATCAAATCGACATTTCTCTAGTGTATATAAGACAACATATAAGATGACATTTTGGAGACAACATATAAGATGACATATAAGATGACATTTTGAACGAGTATTCAGAAATTGGGAGGATTCATACAAAGAACTTCCTTAATACCTGGTGGCACTTAAGCATCATGCTCTGAGGACTATTGCCATTTTGGAGACCTTGTCGACATATACCCCAGACGGTACTTGTGTTAGTGGCAATAACATATTCCACCCACTCTTATGGGCCCATGAACCATGAATCAAAGGTTTTGCTTTTTGTAAACCTATTATATAAATTGATTTAACATGGTTATACGATAAATATAAATGAACACTACTCATGGCAGTGGCACAAGGTGACAATAACAACATTTTTCCAATTGCTCTCGCTCTGGTTGAAGGGGAGATTGTTGGTGGATATAATTTTTTCTTAAAAATCTCTGATTACACATTGTTCATCAACTTAACTTATGTTTGATTTCAGACAGACAAACATCAATTAAGAGGGCTTATAGAAACCTTGATAATAGATGGTAGGATCCTTCTTCTACGCATGTCTACTGCATTAGACATATCGCTCAAAATTTCATGCGGGAGATCAAAGACAAGACGCTACGGAAGAAGGTTGTGAACGCAGGGTATGCATTAACAGAAACTTCCTTCAAACACTACGATAAATAAATCAAATTGACAAATGCATATGCAGTAAGGTGGATCGGCAATATTCCATTGGAGACGTGGACCAAAGCATTCGATAATGGTCAACAATGGGGCCACATGACAACAAATATAGTGGAACCAATGAACTTTGTCTTTTAAGGCATCTGGAACCTACCGATGACCGCTTTGGTGAAAGAACCTATGTAATTTGTATAACTTTCTTGTGGTAGCAAAGAATGATTATTGATCTGCACATCAAGGAGAGATAGTTTAACACAATTAAAACATGCAAAGAAAGAAAAAAGGTTGTCCTAACAGAACGCATATTCGAACCGAAATGGATACGGCGAACAAAATTGTGATATTATGTAGTTCATATCGTCAGCCTAGAGACAATCGTACAAGTTGTCCCAATGTTAGAGCAAGCACCACACGATAATTTTATATGTAGCCATTTTATTTGTTATTGAAAACAATGTTCATTTCATAAATATCACAACATTTGGTTACAACAATTTAAACAACAACTAATAATAATTTAAACAACAACTAAACAACAATACAAACAAATACAACGACTAAACAACATATATATATGATTATAACCACAAGGATAATTTCCTCAGTGTTGTGCATCATAATATAATAATATCTGTCAGTTTTAACTGAGTCCCATAAATGACTTTCTCCATTGTCGTTGTACACCTTAAAAAGCCTTTGAATTCTTCTGATCTTTTCACTGTCTGCAATGCCTCCATCTAACCAACAGATCAAACTCCTGTTAAGATACTCAGACGTCTTCATGTTCTAGAGTTGGATCTTCATCGGAGGTTTTACTATTGAATAAATCAAATCGACATTTCTCTAGTGTATATAAGACAACATATAAGATGACATATAAGACGATATGTTCATGAAAAATTGAATGAGAAACTTAGAATATGGGTGAAAAATGATAGGGAAAGGATAAAGATTGGTGAAAAATGATGTGGTGGAATTGAGATATATATAGAAAACCCTAAATAATGCAGTAACCACTCAATATGGCACATGTGCCACATGTTGTGGCATATCCAATAAACATGTGCCAGCATGCATGGTTCTTATGTATAATATATGAATGCATGCATGCGCCAGCATGGTCATTCCTCTTATCTTCAAACAAAAATTATTTAAAACATAATTAGTTGAACTTATGATTTTTTTTTCAAAATAACCAAATTTTTCAAAAAAAAAAATCGAAAATAACCAATTTTTCAAAAAAAATTACCAAAATAACCAAGTTTGGTAGAGGATGCGCGAGATGAATTGGCGCACCCCCATACCAATAAGAGGAGGCGCCAATAGCATTGGTGCACATGCATTGGGCCTCATGAGAAGGCGACAATGCTTGTGGCGTCAATGCCTCTGGCGCCTGAGTGTCTTTTTTAAGGTGGGTGTATGCGCCAATTCATCTGGTGCATACACCCCCTCCTATTATTTTATTTTTATTTTAATTTTAATTTTTTTAGTTATTTAATTTTTTTATTTTTTTTTAATTTTTAATATTTAATATTTATTATTTAATACATAAAAAATAATAATGAAAAAAAATAAATTCATTAAATATGTAATAATTTGTTACATTGGACAGACAAAAAACTAATGACCCGCCCGATTATAACGTCCCCCCGTTCCACATCTCGATGCGTTAGTTTGTCTCCGAGGTCTCCCATGATTTTCTTGAGGTGTTTGTGGTCTTTGGGTGTTGACCTGATCGAGTGATGTCTGGTTGGAAGTTTCGGCGGTATTTGACAGATGTGTCATCATTTGCTCCTAATATCCGGAGGGGCTCTGGCCAACGGCGCTTCCGTAATGGAGTTCGGTGCCCATGTCATCGTAGTTAGGGCGTTGGGGTTGGGTGAATTAGGGACGGTATAGTTGCCCAAATTGGGCCATTGAGTCGTTTTGAAAACGAAGCAATGGTTCTTGGGGCGTACTATAGTTAAACAATGGTTGGGTGTTCATTGGTGGGGGGTTACGATGACGTGACCCATATGAATCATTTGGGCTATAGACGGTTGTGGTTGTGGGGTTTGATTCTTGGTTTTGTGTTTGGGTGGGTGGTATGAATGGATTGCGACATTGGATGGTTGGTTGTTGGGTGGTTGGCATGAACGGGTTGCGATGTTGGGTGTGTGGTTGTTGTGTGTATGTGGTCGGTTGATGTTGTGTGGTTGGTGTAACACCCTTCTAAAATACCCCAATAATTAATTAAAACAACAAAATATGAATCAGAGTAGATATGCAATTTCAGGGTGTCACACTTGACACTTCACACCATTCACCAAAATATCTGGTCATGCTCATTTATTAGTCAAAATAAAACATTGCACAATACGCAGCGGATAGAAATCTAACAACATGCAAACCATGTAACACATTACATGTAAAATTGTTCAACAACCAAAAATGAGAACAAAGTAAAACATCCCGTCCCGATGTTACATATACCAGAGCATGACCCACTAAGGAACTACACTAGACTCCAAGCACTAGCTTCTACTCAATCACTGCTCGTTACCTGAAACATAGTTGTAAGGGTGAGTTCCTCAATCGATATAATAAGCATTATAAAATATCATGTAATGTTAAGTAAATTAACACATTCATCACCCTAATCATATCACACATTCAGCAACGGCAACATCAACTCATAATCATACTCAACACAAACACAAAACACACGTATAATATTGGAATACATCCATTCATATTATACGCCATACATACATTATGAAATGAGACTCCATGCATGCGGTACCGACTATTCGTGAACACATAGTTCAACCTCACCGATCAAACCCAGATACGGCTACCAAGCTCACTAGTCCCACTCATTTGAGACCTAGTGACTCACTCACTAATTCCTCACCATGGGAATTAGCTACCACCATAAAGGCCATGCTATGCACGCTAAATCACCTAGCATGCAAACATCAACGACAATCCACAATGGACATATGCTCACACTCTAAGCCATAAACAACTCACTAATTCCTCACCATGGGAATTAGCTACCACCATAAAGGCCATGCTATGCACGCTAAATCACCTAGCATGCAAACATCAACAACAATCCACAATTGCATACATAATAGATATATTCACAGCATTATGCATACCATCATACATCATCAGCATCTTTATCACAGAATCATATCATGTCATGCCAAATAATAAATCACAGTATTAGCACACTCTACTAATACCTATACTGCTCAAAACAACGGGAAATGATCCCTACTATATCATACATCAGCTAAATTACATCACTCAGCTGAAACGACCAAACTGCACAACATTTAAATATCAATTTTTCACTTTTCAAACAGTGTTAACCGGTTAACGCCCTGGGTTAATCGGTTAACGCAAAACAGAATGCGCTTCTCTGTAATTTTTAACAGTGTTAACCGGTTAACACCCTGGGTTAACCGGTTAACGCAAGACAGAATTTAATTTTTAATTATCATTACAGTGTTAACCGGTTAACGCCCTGGGTTAACCGGTTAACGCAAGACAGAAAGCTGTTCCTGCGCTAACACGAACAGAATGCAGAATTACCCGCATTTTTCGCCGTTTGAGGACTTCCGGACCTCCGATTTCGATTCCGTAAAAAGCTACACTTCCAGGAAATTACGACTCATCCAAATATAGATTCATTCACAGTTTTAACGTAATTTATTCATCACAATTCAAAGGGATTTCTCAAAACCTAATCAGAGTCGATTCAATGGCTTATTACTACCCATTACATGTTAATCCATAATACCCATTAAACGACGATAAACCCCCTTACCTGAGTTAATCCGGCAAATCCTTTACTTCAAGCTTTTCCCTTCTTCAACCCTTTTTCTCTTGCTCTTCCTTTTTGCCCTTTTCCCACCTTCCAGTCGTTTCTCTGTTTTCACGTACCGATAGAAAACTCTCTCTAGCCTTTCCACTTCCTTCTTATAATAACAAAATTCTTAAATTGGATTTCTCTCTTCTACCCTCGATTATTCATAAATTTCCAACTTTATTATAATAATAATAATAATCCAATAATATTCCAATTATTTAATTAAATTAATAAATATACTAATAATAATATATATGAATGGTTTATCTTTTATTTTGAAAAATAATACCCTCTCATTCATATTATCATCATAATATACTATTAAACTTAAATTAAATAATTATCATATTTTATCGGGGTGTTACAACTCTCCCCCACTAAAAGAGTTTTCGTCCTCGAAAACATACCTCAAGCGAATAACTCTGGATAAGACTCCTTCATCTGACTCTCAAGTTCCCAAGTCACATTGCCACCTGCTGGTCCTCCCCAAGCTACCTTTACCAAGGCAATCTCTTTACCCCGCAACTGCTTCAACTCTCGATCCTCGATCCTCATAGGTGATGTTTCAACAGTCAGGTTATCTCTCACCTGTACATCATCTACTTGGACCACATGCGACGGATCAGGAATGTACCTCCTCAACTGAGACACATGAAAAACCTCATGCAAATTCGCAAGTGACGGCGGTAAAGCGATACGATAGGCTACCTCCCCTATCCTCTCCAAAATCTGATAAGGACCAATAAATCGAGGTGTCAACTTCTTCGACTTCAAAGCTCAACCAACCCCAGTTATCGGAGTAACACGAAGAAACACATGATCTCCCTCTTGAAACTCAAGTGACTTCCTCCTCTTGTCGTGATAACTCTTCTGACGACTCTGAGCAATCCTCATCTTCTCCTGAATCATCTTAATCTTTTCCGTAGTTTGTTGAACAATCTCCGGTCCAACCACAACACTCTCACCGGACTCATACCAACATAAAGGTGTCCGACATCTCCTACCATACAAAGCTTCAAACGGTGCCATACCAATGCTCGAATGAAAACTATTGTTGTAGGTAAACTCAATCAAAGGTAAATAACAATCCCAAGCACCTCCCTTTTCCAAAACACAAGCCCTCAAAAGATCCTCCAGTGACTGAATCGTCCTCTCAGTCTGACCATCAGTCTGCGGATGATATGCAGAACTCAATCTCAGCTTAGTTCCCAAAGCCCTCTGCAGACCTTCCCAGAACTTCGATGTAAATCTAGGATCTCTGTCCGAAACAATACTCGACGGAATACCATGCAAACTTACACTTTTCTCAATATACAACTCAGCTAATCTCTCTAACGGATAATCCATTCTGATCGGAATGAAATGAGCCGATTTTGTCAATCTGTCAACAATCACCCAAATAGCTTCAAAATTCTTAATTGTCCTCGGTAAACCAGAAACAAAATCCATACTGATACTATCCCACTTCCACTCTGGAATAGCCAACGGTTGCATTAGCCCAGACGGCTTATGATGCTCAATCTTTGACTTCTGACAAGTCAAACAAGAATAAACAAAACTCGCAATTTCTCTTTTCATTCCCGGCCACCAAAATAACTGTTTCAAATCATGATACATCTTCGTAGCCCCAGGATGAATACTCAGGCCACTACGATGTCCTTCCTCAAGAATACTCTTCTTAAGTTCGGTAACATCCGGAATACACACCCGATTACCAAATTTCAAAACACCATTCTCATCAACTCTGAATTCACCACCTTGACCTTGATTCACTAGAGTCAACTTATCAACCAAAAGCACATCAGATTTCTGACCCTCTCTAATCTCATCCAGAATACCACTCGTTAACTTCAACATTCCCAATTTAACACTATTGTGAGTACTCTCACACACCAAACTCAAGTCTCTAAACTGCTCAATTAAATCCAATTCCTTAACCATTAACATAGACATATGCAATGATTTCCGACTCAATGCATCAGCCACTACGTTTGCTTTACCCGGATGGTAATTCAAACCAAAGTCATAATCCTTCAGAAACTCTAACCATCTCCTCTGTCTCATATTCAGCTCTTTCTGATCAAACAAATACTTTAAACTTTTATGGTCACTGAAAACCTCAAATCTTGACCCGTACAAGTAATGCCTCCATAACTTCAGAACAAATACCACAGCTGCCAACTCTAAATCGTGTGTCGGATAGTTCCTCTCATGAACCTTCAGTTGTCTCGAAGCATAAGCTACAACCTGCTTATTCTGCATCAAAACACCACCCAAACCCAACAATGAAGCATCACAGTAAACCTCAAATGGTTCCGACGGACTTGGTAATATCAGAATAGGAGCAGTAGTTAACCTTCTCTTTAACTCTTGGAAACCTTCTTCACATTTCGAGTTCCAAACAAACGCTTGCCCTTTTCTAGTCAACATCGTCAACGGTAATGCCAACTTAGAAAATCCCTCAATGAATTTCCTATAATAACCTGCAAGTCCAAGAAAACTCCTTATCTCAGAAACTGACTTCGGAGCTTCCCACTTAGATACCGCTTCTATCTTAGAAGGATCAACAGCAACACCACCTCTTGAAACCACATGACCAAGAAAACTAACCTCTTCTAACCAAAATTCACACTTGGACAGTTTAGCAAATAACTTCTTTTCTCGTAGAACTCCTAAAACCACTCTCAAATGTTCAGCATGCTCTTCTTCAGATTTCGAATACACCAAAATATCGTCAATAAACACCACAACAAACTTGTCTAGGTACGGATGGAAAATCCTATTCATATACTCCATAAATACCCCAGGCGCATTAGTCACACCAAAAGGCATTACAGAATACTCATAATGTCCATACCTTGTTCTGAAAGCAGTCTTCTGAATATCCTCAGTTTTCACACGTATCTGATGATACCCCGATCTCAAATCTATTTTGCTGAACACACTCGCACCAACCAACTGATCCATCAAATCATCAATCCTCGGCAAAGGATACCGATTCTTGATCGTCACTTTATTCAGTTGCCTGTAGTCCACACACAACCTCATAGTACCTTCTTTCTTCTTAACCAATAACACTGGTGCGCCCCACGGTGACACACTCGGACGAATAAATTTCTTATCAACAGATCTTCCAGCTGACTCTTCAATTCAGTTAACTCAACAGCAGACATACGGTACGGAGCCATCGATATCGACCTAGTACCAGGTACCAAATCAATCGAGAACTCAACTTCACGCTCTGGCGGTAATTCATTCACTTCTTCAGGAAACACATCAGGAAAATCACACACCACGGCTAGATCGCAAATCACCAGTTTACCTTTAGCCTCCAAAGTCGCTAACAGCATAAACAACTCTGCCCCATCTGCTACTGCCTCATTCACCTGCCTTGCTGATAGAAACAAACTCTTTCCTTCCTCAATCTCAGGAAAGATCACAGTCTTATCAAAACAGTTGATATAAACTCGGTTAAACACCAACCAGTTCATACCCAGGATAACATCAATCTGCACTAGTGGAAGACACACGAGGTCCATCCCAAAGTCTCTACCAAAAATACTCAAAGGGCAATTTAAACAAACTGAAGTAGTAATCACTGAACCCTTCACAGGAGTATCAATCACCATACTCCCATGCATCTCAGATATCTCTAATTTAAGTTTCACAGCACAATCCAAAGATATAAAGGAATGAGTCGCACCTGTGTCAATAATAGCTACAAGAGGAAATCCATTAATATAACACGTACCTCGGATCAAACGATTATCTGCAGAAGTCTCAGAACCCGATAAAGCAAAGACCTTGCCTCCCGACTGGTTCTCTTTCTTCGGCTTAGGACACTGTGGACTGATATGACCCACCTCTCCACAGTTGAAACAAGTCATAGTCTTCAACCGGCACTCTGCAGCCAAGTGACCACCTTTGCCACACTTGAAACACTTCTTCTCAGTACTGGTACACTCATGGATACGATGTCCAGCCTGACCACATCTGTAACACTTAGCAGGGGCACTGGAGTCTCCCCCACTAGGTCTCTTCATCCCACTCTGTCTCTGGAAACCTTTGCCAGCTGCATACGGCTTCCCACGATCATTCTGATTCTTGCCTTTCCTATCAACCTTCTGCTGATAGCTCTCCGCTCTGGCCTTGGTATCCTGTTCAAAAATCCTGCAACAGTCAACCAAATCGGAAAACACTCTAATCCGCTGATACCCAATAGCCTGCTTGATCTCGGGACGTAACCCGTTCTCAAACTTCACACATTTTGAAAATTCCCCAGTAGCCTCATCATAGGGAGTGTAATACTTCGACAGCTCTGTGAACTTAGCAGCATACTCAGTAACAGACCGGTTGCCCTGCTTCAATTCTAAGAACTCTATCTCTTTCTTTCCTCTGACATCCTCTGGGAAGTACTTCCTCAGGAATCTCTCTCTGAACACCGCCCAAGTGATCTCAGCACTCCCAGCAGCTTCCAACTCAGTGCGGGCAGCAACCCACCAATCATCTGCTTCCTCTGACAGCATATGCGTATCGAACCTGACCTTCTGGTTATCGGCACACTCAGTCACTCGGAAGATCCTCTCGATCTCCTTCAACCACTTCTGAGCACCATCTGGATCGTATGCTCCCTTGAACATTGGAGGATTGTTCTTCTGGAACTCACTCAGTTGACGAGCAGCTCCCAATCCCACAACATTCGGATTCCCTCCAAGTACTCCAGCTAGCATACCCAGCGCCTCAGCAATCGCAGCATCGTCTCTACCTCTTCCAGCCATCTCTACACTGAGAACCCAACAAGCTAAAACAATAAGTACTGACAGGGTTACACAACACCTATCACATACAGGGAAACAGAATAATTACGACTCGACTCGACCGACTATGCTCTGATACCACTAATGTAACACCCTTCTAAAATACCCCAATAATTAATTAAAACAACAAAATATGAATCAGAGTAGATATGCAATTTCAGGGTGTCACACTTGACACTTCACACCATTCACCAAAATATCTGGTCATGCTCATTTATTAGTCAAAATAAAACATTGCACAATACGCAGCGGATAGAAATCTAACAACATGCAAACCATGTAACACATTACATGTAAAATTGTTCAACAACCAAAAATGAGAACAAAGTAAAACATCCCGTCCCGATGTTACATATACCAGAGCATGACCCACTAAGGAACTACACTAGACTCCAAGCACTAGCTTCTACTCAATCACTGCTCGTTACCTGAAACATAGTTGTAAGGGTGAGTTCCTCAATCGATATAATAAGCATTATAAAATATCATGTAATGTTAAGTAAATTAACACATTCATCACCCTAATCATATCACACATTCAGCAACGGCAACATCAACTCATAATCATACTCAACACAAACACAAAACACACGTATAATATTGGAATACATCCATTCATATTATACGCCATACATACATTATGAAATGAGACTCCATGCATGCGGTACCGACTATTCGTGAACACATAGTTCAACCTCACCGATCAAACCCAGATACGGCTACCAAGCTCACTAGTCCCACTCATTTGAGACCTAGTGACTCACTCACTAATTCCTCACCATGGGAATTAGCTACCACCATAAAGGCCATGCTATGCACGCTAAATCACCTAGCATGCAAACATCAACGACAATCCACAATGGACATATGCTCACACTCTAAGCCATAAACAACTCACTAATTCCTCACCATGGGAATTAGCTACCACCATAAAGGCCATGCTATGCACGCTAAATCACCTAGCATGCAAACATCAACAACAATCCACAATTGCATACATAATAGATATATTCACAGCATTATGCATACCATCATACATCATCAGCATCTTTATCACAGAATCATATCATGTCATGCCAAATAATAAATCACAGTATTAGCACACTCTACTAATACCTATACTGCTCAAAACAACGGGAAATGATCCCTACTATATCATACATCAGCTAAATTACATCACTCAGCTGAAACGACCAAACTGCACAACATTTAAATATCAATTTTTCACTTTTCAAACAGTGTTAACCGGTTAACGCCCTGGGTTAATCGGTTAACGCAAAACAGAATGTGCTTCTCTGTAATTTTTAACAGTGTTAACCGGTTAACACCCTGGGTTAACCGGTTAACGCAAGACAGAATTTAATTTTTAATTATCATTACAGTGTTAACCGGTTAACGCCCTGGGTTAACCGGTTAACGCAAGACAGAAAGCTGTTCCTGCGCTAACACGAACAGAATGCAGAATTACCCGCATTTTTCGCCGTTGGAGGACTTCCGGACCTCCGATTTCGATTCCGTAAAAAGCTACACTTCCAGGAAATTACGACTCATCCAAATATAGATTCATTCACAGTTTTAACGTAATTTATTCATCACAATTCAAAGGGATTTCTCAAAACCTAATCAGAGTCGATTCAATGGCTTATTACTACCCATTACATGTTAATCCATAATACCCATTAAACGACGATAAACCCCCTTACCTGAGTTAATCCGGCAAATCCTTTACTTCAAGCTTTTCCCTTCTTCAACCCTTTTTCTCTTGCTCTTCCTTTTTGCCCTTTTCCCACCTTCCAGTCGTTTCTCTGTTTTCACGTATCGATAGAAAACTCTCTCTAGCCTTTCCACTTCCTTCTTATAATAACAAAATTCTTAAATTGGATTTCTCTCTTCTACCCTCGATTATTCATAAATTTCCAACTTTATTATAATAATAATAATAATCCAATAATATTCCAATTATTTAATTAAATTAATAAATATACTAATAATAATATATATGAATGGTTTATCTTTTATTTTGAAAAATAATACCCTCTCATTCATATTATCATCATAATATACTATTAAACTTAAATTAAATAATTATTATATTTTATCGGGGTGTTACAGTTGGTTGATAGGTTTGGGTGGGTTCACATTAGTGTTGGATGGTGAATTGATGTGGGGCATACGATGACGAAGCAAGTTGGCGCGGATCCATCAAATATCGCGGCTCAGATACAAATTGCTGAGTTGTTACAGACCTAAACCATGCCATATATTGTTGAGTCGGTCTTGCACCTTGGATGACTGGTTCGTTCAAGATGTGTTGTCGTCGATTCCTCCATTAACGACACGTGTCTTTTGCAAAGTCTCTCCAGTCAGAATAATCCCACTGTGCATCGACCCTTTTTTGATGCCAATTCCCCAAACACGTGGGAGATTCTGGAATATGTTGTAGCATTCCGAACTGCAGTTTGACCCGATCACTTTGGTGCATTTCCACTGTAATGAATCGGATAATCGGTGTCTTTGCTGTCCAAACTGCAGCATCAGCATGGTTCACATCATGATTCAGACTCAGATATGGCCTCCAAACAAACTATAAAACAATACCAAATCGTTAGATGGAAAATAATTTGAAAAGTATTTTTAAATTAAAATATAATTTGGTAGGATTATTACATTGTCATGTCCAATGTGGTCCAATAGATTTCGATAGACTACAATAGCGTGTTTCGGACACCTATTGTAGTTCATTCCCCTTACTGACCACCTAAGATAATAAAAAGAAGTGAAAAATATTATTTACTGTTAATTTAAATAATAAATATAATTAACTAAATGGTGAATGGTAAAGTGTTAGACTTACTTGGTTGCAAAGGGGAACACGAATGGGCACTCATTTATCGGGGCGAGCGACGACATTCTATACCACCCCCAAGCTTGAAGCAAATAAGCACATGAAAAAAAAAGTATAGGTATTCTTTTTTGCAGTTCTACACATTGCACTATATAGATGAGCCAACACAACTGAACCACAACTATACGTGTTTACCTTATTAATGTTGCGTAATAAAGGTAAATACATTATATTCACATAATTACATGTACTTTTTGGAAATAAAAAGTTATCAAATAAAATCATAATATAACACCGAGCTTTTATTATTTTCTCATACTCGGTTGAATCGTCGAACAATACTATACTGGCATAATATTGTTTTAGGTATTTTAAATTTATACCTTGCCCCCTTGCTTGACCGGATGTGTCTCCCTCAGTTTCGTCGTCTAACAAAGGGGCACCCAATAATTCATTGCATATATTGTTGTCTTGGTTAACTTGCCCATTCACTGCCTTTCCGTCTATACGGAGACCCAACAACATGTACACATCCTCAAGTGTGACGGTACACTCACCAATCGGAAGGTGAAATGTGTGGGTCTCGGGTCTCCACCTCTCCAACAAAGCCAGAATGAACTTGTAGTCCACCGAGTATAAAATAATGTTTAGTAGATTTCCAAATCCACATCCTTTAATATATGGTTCTACTAAAGGATCTTGGGGTACATATTCATGTACACGGCATCTAAACCGCTTCAGATCCTAATAACAAAAAAGTAAGAAAATACAATTAGAAGAAGAAATACATGCTCAATAAACACACATCTATAAGAAGTAATCCAAAAATAGAAACTAAAAAGAGAGAGATTACAAAGGTATAACACAAAGAAGATATGTATTAGAAGTAATCCAAAAATAGAAACTAAAAAGAGAGAGATTACAAAGGTATAACACAAAGAAGATATGTATTAGAAGTAATCCAAAAATAGAAACTAAAAAGAGAGAGATTACAAAGGTATAACACAAAGAAGATATGTATTAGAAGTAATCCAAAAATAGAAACTAAAAAGAGAGAGATTACAAAGGTATAACACAAAGAAGATATGTATTAGAAAAAATCCAAAAATAGAAACTAAAAAGAGAGAGATTACAAAGGTATAACACAAAGAAGATATATATTAGAAGTAATCCAAAAATAGAAACTAAAAGAGAGAGAGATAACATACAAATGCCGAGATATTCTCGATATTGCCGTTGTGTTCATCGCCCATAGTCAACAAAGATATGATTTGAATTTGCAAAGCTTGAGTTTGGTAGATGAAAGTAGTGTGGTAGAAGAAAATACTTGAGTATTGATGAAGATGATTTGATATTGTTGATATGAGAGACTATTTATAGATGAATGAGTGAGTAGGTTTGAAACCTAAAAAGAGTGTGATTGGTTGCATGGAAAGGTAAGAGGAGACAAGAGAATGACAAAATTCACCATGGAAGAGAAAGCTAGCATGTGAGGAATCTTCTTGGCGCATGTGAAGAAAGCACATGCAAGGGAAGAGGGGCCCTTGAGTTTGGCGCCTACATGTGATTTCTCACATGCAAGGAAGAGGCTCCCTTCCTCTTGGCGCCTTAGTGTAGGGCAATTGGAAGGGGCGCCCTTCCTAGTGGCGCCTGAGTGTTGTTTTGTGAAGAGGCGCCCAACCCTTTGGCGCCTCAATTACTTTATGGCGCCTAGGGAATGGGCACCTAGGTTGGAATCTTAGGGCATAGAGCTCAGAGATTCTTTGATTCCCTGGCGTTTGTGTATTCTTTTCAATCTTTTCTCTGCGAGCTGGATTCCTTCAACTGCATGCATGGTCAAGTCTGAACCGACAATTACCAAGTTATCAATGCAACGACCAACTTACCAATGACCAACCTATTTATGTTGTGCAGTTGAACAACTTAGCAATGCATTCAGTTTCAATTCCATTCAAACTATCTACATATTTAATATTTCAACACAATGTCTTCCACACAACATTACATGATCAATGCACATGTCGAAGGTGAAATATTTGATCATCAGTTGTTCAGTTTTTATTTTCGAAACACAGAGGTGACTCGGTTTACAATAAATCGACGATCAAATTTTTCACATCTTAAACAAAGAATAGAAAAGAAATTGCAGTGCAATGATGTGGGTCAGATCAGCTATAAAAATCCGGTTTGGTTTGCAGAAAACCAGGTAAAATTTTATCAGAAGAAGATTCGAAATGATGATGATGTTCAACATATGTTTGGCAGTCACGAACAATTTGGTTACAACGATATAGAGTTGTATATATTACCACATCAACAACAAGAGTCTCAGTACATTGATCAGTCACAAGTGTTTTGTGAGACTGATGACGAACAAGCTGAGGTGAATGTTCCAGATGATGAAGAAGAGGAACCTGAGATCATGGTTGATTCGGTGGTGAACGTTGAAGAGGAAGAGGAGTCAATACCAGTAAGTCATGTATATTGCCCACCCCAATACATGCCAAGGTTAAATTTGGGTTCAGATGAACCTTCGGCAGATGTATGGTACAATCCTTACGTGCAAATGCAAGGATCTCTGAAACAAGGAGACACATTTCGCACAAAAGAGGAATGTGTAAAAGCCATTAAGAAATTCCACATGCAACTACCAGCAGATTTCAGAGTAGACAAAACTGACGCATCGTGGTATAAAGTTTATTGTCCGAATGAGCACTGCCTTTTTAGGTTGTCAGCTTCGTATCGGAAGAGGAGTGAGTCTTGGGAGATTGGATCAATGGGTCCAGATCACACATGCATGCTGACAAACCCAATGCAGGATCATCATAAATTAAGCTCTCAGCTAATATGCGATGAAATATTATTTGTCATTGGTGATAATTCGTCGTTAAAGGTGAGTACAATAATCTCGCATATTATGGCAGAGTACGAGTACACTCCATCATATAGGAAGGCATGGATAGCTAGAACAAAAGCTGTTGAAAACGTGTTTGACAATTGGGAGGAGTCTTACAAACAACTTCCAAAATACATGTTGGCTCTAAAACACTATGCTCCCGGGACAATTGTCAATATGGAAACATTGCCCGCATATACACCAGATGGTACGTGTGCTGTTGGAAATAGAATATTTCACCGTCTATTTTGGGCGTATCAACCGCGTATCATAGGTTTTTCTTTCTGTAAACCAATTATACAAATTGATGGTACATGGTTGTATGGAAAATACAAAGGAACGTTATTGATGGCAGTGGCACAAGATGGGAACAACAATATTTTTCCGATCTCCTTTGCCCTAGTTGAAGGGGAGACTGCTGAGGGATGAAGTTTTTTCCTAAGAAATCTCCGATTGCACGTTGTACCTCAGCCAAACTTGTGTTTGATCTCTGATAGACACCCCTCAATCATCAGTGCATATAATAACATTGACAATGACTGGCAAAATCCTCCTTCGACGCATGTGTTTTGTATTAGACATATTTCTTAGAATTTCATGCGGGAAATCAAAGATAAGATGTTGCGTAAGAAGGTTGTCAATGCAGGTTACGCATTATCAGAACCTTCTTTCAAACACTACCACGAGGAAATAAGATTGTCGAACGAAGATGTGGTTCGGTGGATCGATAGTATTCCGTTGGAGAAGTGGACTAGGGCATACAACAACGGTCAGCGTTGGGGCCACATGACAACAAATCTTGTGGAATCAATGAACTTTGTCTTCAAAGGCATTCGTAACCTACAAATAACCGCTTTGGTGCAAGCTACATATTTCAGGCTAGGGGCGTTGTTTGAAACCAGACGCTCAAAATGGAGTTTAGTGTTGCAATATGGACAGTTGTTCAGTGATGCTTCAATGAAATTCATCAGACATGAAGCTGCCAAAGCAAACACACACGTGGTTACAGTATTTAACAGAACTAAAGGTTGGTTTAGTGTTGCCGAGTCCATGGATCACAATGAGGGCATGTCGATGGGACAATACAGAGTCGAACTAGATAGAGGTTGGTGCGACTGCGGAAGGTTCCAAGCCTTTCGTACCCCCTGCTCCCATGTCATTGCGGCGTGCTCAAAGGTTCGAAGGGATCCATCCTACTTGCTATCTTAAGTTTACAAAGTCTCCAGCCTTTCAAATGTTTATAAAATTAGTTTTTCAGTAGTGGCAAAAAAGGATTATTGGCCAGAATATCAAGGGGACATCGTCTGGCACAACGAAGTTATGCGAAGGAAGAAAAAGGGTCGCCCTAACAGCACCCGGATTCGAACCGAAATGGATACGACGAACAAAATGGTTAGACTATGTAATTCATGCCGTCAACCAAGTCACAATCATAATAACTGTCCTTGTGTTGGAACGAGCACAACCAGATAAATTCAGATGTACCTCTGTTGCTATATATGGAAAACTAAATTTATTTCAAAGTACCTCTGTTGCAATATATGGAAAACTAAATTTACTTCATAGTAGACGTCTGTGACGAAAAGATAGTTGTTCATAAAAAATAACCCAAAGAATTAAAACAACTAGAATACAAAAACTATGCGATTACAACCT
Source organism: Lathyrus oleraceus (assembly GCF_024323335.1). Taxonomy (NCBI): domain Eukaryota; kingdom Viridiplantae; phylum Streptophyta; class Magnoliopsida; order Fabales; family Fabaceae; genus Lathyrus; species Lathyrus oleraceus. Next base: position 79,807,926 of record NC_066583.1, on the reverse strand, counting down.
GTAACACCCCAAAATTTACCCTTCATTTTTCATGGAAAGCATGGGATTATTGTTTCACCTCATTAGCATCATAATAGGTCATACTCATTGCATACTGCATTAGTGACTTCGGAAATCAGGGTTTGATTGATCACTCCTTACCAGAAGGAGCCCACACAAGGCAAGACTGAGAATTGAACTTCATTCTCCAAATATACAAGTCTTAAGGAGTTCCATATGTCTTATGATGGTCCCTAGTTCATCAGTGGAAGATTCAAAGCTCTTAGAGTATGCATATGGATTTAATCAGAAATCAGGGTTTCGTGGCTATCTGCAACAAGCAATGTTTGGTTGGAAGTGAAGGGGCTCGTTCATGTCATGATTAAAGAGGCATCTTGGCCTAGGAAGATTCACAATTATCACAGAAAGATCCATTGGCAATCAGTGCAATCATTTCCTAGTCATTTTTGCCCTAAAACTAGGTTTTGGTATAAAATCGGTTTATTTCTGATTCCTTGAGTAAAAATCATTTCCATGGCCCTCCACATGTCCATAAGGATCTACATGCAAAAAATCAGCTCTTTATTTGAGCCAGAGGTGCTTCAATTGATCAATGGAGTCGGAAATCAGACAGTTTGGGAAAAGTCAACTATGGGGCCAAAAAAGTCAACTCCTTACATTTTGAAAGTGGAATCTCAAAATTCATACCTAAGGGAGCCTACATGTGATATTTGATCAAGGTTGGATCATGGATTCATCATTTAATCAGGAGTTGGAAAAGTTACCAAATTTGGAAATAGTTGACTTTCTAGTTAAGGCAAGTTTTTATGGTTTTTGCATCCACTTTAAGCCTATATTCTATCAAGATTCAAGCTCCATTTGAAAATTTCTCCAACATGAAAGTTATTCCTCTTGTTCTAAGCTTTCTAGAGATATAAAGTTTGTTTCATTTGGATTAAAATTCAGAAAGTTATGCTTGGTCAAAGTAAGACTTTATTTTAGGACACTTAGAAAATTTTCTAAGTCCAAAATTTGCAAAATTTGTCAAGACTTATGGGCCAGATTTATTGCACTTCAAGGCATCTTTTGAAAACACTTACTTCATGACAGTTGTACCTTGATATGTCCTCTTTCACACCTTTTTGGAACCACCCCATTTGGATTATTGGTTTGGAAGATATACTCATCTAAAGTTGGTATCATAGGCTGAATTTTTTGACAGCATTTAGGCCAAACTGGCCCAACCATTTTGCAGCTATGGGACCTGAACTTTATGGCCATTTTTCACCTCTTTCCACTCATCATTTCAATTGTTCAACATGAAAGATGTTAAGCTCCATGCCTCCTTTCTACTGTTTGCATTTCCTTGTCATTTGGACATGTATTCATCAAGATACAAAGCCTTAAAGTCACCTATTTGGTTTGTTTTTATGCTGCACAAGAAAACCAGTCAGACCACAAAATTGACCAACCCTTGCATTTCCTCATTTGGCCATTTGCTTTATGTCCACTAACTTTAGTTTTGCCACAATTGGATTTCCTAATATCACCTCACTTTTGGCACTTTTTGCTCATGGATCCAAACCAAGCATTTAAGCTCATTAGTCACATTAGACCTACATATATAAACTTCTAAAACCCTAATCAGAATAGAGGTTGCAGAACTTTAGGGCAAGGCAAGCAAAGGCAAGCATGGTTTTCATTCCAAGATCCATTTCTCATTTTTCATTTTCTTAAGCACAAGCATCAAAAGAGCATCTCTTTTTTCTTCCAGCCTCTCCATCTTCAAGGGGCAGTGGACCTTTCATCCACTAGGTAAGCATCTTATCATTCTCTTCCATGAATATCTTGCTTGCTCATTATTGTTTTTCATGCTTACCATGCTTATGCTTACTATTGTTTTCATGCTATGGCCATGCTTGTATCATGCTTGTTTTTCCATGTAAATAATGTGTCATGTTTGTCTATGAAGCCCTCACCAAGAGGCATTGTGATTGAGCTTGATTTTGTAACATTGAATTTTTGTCGTATCCTTGCATGAGCCTACCTTGTTGTTCGCTTTTCTCTATGCTAGAGCCATTATTTTTAATAAAACAAAGCACCATTGTATTCTACTCGTTTCAAACTTGAACTTTGATTTTTACATCATCTCATTTGGAGCCCTGTAGCTTGAGATATGTTTTGTAGAAGATGGAAGAATGTTGACCGCGTTTCTCACGTTTTTCTGCATTTGCATGGGCCTTTTACGTTTGCATGAATGAGATAACGCGTGGCAGGCTGTACAGCCGTCCGATCGCGCGCTCCCTGTTCGATCCTGGCCGTGCGCAGTATTTTTGTCCTGTAGTGCATTAATGAAACATGGACCAATTGATTTATGTGACATATTTTTTTTAAAATGAACATTTTGTATATTTTGTCACGCCTAGCATCTTATCCTTGCTGGACCTAGGCTTGCACCGCTACTAGCACCCCCTGCGCTGGCCCATTTCACTTTCTTCTATTTCATTCATTTATTTCCACTTTATTTCTTATTTTAATTTTCTGTTTTGTTTAATTAATAAAAAATATTTTATTTATTCATAAAAATACCAAAAAATATTTTTTACTTTCCTTAATGTTTTATTTACTTTATTAAATTTTTATTTTTATATTTTATTTAATGTTAATATTTTATTTTAATTATTTATTTCAAATAGTCCATTTTAACACACTTTTTTTCATTTGTTTGATTTTCATGACTTAGAATTATTTTTAATTTCTGATTTTTGGGACGAGGGTTGACCAATGTCTCATGATCAACCTGACCTTTTATTGGAATTTTATTTCCCATTTTTAATTTATTTTGGATTTATTTTTGACCTAGTTTGCTTGGTTGACTTTTCATTTGACTTCTGTTTTATTTCAATTAATTTATACCCTAATTTTCATTATTTTTGAAATCTTTTTGGGGGATGATGATGTCCTGACCCTACCTCATTTAATTTATTTTTTCATAATTTATTGAATTAATTTACTATTTCTTTGATAATTTTTAAGTTGAGTTGACTTTATAGTTGACTTTTCTATGATTGATGTTTGACATAGGGATTGCTTAGGGCAATTCAAGAGATCTTTTGATCCTCCCTTGTTCATCTCATATGCCACATATTAGAGGCCTTTCATGTAACACCCTTCTAAAATACCCCGAGTATATAATAAAAATAACACATATCAATCAGAGTAAATATGCAATCAAGGGTGTCACACAACATTTCACACCATAATAACTGTCATGCTCTTTATTTAATCAAAACAACGTTTTTGCATAATTCGCAGCGGATAGAATCAACCAACCATTCAAAACATATAACATGTTACAGGTAAAAAGGTTCAACAACCAACAATAAACTAATTAAAACATCCCGTCCCGATGTTACATCTATCAGAGCACGACCCACTAAGTAGACGACACTAGACTCCAGGCACTAGCTCCTACTCAATCACTGCTCGTTACCTGAAAATAGTTGTAAGGGTGAGTTCCTCAATCGATATAATAAGCATTATAAATCATCATGTAATGCTAAGTAAATTCACACATTTCATCACCCTAATCGTAACATACATCCAGTAACGGCACATCAACTCAAACATCATACTTAATATCAACACAATTCCACTCCTCAATTAAATTAAATATCCATACAGCAAGCCAACAAAATGCAACTCTAATGAGACTCGACTCGTCATGCATGTGGTACCATTCGGAGTAAAACTCCCAACTTAAAATCATTGCCATTTTATTGGGCATCAAGGCATAAGCCTTCAACTTTCAACTTAAAATTTGTCAATCCAGGCCAACGTGGTGTGAGCAAAGCTCCGACTTAATGCATATGAATGTACATGGCATACACGACTTTAAACTGTCAACAACATAATAATAATAGTAATACAACAATGTTTTCAACAACATCAACTTATAATCAACTTCGGCTCATCAAGCCTACAACTCAGTATTTTCAACAACTTTAACACAACTTATCAACATATTTGTACCAACACTTCATAACATAAACTCAACAAAATTACTCATCAAAATTAACGATAATAGGTTAATCACCAATTATGTTCACAACATTAAAATATCAATTTTTCCAATTTCCAACAGTGTTAACCGGTTAACGCCCTGGGTTAACCGGTTAACGCAGGACAAAATACACTTTCTGGCAAAACGCAACAGTGTTAACCGGTTAACGCCCTGGGTTAACCGGTTAACGCAGGCAAAACAGCACATTTCCACAAAATATAACAGTGTTAACCGGTTAACGCCCTGGGTTAACCGGTTAACGCAGACAAAACAGCAGTTCCTGCGCTAACACAAGGCAGAATGCAGAGTTCTCCGCATTTTCCGCCGTTGGAGGACTTCCGGACCTCCGATTCAATTTCCGTAAAAAGCTATACGTTCGGGGAAACACGACTCACACAATTACCGATTCAATTACAGCTTAAACACAGTTTACTCATCACAATTTTTCAGCATTCTACAATCCCAATTAGGGTCAATTCACGGTTTATCACTACCCATTACATGTTAATCTATAATACCCATTAAACGACGATAAACCCCCCTTACCTGAGATAATCCGGCAATCTCTAAGCTTCGAGCTTTTCCGTTCTTCAACCTTTGCTCTCTAGCTCTTCCTCTTTGCCTTTTCTCCACCTTTCACCTTTCAGCCGCTTCTCTGTTTCACGTGAAAACTCTTTACCAATACTGAAAACCCTTTTTCCTTATTCCAACTTATATATTTTCCACTAATTATTATTCCAAATAATAATAATAATAATAATCCAATAATTCAATTTATTTAATTAAATTAATAAATATGTTATTAACTTAAATAAAATAATTCTCTTATTTTATTCGGGGTGTTACAACTCTCCCCCACTAAAAGAGTTTTCGTCCTCGAAAACATACCTCAAGCAAATAACTCTGGATAAGACTCTTTCATCTGACTCTCCAGTTCCCAAGTCACATTGCCACCTGCTGGTCCTCCCCAAGCTACCTTCACTAAGGCAATCTCTTTACCCCGCAACTGCTTCAACTCTCGATCCTCAATCCTCATAGGCGATATTTCAACAGTCAGGTTATCTCTCACTTGTACATCATCTACTTGGATCACATGCGACGGATCATGAATGTACCTCCTCAACTGAGACACATGAAAAACCTCATGCAAATTCGCAAGTGACGGCGGTAAAGCGATACGATAGGCTACCTCTCCTATCCTCTCCAAAATCTGATACGGACCAATAAATCGAGGTGTCAACTTCTTTGACTTCAAAGCTCTACCAACCCCAGTTATCGGAGTAACACGAAGAAACACATGATCTCCCTCTCGGAACTAAAGTGATTTCCTCCTCTTGTCATGATAACTCTTCTGACGACTCTGAGCAATTCTCATCTTCTCCTGAATCATCTTAATCTTTTCTGTAGTCTGTTGAACAATTTCCGGTCCAACCACAGCACTCTCACCGGACTCATACCAACATAAAGGTGTCCGACATCTCCTACCATACAAAGCTTCAAACGGCGCCATACCAATGCTCGAATGAAAACTATTGTTGTAGGTAAACTCAATCAAAGGTAAATAACAATCCCAAGCACCTCCCTTTTCCAAAACGCAAGCTCTCAAAAGATCCTCTAATGACTGAATCGTCCTCTCAGTCTGACCATCAGTCTGCGGGTGATATGCAGAGCTCAATCTCAGTTTAGTTCCCAAAGCCTTCTGCAAACCTTCCCAGAATTTCGATGTAAATCTAGGATCTCTGTCCGAAACAATACTCGACGGAATACCATGCAAACTTACAATCTTCTCAATATACAACTCAGCTAATCTCTCTAACAGATAATCCATTCTGATCGGAATGAAATGAGCCGACTTTGTCAATCTGTCAACAATCACCCAAATAGCTTCAAAATTCTTAATTGTCCTCAGTAAACCAGAAACAAAATCCATACTGATACTATCCCACTTCCACTCTGGAATAGCCAACGGTTGCATTAGCCCAGACGGCTTCTGATGCTCAATCTTTGACTTCTGACAAGTCAAACAGGAATAAACAAAACTCGCAATTTCTCTTTTCATTCCCGGCCACCAAAATAACTTTTTCAAATCATGATACATCTTCGTAGCTCCAGGATGAATACTCAGGCCACTACGATGTCCTTCTTCAAGAATACTCTTCTTAAGTTCGATAACATCCGGAATACACACCCAATTACCAAATTTCAAAATGCCATTCTCATCAACTCTGAATTCGCCACCTTGACCTTGATTCACTAGAGTCAACTTATCAACCAAAAGCACATCGGATTTCTGACCCTCTCTGATCTCATCCAGAATACCACTTGTTAACTTCAACATTCCCAATTTAACACTATTGTGAGTACTCTCACACACCAAACTCAAGTCTCTAAACTGCTCAATTAAATCCAATTCCTTAACCATTAACATAGACATATGCAATGATTTCCGACTCAATGCATCAGCCACTACGTTTGCTTTACCCGGGTGGTAATTCAAACCAAAGTCATAATCCTTCAGAAACTCTAACCATCTTCTCTGTCTCATATTCAGCTCTTTCTGATCAAACAAATACTTTAAACTTTTATGGTCACTGAAAACCTCAAATCTTGACCCGTACAAGTAATGCCTCCATAACTTCAGAACAAACACCACAGCCGCCAACTCTAAATCGTGCGTCGGATAGTTCCTCTCATGAACTCTCAGCTGTCTTGAAGCATAAGCTATAACCTGCTTATTCTGCATCAACACGCCACCCAAACCCAACAATGAAGCATCACAGTAAACTTCAAATGATTCCGACGAACTCGGTAATATCATAATAGGAGCAGTAGTTAACCTTCTCTTTAACTCTTGGAAACCTCCTTCACATTTTGAGTCCCAAACAAACGCTTGCCCCTTTCTAGTCAACATCGTCAATGGTAACGCCAACTTAGAAAATCCCTCGATGAACTTTCTATAATAACCAGCCAAACCAAGGAAACTTCGAATCTCAGCAACAGACTTCGGAGCTTCCCACTTAGATAACGCTTCTATCTTAGAAGGATCAACAGCAACACCACCTCTTGAAATCACATGACCAAGAAAACTTACCTCTTCTAACCAAAATTCACACTTGGACAATTTAGCAAATAACTTCTTTTCTCGTAGAACTCCCAAAACCACTCTCAAATGTTCAGCATGCTCTTCTTCAGATTTCGAATACACCAAAATATCATCAATAAACACCACAACAAACTTGTCTAGGTACGGATGGAAAATCCTATTCATATACTCCATAAATACTCCAGGCGCATTAGTCACACCAAAAGGCATTACAGAATACTCATAATGTCCATACCTTGTTCTGAAAGCAGTCTTCTGAATATCCTCAGTTTTCACACGTATCTGATGATACCCAGATCTCAAATCTATTTTGCTGAACACACTTGCACCAACCAACTGATCCATCAAATCATCAATCCTCGGCAAAGGATACCGATTCTTGATCGTCACTTTATTCAGTTGCCTGTAGTCCACACACAACCTCATAGTACCTTCTTTCTTCTTAACCAATAGCACTGGTGCACCCCACGGTGACACACTCGGACGAATAAATTTCTTATCCAACAGATCTTCCAACTGACTCTTCAATTCAGTTAACTCAACAGCAGACATACGGTACGGAGCCATCGATATCGGCCTAGTACCAGGTACCAAATCAATCGAGAACTCCACTTCGCGTTCTGGCGGTAATTCATTCACCTCTTCCGGAAACACATCAGGAAAATCACACACCACGGCTAGATCGCCAATCACCAGTTTATCTTTAGCCTCCAAAGTCGCTAACAGCATAAACAACTCTGCCCCATCAGCTACTTCCTCATTCACTTGCCTTGCTGATAGAAACAAACTCTTTCCCTCCTCAATCTCAGGAAAGACCACCGTCTTATCAAAACAATTGATAGAAACTCGGTTGAACACCAACCAGTTCATACCCAGAATAACATCAATCTGCACTAGTGGAAGACACACTAGGTCCATCCCAAAGTCTCTACCAAAAATACTCAAAGGACAATTTAAACAAACCGAAGTAGTAGTCACTGAACCCTTCGCAGGAGTATCAATTACCATACTACCAAACATCTCAGATATCTCTAACTTAAGTTTCACAGCACAATCCAAAGATATAAAGGAATGAGTCGCACCTGTGTCAATAATAGCTACAAGAGGAAAGCCATTAATATAACACGTACCTCGGATAAGTCTGTCCTCACTGGAGGTTTGAGTTCCGGTCAATGCGAACACCTTCCCCGTCTGAGATTTCTTTGGCTTCTGACACTGACTTCCAATATGCCCTTCTTCGCCACAATTAAAACAAATCATTTCCTTGTGCTTGCAATCAGCTATTGCATGGCCAGTCTTACCACAACGAAAACACCTCTTTACTTCAGCAGTGCATACATTACTCTTATGACCAGCCTGACCACATTTGAAGCAAACTATACCAGCAGGAGCACCTCCCCTACTGGTCCTCTGAGCCGGAGCAGCTCCTTGTTTCCCTTTTCCCACTGGGGCATCATACGGCTTGCCACGGTTTTGATGTTGCTTACCCCTGCGGTCACTGACAATCTTGTAATGAGCATTATTGTCTTCTTCAAATATCCTGCAGCTATCAACCAATTCAGTAAAAATGCGTATCTTCTGATACCCAACAACCTTCTTAATTTCAGAGCGCAGTCCATTTTCAAACTTGATGCACTTTGAAAATTCAGCACCAACACCAGTGTAATGAGGATAAAATTTGGACAACTCCACAAATCTCGCAGCATAATCAGTGACAGACATGTTTCCTTGCTTCAGCTCAAGGAACTCAATTTCCTTCTTACCACGGACATCTTCCGGATAATACTTTCTCATGAATTCCCTACGGAATACATCCCAAGTAATGACTTCACCTGCCACGGTCAACCTCTCGTGAGTCTCTAGCCACCAGTCATCAGCTTCGACTGCTAGCATGTGAGTACCATACCGAACCTTCTGAGCTGGAGTGCAATCCATAACACGGAAGATTCTCTCAATCTCTTTCAACCATCCTAAGGCTGCATCTGGATCATGCTTCCCTTTAAACACCGGCGGATTCTCTCTCTGAAAAGTCGCCAAGCTACGTGATCCAGCATCACCACCAGCATTTGGCAAGTTCTGCACAGCTTGTGTCATCGCTTGCATTGCGGCAGCCATTGCAGCGTCATTCCTTCCAGCCATTTCAACTTATCAATACAACACAACTTAAAGTTAGATTAGTAACAATTACACAATTGTTAGACAGTAACGACACGACAACTGGCCGGACAGACCGACCTGCTCTGATACCACTAATGTAACACCCTTCTAAAATACCCCGAGTATATAATAAAAATAACACATATCAATCAGAGTAAATATGCAATCAAGGGTGTCACACAACATTTCACACCATAATAACTGTCATGCTCTTTATTTAATCAAAACAACGTTTTTGCATAATTCGCAGCGGATAGAATCAACCAACCATTCAAAACATATAACATGTTACAGGTAAAAAGGTTCAACAACCAACAATAAACTAATTAAAACATCCCGTCCCGATGTTACATCTATCAGAGCACGACCCACTAAGTAGACGACACTAGACTCCAGGCACTAGCTCCTACTCAATCACTGCTCGTTACCTGAAAATAGTTGTAAGGGTGAGTTCCTCAATCGATATAATAAGCATTATAAATCATCATGTAATGCTAAGTAAATTCACACATTTCATCACCCTAATCGTAACATACATCCAGTAACGGCACATCAACTCAAACATCATACTTAATATCAACACAATTCCACTCCTCAATTAAATTAAATATCCATACAGCAAGCCAACAAAATGCAACTCTAATGAGACTCGACTCGTCATGCATGTGGTACCATTCGGAGTAAAACTCCCAACTTAAAATCATTGCCATTTTATTGGGCATCAAGGCATAAGCCTTCAACTTTCAACTTAAAATTTGCCAATCCAGGCCAACGTGGTGTGAGCAAAGCTCCGACTTAATGCATATGAATGTACATGGCATACACGACTTTAAACTGTCAACAACATAATAATAATAGCAATACAACAATGTTTTCAACAACATCAACTTATAATCAACTTCGGCTCATCAAGCCTACAACTCAGTATTTTCAACAACTTTAACACAACTTATCAACATATTTGTACCAACACTTCATAACATAAACTCAACAAAATTACTCATCAAAATTAACGATAATAGGTTAATCACCAATTATGTTCACAATATTAAAATATCAAATTTTCCAATTTCCAACAGTGTTAACCGGTTAACGCCCTGGGTTAACCGGTTAACGCAGGACAAAATACACTTTCTGGCAAAACGCAACAGTGTTAACCGGTTAACGCCCTGGGTTAACCGGTTAACGCAGGCAAAACAGCACATTTCTACAAAATATAACAGTGTTAACCGGTTAACGCCCTGGGTTAACCGGTTAACGCAGACAAAACAGCAGTTCCTGCGCTAACACAAGGCAGAATGCAGAGTTCTCCGCATTTTCCGCCGTTGGAGGACTTCCGGACCTCCGATTCAATTTCCGTAAAAAGCTATACGTTCGGGGAAACACGACTCACACAATTACCGATTCAATTACAGCTTAAACACAGTTTACTCATCACAATTTTTCAGCATTCTACAATCCCAATTAGGGTCAATTCACGGTTTATCACTACCCATTACATGTTAATCTATAATACCCATTAAACGACGATAAACCCCCCTTACCTGAGATAATCCGGCAATCTCTAAGCTTCGAGCTTTTCCGTTCTTCAACCTTTGCTCTCTAGCTCTTCCTCTTTGCCTTTTCTCCACCTTTCACCTTTCAGCCGCTTCTCTGTTTCACGTGAAAACTCTTTACCAATACTGAAAACCCTTTTTCCTTATTCCAACTTATATATTTTCCACTAATTATTATTCCAAATAATAATAATAATAATAATCCAATAATTCAATTTATTTAATTAAATTAATAAATATGTTATTAACTTAAATAAAATAATTCTCTTATTTTATTCGGGGTGTTACATTTCACCTTGATTTTATTTGATCGTTGCATCATTTCCCGATTAAATTATTCAGTGGTCCTTTGTATGCATAGTTGCATTTGTCTGATTCATCTGATATTTTTTATACTTGTTTCTTTCATCCATGCTTCTATTGTTTGATTGCTTAACATGGTTATACTTCTCATACATTGTTTAATGCTCATTCATTTCATTCTTTGATTATATACTTGTTTATATCTTATCTGATTTGTTTGATTAACTGTGGCCTACTTGTATGGTGTATGAGGCATATATTATTATTGTCTTATTGTCATGAACAACCCCCATTCATAACAAATGTACCCCTCTCCCATGAAGTGTATAATGTTTATTCTTTCATTCTTTATTCATCTGTTAATACAAGAAATAAAATGAACATCCGATAACCATTTCAAAGCAAGATCAAAACCTCGATCCAACGTCGAGTAATCATTTTCAAAACCTAACAGAACCAGCACGTATTCATCCATCCTTTTGTAAGTCGATTGCTTCATGCATCGCCATTTCTCTTGTAAGTCGATTGCTTCATGCATCGCCATCTACCTGTAAGTCGATTGCTTCATGCATCGCCATCTACCCTTTACCCCACTCCTCCCCTTGCTCCATTCGTCGATTCTTGTTCCGATTAGGTAGCACCCATTAGGTAGAATCCTTTGTATGATAACATAGGTAGAATTCCCTCATCCTTTGTATGATAACATAGGTAGAATTCCCTCATTCTTTTGTATGATAACATAGGTAGAATTCCCTTATTCTTTTGTATGATAACATAGGTAGAATTCCCTTATTCTTTGCATGCTAACATTAGGTAGATATTCCCATTTGTAAATCCTAACACTTAGGTCCACATTGCATGACAACTCTAGGGCAGAGCTCCCCCATTCTTTTAGACCTTCCGTGCGTCTCCGATCCTGTGGCATGTCACTCCGTCCTATTGCAAAGAGGTAACTGCCTAAGACTCGATTCAGCGAGCTGCGACACCTACTGCTAGGACGTGAACACATTGCCCACTCTCCTTTGACACAACCGGTGTCCTCCTTTGTAACTCCATGTTCAGATGGCAATCCCTGTGTAGCCGAACTACGGCAACTCTGATTCTCATGTTCAGATGAGATACGTAGGCACAAGATGCGATGTCTTGCCGAGTTTTCTTTTTTGACTGACAACTAACAACTAATCCTTGGTTGCTTTTGTAACACCCTTCTAAAATACCCCAAATATTTAATAACAACAACAAATATATATATATATATATATCAGAGTAATCATGCACCAAGGGTGTCACACAACATTTCACACCATAATAACTGTCATGCTCTTTATTTAATCAAAACAACATTTTTGCAAAATTCGCAGCGGATAGAATCAACCAACCATTCAAAACATATAACGTTTTACAGGTAAAAAGGTTCAACAATCAACAATAAACAATTAAAACATCCCGTCCCGATGTTACATCTATCAGAGCACGACCCACTACGTAGACTACACTAGACTCCAGGCACTAGCTTCTACTCACTCACTGCTCATTACCTGAAAAAATAGTTGTAAGGGTGAGTTCCTCAATCGATATAACAAACATTATAAATTATCATGTTATGTTAAGTAAATTTACACGTTAATCACCCTAATCATATCATGCATTCAGTAACGGCACATCAACTCAAATATCATACTCAATAACAACGTAAAATGCAACTCAATAACGACAAACAATGCAACTCAATAACAACATAAAATGCAACTCAAATGAGACTCGACTCTTCATGCATGTGGTACCATTCGGAGTAAAACTCCCAACTTAAAATCATTGCCATTTTAGTGGGCATCAAGGCATAAGCCTTCAACTTTCAACTTAAAATTTTGCCAATCCAGGCCAACGTGGTGTGAGCAAAGCTCCGATTTTTGCCAATCCAGGCCAACGTGGTGTGAGCAAAGCTCCGACTTTTTGCCAATCCAGGCCAACGTGGTGTGAGCAAAGCTCCGACTTAATGCATATGAAATGTACATGGCATACACGACTTTAAACTTTCGACAACATAATCTTAATAGCAACACAACAAGGTTTTCAACATAATCAACTTATAATCAACTTTGGCTCATCAAGCCTACAACTCAGTATTTTCAACAAAATCAACTTATAATCAACTTTGGCTCATCAAGCCTACAACTCAGTATTTTCAACAACTTTAACACAACTTATCCACATATTTATATCAACACTTCATAACATAACCCAACAGAATCACTCATCAAAATTAACGATAATAGGCTAATCACCAATTATGTTCACAACATTAAAAATATCAATTTTCCCACTCTGCAACAGTGTTAACCGGTTAACGCCCTGGGTTAACCGGTTAACGCAGGACAAAATACATTTTCTGGCAACACGCAACAGTGTTAACCGGTTAACGCCCTGGGTTAACCGGTTAACGCAGGCAAAACAACACATTTTCACAAATTATAACAGTGTTAACCGGTTAACGCCCTGGGTTAACCGGTTAACGCAGGCAAAACAGCAGTCCCTGCGCTAACACAAGGCAGAATGCAGAGTTCTCCGCATTTTCCGCCGTTGGAGGACTTCCGGACCTCCGATTCAACTTCCGTAAAAAGCTATACGTTCGGAAATTCACAATTAACCCAAACACATATTCAATTACAGCCTAAACACAGTTTCATCCAACGTAATTTTCCAGCATTCCTAATCCCAATTAGGGTCAATTCAACGGCTATTACTACCCATGACATGTTAATCTATAATACCCATTAAACGATGATAAACCCCCCTTACCTGAGATAATCCGGCAATCTCTAAGCTTCGAGCTTTTCCGTTCTTCAACCTTTGCTCTCTAGCTCTTCCTCTTTGCCTTTTCTCCACCTTTCACCTTTCAGCCGCTTCTCTGTTTCACGTGAAAACTCTTTACCAATACTGAAACCCTTTTTCCTTATTCCAACTTATATATTTTCCAATAATAATAATAATCCAATAATAATAATAATAAAATTTCCAATTATTTAATTAAATTAATAAATATATTATTAACTCACTTTAAATAATTATTTTATTATTATCGGGGTGTTACAACTCTCCCCCACTAAAAGAGTTTTCGTCCTCGAAAACATACCTCAAGCGAATAACTCCGGATAAGACTCCTTCATCTTACTCTCCAGTTCCCAAGTCACATTGCCACCTGCTGGTCCTCCCCAAGCTACCTTCACCAAGGCAATCTCTTTACCCCGCAACTGCTTCAACCCTCGATCCTCAATCCTCATAGGCGATATTTCAACAGTCAGGTTATCTCTCACCTGTACATCATCTACTTGGATCACATGCGACGGATCATGAATGTACCTCCTCAACTGAGACACATGAAAAACCTCATGCAAATTCGCAAGTGACGGCGGTAAAGCGATACGATAGGCTACCTCTCCTATCCTCTCCAAAATCTGATAAGGACCGATAAATCGAGGTGTCAACTTCTTTGACTTCAAAGCTCGACCAACACCAGTTATCGGAGTAACACGAAGAAACACATGATCTCCCTCTTGAAACTCAAGTGACTTCCTTCTCTTGTCATGATAACTCTTCTGACGACTCTGAGCAATTCTCATCTTCTCCTGAATCATCTTAATCTTTTCTGTAGTCTGTTGAACAATTTCCGGTCCAACCACAGCACTCTCACCGGACTCATACCAACATAAAGGTGTCCGACATCTCCTACCATACAAAGCTTCAAACGGTGTCATACCAATACTCGAATGAAAACTATTGTTGTAGGTAAACTCAATCAAAGGTAAATAACAATCCCAAGCACCTCCCTTTTCCAAAACGCAAGCTCTCAAAAGATCCTCCAATGACTGAATCGTCCTCTCAGTCTGGCCATCAGTCTGCGGGTGATATGCAGAGCTCAATCTAAGTTTAGTTCCCAAAGCTTTCTGCAAACCTTCCCAGAATTTCGATGTAAATCTAGGATCTCTGTCTGAAACAATACTCGACGGAATACCATGCAAACTTACAATCTTCTCAATATACAACTCGGCTAATCTCTCTAACGGATAATCCATTCTAATCGGAATGAAATGAGCCGACTTCGTCAATCTGTCAACAATCACCCAAATAGCTTCAAAATTCTTACTTGTCCTCGGTAAACCAGAAACAAAATCCATACTGATACTATCCCACTTCCACTCTGGAATAGCCAACGGTTGCATTAGCCCAGACGGCTTCTGATGCTCAATCTTTGACTTCTGACAAGTCAAGCAGGAATAAACAAAACTCGCAATTTCTCTCTTCATTCCCGGCCACCAAAATAACTTCTTCAAATCATGATACATCTTAGTGGCTCCAGGATGAATACTCACGCCACTACGATGTCCTTCTTCAAGAATACTCTTCTTAAGTTCGGCAACATCCGGAATACACACCCGATTACCAAATTTCAAAACATCATTCTCATCAACTCTGAATTCGCCACCTTGACCTTGATTCACTAGAGTCAACTTATCAATCAAAAGCATATCAGATTTCTGACCCTCTCTGATCTCATCCAGAATACCACTTGTCAACTTCAACATTCCCAATTTAACACTATTGTGAGTACTCTCACACACCAAACTCAAGTCTCTAAACTGCTCAATTAAATCCAATTCCTTAACCATTAACATAGACATATGTAATGATTTCCGACTCAATGCATCAGCCACTACGTTTGCTTTACCCGGATGGTAATTCAAACCAAAGTCATAATCCTTCAGAAACTCTAACCATCTTCTCTGTCTCATATTCAGCTCTTTCTGATCAAACAAATACTTTAAACTTTTATGGTCACTGAAAACCTCAAATCTTGACCCATACAAGTAATGCCTCCATAACTTCAGAACAAATACCACAGCTGCCAACTCTAAATCATGCGTCGGATAGTTCCTCTCATGAACCCTCAGCTGTCTTGAAGCATAAGCTATAACCTGCTTATTCTGCATCAACACGCCACCCAAACCCAACAATGAAGCATCACAGTAAACTTCAAATGATTCCGACGAACTCGGTAATATCAGAATAGGAGCAGTAGTCAACCTTCTCTTTAACTCTTGGAAACCTTCTTCACATTTTGAGTCCCAAACAAATGCTTGCCCCTTTCTAGTCAACATCGTCAACGGTAACGCCAACTTAGAAAATCCCTCAATGAACTTCCTATAATAACCAACCAATCCAAGGAAACTTCGAATCTCAGCAACAGACTTCGGAGCTTCCCACTTAGACACCGCTTCAATCTTAGAAGGATCAACAGTAACGCCACCTCTTGAAATCACATGACCAAGAAAACTAACCTCCTCTAACCAAAATTCACACTTAGAGAGTTTAGCAAATAACTTCTTTTCTCGTAGAACTTCTAAAACCACTCTCAACTGCTCAGCATGCTCTTCTTCAGATTTCGAATACACCAAAATGTCATCAATAAACACCACCACAAACTTGTCTAGGTACGGATGGAAAATCCTATTCATATACTCCATAAATACTCCAGGCGCATTAGTCACACCAAAAGGCATTACAGAATACTCATAATGTCCATACCTTGTTCTGAAAGCAGTCTTCTGAATATCCTCGGTTTTCACACGGATCTGATGATACCCAGATCTCAAATCTATTTTGCTGAACACACTTGCACCAACCAACTGATCCATCAAATCATCAATCCTCGGCAAAGGATACCGATTCTTGATCGTCACTTTATTCAGTTGCCTGTAGTCCACACACAACCTCATAGTACCTTCTTTCTTCTTAACCAATAGCACTGGTGCACCCCACGGTGACACACTCGGACGAATAAATTTCTTATCCAACAGATCTTCCAACTGACTCTTCTATTCAGTTAACTCAACAGCAGACATACGGTACGGAGCCATCGATATCGGTCTAGTACCAGGTACCAAATCAATCGAGAACTCCACTTCACGCTCTGGCGGTAATTCATTCACCTCTTCCGGAAACACATCAGGAAAATCACACACCACGGCTAGATCGCCAATCACCAGTTTATCTTTAGCCTCCAAAGTCGCTAACAGCATAAACAACTCTGCCCCATCAGCTACTTCTTCATTCACTTGCCTTGCTGATAGAAACAAACTCTTTCCTTCCTCACTCTCAGGAAAGACCACAGTCTTATCAAAACAATTGATAGAAACTCGGTTAAACACCAACCAGTTCATACCCAGAATAACATCAATCTGCACTAGTGGAAGACACACTAGGTCCATCCCAAAGTCTCTACCAAAAATACTCAAAGGACAGTTTAAACAAACCGAAGTAGTAGTCACTGAACCCTTCGCAGGAGTATCAATTACCATACTACCAAACATCTCAGATATCTCTAACTTAAGTTTCACAGCACAATCCAAAGATATAAAGGAATGAGTCGCACCTGTGTCAATAATAGCTACAAGAGGAAAGCCATTAATATAACACGTACCTCGGATAAGTCTGTCCTCACTGGAGGTTTGAGTTCCGGTCAATGCGAACACCCTCCCCGTCTGAGATTTCTTTGGCTTCTGACACTGACTTCCAATATGCCCTTCTTCGCCACAATTAAAACAAATCACTTCCTTGTGCTTGCAATCAGCTATTGCATGACCAATCTTACCACAGCGAAAACACCTCTTTACTTTAGCAGTGCATACATTACTCTTATGACCAGCCTGACCACATTTGAAGCAAACTATACCAGCAGGAGCACCTCCCCCACTAGCCCTCTGAGTCGGAGCAGCTCTTTGCTTCCCTTTTCCAGCTGGAGCATCATACGGCTTGCCACGATTTTGATGTTGCTTGCCTCTGCGGTCACTGACAATCTTGTAATGAGCATTATTGTCTTCTTCAAATATCCTGCAGCTATCAACCAATTCAGTAAAAATGCGTATCTTTTGATACCCAACAGCCTTCTTAATTTCAGAGCGCAGTCCGTTTTCAAACTTGATGCACTTTGAAAATTCAGCACCAGCACCAGTGTAATGAGGATAAAATTTGGACAGCTCCACAAATTTCGCAGCATAATCAGTGACAGACATGCTTCCTTGCTTCAGCTCAAGGAACTCAATTTCTTTCTTACCACGGACATCTTCCGGATAATACTTTCTCATGAATTCCCTACGGAATACATCCCAAGTAATGGCTTCACCTGCCACGGTCAACCTCTCGTGAGTCTCTAGCCACCAGTCATCAGCTTCGACTGCTAGCATGTGAGTACCATACCGAACCTTCTGAGCTGGAGTGCAATCCATAACACGGAAGATCCTCTCAATCTCTTTCAACCATCCCAAGGCTGCATCTGGATCATGCTTCCCTTTAAACACCGGCGGATTCTCTCTCTGAAAAGTCGCCAAGCTACGTGATCCAGCATCTCCACCAGCATTTGGCAAGTTCTGCACAGCTTGTGCCATTGCTTGCATTGCGGCAGCCATTGCAGCGTCATTCCTTCCAGCCATTTCAACTTATCACTACAACACAACTTAAAAGTTAGACTAGTAACAATTACACAATTGTTAGACAGTACGACACGACAACTGGCCGGACAGACCGACCTGCTCTGATACCACTAATGTAACACCCTTCTAAAATACCCCAAATATTTAATAACAACAACAAATATATATATATATATCAGAGTAATCATGCACCAAGGGTGTCACACAACATTTCACACCATAATAACTGTCATGCTCTTTATTTAATCAAAACAACATTTTTGCAAAATTCGCAGCGGATAGAATCAACCAACCATTCAAAACATATAACGTTTTACAGGTAAAAAGGTTCAACAATCAACAATAAACAATTAAAACATCCCGTCCCGATGTTACATCTATCAGAGCACGACCCACTACGTAGACTACACTAGACTCCAGGCACTAGCTTCTACTCACTCACTGCTCATTACCTGAAAAAATAGTTGTAAGGGTGAGTTCCTCAATCGATATAACAAACATTATAAATTATCATGTTATGTTAAGTAAATTTACACGTTAATCACCCTAATCATATCATGCATTCAGTAACGGCACATCAACTCAAATATCATACTCAATAACAACGTAAAATGCAACTCAATAACGACAAACAATGCAACTCAATAACAACATAAAATGCAACTCAAATGAGACTCGACTCTTCATGCATGTGGTACCATTCGGAGTAAAACTCCCAACTTAAAATCATTGCCATTTTAGTGGGCATCAAGGCATAAGCCTTCAACTTTCAACTTAAAATTTTGCCAATCCAGGCCAACGTGGTGTGAGCAAAGCTCCGATTTTTGCCAATCCAGGCCAACGTGGTGTGAGCAAAGCTCCGATTTTTGCCAATCCAGGCCAATGTGGTGTGAGCAAAGCTCCGACTTTTTGCCAATCCAGGCCAACGTGGTGTGAGCAAAGCTCCGACTTAATGCATATGAAATGTACATGGCATACACGACTTTAAACTTTCGACAACATAATCTTAATAGCAACACAACAAGGTTTTCAACATAATCAACTTATAATCAACTTTGGCTCATCAAGCCTACAACTCAGTATTTTCAACAAAATCAACTTATAATCAACTTTGGCTCATCAAGCCTACAACTCAGTATTTTCAACAACTTTAACACAACTTATCCACATATTTATATCAACACTTCATAACATAACCCAACAGAATCACTCATCAAAATTAACGATAATAGGCTAATCACCAATTATGTTCACAACATTAAAAATATCAATTTTCCCACTCTGCAACAGTGTTAACCGGTTAACGCCCTGGGTTAACCGGTTAACGCAGGACAAAATACATTTTCTGGCAACACGCAACAGTGTTAACCGGTTAACGCCCTGGGTTAACCGGTTAACGCAGGCAAAACAACACATTTTCACAAATTATAACAGTGTTAACCGGTTAACGCCCTGGGTTAACCGGTTAACGCAGGCAAAACAGCAGTCCCTGCGCTAACACAAGGCAGAATGCAGAGTTCTCCGCATTTTCCGCCGTTGGAGGACTTCCGGACCTCCGATTCAACTTCCGTAAAAAGCTATACGTTCGGAAATTCACAATTAACCCAAACACATATTCAATTACAGCCTAAACACAGTTTCATCCAACGTAATTTTCCAGCATTCCTAATCCCAATTAGGGTCAATTCAACGGCTATTACTACCCATGACATGTTAATCTATAATACCCATTAAACGACGATAAACCCCCCTTACCTGAGATAATCCGGCAATCTCTAAGCTTCGAGCTTTTCCGTTCTTCAACCTTTGCTCTCTAGCTCTTCCTCTTTGCCTTTTCTCCACCTTTCACCTTTCAGCCGCTTCTCTGTTTCACGTGAAAACTCTTTACCAATACTGAAACCCTTTTTCCTTATTCCAACTTATATATTTTCCAATAATAATAATAATCCAATAATAATAATAATAAAATTTCCAATTATTTAATTAAATTAATAAATATATTATTAACTCACTTTAAATAATTATTTTATTATTATCGGGGTGTTACAGCTTTCTCCCTCGTTGCGATTCTTTTCTCTCGCCTTCGTTGCGATCGAGACCTTCCCTTTCTCTTGCCCTAGTTGCAATCGAGACCTTTCTTCCCGTAGTTAGCTGAACTACGGCTTGCTCTGATTCTGATTCCAGATGAGATACGTAAGCATAAGACGCGATGTCTTAGCGAGCACACATCTCCTTAAACCATAGGTAGCCGAGCTACGAAGACTCTGATTCTCATATTCATATGAGATACGTATGTAGTGGATGCGACATCCGTGCGAGTCATTTTCTTTTGACACTTTCTTTTAGTAAATAGTACATTAGATAAACACACACCCTTTAGACAAGAACAACAAGAGTGGATCCCGTAGAGTACTACGGATGCGTAGGGGTGCTAATACCTTCCCTTCGCATAATCGACTCCCGAATCCAAGATTTGGTTGTGAGACCTTGTCTTTTCCTTTCCTTTCTCGAGGTTTACTTCGAGCGTTTCCTTTCCCTCCTTTGGGATAAATAACGCACGGTGGTGACTCTTCTGTCATTTCTTTCTTCGTCGGTTGTTTTTTCGCTCCTATATTTTTTAGGTTACGACACAACCATCAAAACAATTTTGAACATGCAATGCATCATCCTACGAGCGTCTTGGTCGGTCTTAATATCCACCCATTCGCGCACTTCTCCGTGTTGGTTGAACGTGAACACAAGTCATTGTATTCTTCTAATCCGTTCACCCTCTCCAATTTCTCCCTCTAACCAACTGTACAACGTCCGATTAAGACGTTCAAACGTATTTGTGTTCCAAAGTCGAACCTGTATCGGAGCCGCAACGACAGAAAATATTACATCAGCATTTCGTTTCTGAATGTATGCAGACATTGTCGAAACAAAGAAAATTGAAATTGATGGTTGAACTAGACTACAAGACG
Organism: Lathyrus oleraceus; assembly: GCF_024323335.1. Lineage (NCBI taxonomy): Eukaryota > Viridiplantae > Streptophyta > Magnoliopsida > Fabales > Fabaceae > Lathyrus > Lathyrus oleraceus. Next base: position 79,786,315 of record NC_066583.1, on the reverse strand, counting down.
AATTTGAGTGAATAATTGTATGCAATGTGTGGTATTTATAGAGACGGAACATCTATTGGACAAAACACGTGGGCGCCAGTTGAATTGCCGCCCACATGACCATTACAAGCAGGCGCCACATGAATTGACGCCCACCTTAAAAAAGACACTCAGGCGCCAGAGGCATTGGCGCCTCCTCATGAGGGCCAATGTAGGCGCCACAAGCATTGGCGCCTCCTCATGAGGTCCAATACATGTGCGCCAATGCTACTGACGCCTCCTCTTATTGGTATGGGGGTGCGCCAATTCATTTGACGCATCCTCTACCAAACTTGGTTATTTTGGCTTCTTTTTTTGAAAAATTGGTTATTTTCGATCTTTTTTTGAAAAATTTGGTTATTTTGAAAAAATATCTTGAACTTATAGTTATTTTAGAAAATTAATTGAAAAAAATAGTTTATGTAAATAATTCAATACATTCATTAACAATATTTTAAGTTTTTTAAAATAAATTAAACCAATTTTTTAATGTTTGTATACTATATACATTTTTATATCAAATGTCATACTGTAAATGTTTTTTAACAAATCAATTACATTTTTCATTTACATTATATATATTTGATCTATTAAAATATTTATTGTATACCTATATACTTTTTTTATATCTTTAATTTTCTTAAATGATATTTATTTCAATTTACATAATTTCTTATACACAACAAAACATTTATACCTCCTAAATTAAATTAATATCTATATAATTATCTTCTTTTGAAACTTTTTTTCTTATTAATTTCTATACATTTTATATACATTCTTTTAAATATTAATTTATTTCCCACGGTGACTTACTAGTTTTGTTAAATGTATTTATAATCAGATATGTGATATTTTAATAAACGTTTTCTCCTTCATAATTTCTTTTATTATGAAATGTGTCACTTCGTTTAAAATTAATTGTGTCAATTTTTTATATGAATTAATTTGGGTTTGATCGTTAATGGATGAATCAATACAATCCATTAGTCCTTTAACAATCATTGGACTAATGGTGTTGTGGCGCCTAGGGGTGTGCATGGTTCAAAACCATAACCAAATTGAACCAAATATATGGATCAGTTTGGTTTTTAAAACCACTTTGATAAAACCGGTTTATATTTTTAAAATCGGTTTATGTTTGGATCGGTTTGGTTAATAACCGGTTTGTACTAAAAAAATTATTTTTTGTTTGGATCAATTTTAAAACCAAATTTCCCTCTAATTTAATTTTCATTCCAACAACTTCTTAACTTTATCATCGCTCTTTAAATCAATCACTATTTTTAAATTTCAATCTGAAAAATCAAAATTAAGTAATTACCTATAAGATAGAAAAAAAAACAATTTTAAAAAAAGAGTTTTAAATTGGTATTTTTCAAACCAGTTTTTTTACAGTTTTATAAAAAAAACAATTTTATAAAAAAAACAATTTAAAAAAATTATAAAAATAAATCAGGTTTAAAAAATCATACGATGCAGTTTTATTGACGGTAGTTTTTTTTTGTAGCTTCTCAATTTTATTTAAGAGGATAACTATCAACAATGTCACATTTAATTTTACAATAATAAAAAAGTAAAGTAATTGCCACGTCATAAAAATAACTGACTAGTTGTAAGGAGAAATTAAAATGATAAAATTTTTGTTGACTTTTTTCAAACTCACAAATAACTAAGGATGAAATTGCCAACTTGTTTTCAGTTTGTTTTCTTTGCAAATATCCAAATATACAGGAAAAAAACATTGAAAAACAAATTGTATACTAATACTATATTTTCTATACAAATCTTTAAAAACAGAAATCAATAGAAACAATTCACAACCAATTAAAGCTAAGAAAATGGATAAAAATAACTCCATAATACAACACACAATTACAAAATTACAAATTTACTTCTCACAGAATTTGACTTGAACATTGTTAAAGAATACCAATATGAAAGCAAACATCACAACTTTCAATACCATTTACAATAGTTTTTTTAATTTGATAAATGGATAACCAATTTCAAAATATAATTTTGGATTTGGTTTTAAAGTTTGGATTAATTTGATTCATGGTTATTGGTTATTTTGCACACCCCTAGTGGCGCCTATAAAATTTATTTTTGCAACCAACAAGAATCGAACACACAACCTTCATGTTAAAGATATTATCATTGGACCACAGACCCTTCATGTTAATTTATTTCATCATATATTTAATGAGCCATTGTTCAATTGTATTTTTTAAATTGTATTAAAATAAAATATAAAATAATTTTATTTAATAAAACACAAAATACATTATATATTAATAATGTATTTTGAATACATTATAAAATAGGAGAACATATTTTGGTGCCCGCAGCCAACAATTATTTTGTATTAATATAAAAAATATATTGTTCTTTTTTCATTTTATTAAATTTTATCTCTATTCTTTAATTTTTAAATATATGATGAAACACAAAATATATGATGAAACAATTGAACAATGACTCATCCATTTTTTTTGAAAAATAGTTTTTTAAATATATTAATTTTTGTATTTTCGAAAATTTTCAATTTTTCTACTTTCGAAAAAAAATCACTTGCTTTTTTGAAAAAATAATTTTTTTAGGAAAAAATAAAATTTTAAATTTTAATTAAAAAAATTCAGTTTTTTTTGGGAAAAAAACATATTTTTGTTTTTCAGAAAAAATAATTTAAAAATCGTTTTCTTTTTCGAAAAAAATTATTTTTTTTCTATATTCATAAAAAAATAACTTTTTTGAAAATAAAATAAAATTTTGATATTTTTTTTTAAAAATGATTTATCTTTTATTCCTGTGACAATGCATTTGAGATCTTATCTCATAGTCTGCTTGATTACTATTCATTTTGTGCAAATTAATGTTAAAATGGGCAAGTAAATATGATGCTGGCCAACATGATGCCTTGAAAATTTTCTATTAAAATTGCCTAGGAGAAAACCAAAGAACATTTAAGTAGCTTTTTGGCAACACTGCAAGTGGCTTAAAAAAAAATCTTAGCCCACTTAGGAAATTTCTGTAAAATTTAAAAATTTGTCAAACTAAAAAAGATTGATTAGTTAAAAAACCGAACTTTGACGCTCTTCCCAGTTCACATCATCATTAAACGGCATAATTAATACTAAAAGGTGTGAGATGGGTAGCATAAACTAATAAAAAATTATCGCCCACATAAAAGTGACACGGCCGTCCATTAAGTGAGGGTTGGCATAAAAGTAAAACATCTCAATCGCACCATGAATAAATCAAGAACCCCAAATCTATATCCAAAAATGTTCATAGTTCAACCTCAAACACATAGTTTTATAGAATACACAACAGTGCCAGCTCAAGACAAAAGCCATCAATCCCAAGGGTCCTTTCTCTACTCAAATGCATCATCATCGTCATCAGGAAGGGGCTGATTAGCAGCTTCGAGAATTTCATTTTCATGCCTGCAAAAGCACCAATATATAAGAGATTCAAATGAAACACTTCCAAATCCAATAGAAGAGTTATACTTTGAGACAAATTAGACAACATGGGAAAAAAAAACTAAATGATGTTGTAGTATTTTAAGCATATAATTGTACTTAATCGAGGTTTAGAGAAAGTAAAGAGAAGGAAGGGAACAGGATGATGAAAGCAAAAAATTTGCTTATAACATTTTATTTTATATAAACACACATTCCCATTTTATTTTATATAAACACACATTCCCAGGCCCTTTACTTCCCAACACATACACAGATCTACCACCGGTATGTGGTTAATGAGCCAATCTGAACTTATACTCACTTGAGAAAACTAAGAAAGAACTTATATTTGTATCAATGAGATATTGATTTCCCCCTACCCTGTTTTCACTTTTCACATGCTCTTCAAACTAGCATGCATAAAACGGTCTCATAGTGCTGCATATGCAGCATCTAATTTTGATAGACACTGATGAAACTATTTACTACACCTTATATGAATGAGGTTTGCGAAAAACTGATTTCAGAAAAACATTTCAAATTACAAGTTGATGGCATTATAATGCTCAATGGGCTCTTCCTGTGTGTAGAAATGGTTGTCAAAAAAACATAAACAAGTTGATGGCATATAGCTTACCTTTGTTGTAAGGCGATATCAATTTGAACTTCTGGTGGAGCCAGTGCAGGAGATTCTACAAAGTGCAAATTAGGATCTCTGCAAATTGACAAGTTAGAAATAATTAGTCGATATACATTATAACACTCAATGGGTTCTTCCTGTCTGTAGAAACTAGAAAGTAAACACCTACCCTGCAAGTTTCCTGGCAAGATACAGGAAAGGCTTCTCAAAGTTGTAGTTGCTCTTAGCTGATATCTCATAGTATTGCAAATTCTTCTTCCTGTGGAAAGTAACCTGCTTTGCCTTCACTTGCCTGTTCTTCACATCAACCTTGTTTCCGCAAAGAACAATTGGGATGTTTTCACAAACCCTGAAAATAAGTTGCAGGAGGCAGTGTCCATAAAGCAATATAAGGAAAATGGTGCTGAATAAATAAACAGAGTATTTTATGAAAAAAGGTTTCAAGGACATCAATTACTGACCGACAAAGATCACGGTGCCAGGTAGGAACATTTTTGTATGTCAGTCTAGCAGTAACATCAAACATTATAATTGCACATTGCCCGTGGATACTACAAAACAAAGATAGAAGGTTAAACACAACATATATCAAATAGAAAACAGCACAAGCATCACAGAAGTGGATTCCCATCATGGCACAGAAAACAAAACATGCAACACCAACAATCCTGATACATTCAAGGGTATCATGACCAATAAACAGCTACACTTATTGACTTGAAACAAATATGGGTGTAACTCATGTTGACAATACCCAAAAACACTAAATTTGATTTAAGTGTCAAATAAGACAGGGCACTTGATTAAACAGGTGCTAACAGTAGCTAATTCAAAAACTAGAGATCACAATAGATTCAAACAAATATGATGATATACTTACTAGTATCCATCTCTGAGACCACCAAACTTCTCTTGACCAGCAGTATCCCAGCAGTAGAAACGAATCTTACCACAGTTTGTGAAGAAATCCAATGGATGCACTTCAACACCAATAGTTGCTGTACACAATCAAATCAAATCAACAAATCAGCTACTTAAGAACGTATTAATCAAGTAAAACATGCATATAAGCGTGCTTACAAGCATGTAACCCTAAATTAAATAAAAGTGAATCTTACGTTCATATTTCTTCTCAAATTCTCCGGTAAGATGCCTCTTAACAAATGTCGTCTTTCCTGCAAACGTTCATTACATTACAACAAAGTTCATCTACAAATCCACAAGCCAGATCCTAACGAATCGCTGTTTATATGCTACAGATTTCTCGCACAATGACTAAAAAGGAAAAAAAAATATAGAATCGATGAAAGAAAAGGAATAAAAAGAAACCTGTGCCACCGTCTCCGACGATAACAAGCTTGAAACTTGGGTAATCAACGGTTTGCTGATTCGGCAAAGCCTGTACCGACGGAAAAACAATCAATTACAATCGATTTATGAAATCAAGGTGAAAAGATAAAGACGGTGAAGAAAATCGTACCATGGAATGCAGTAGTTGGTTTCGTTGCGTTTAGGAGAGAAAAAGAAGCAAGAAGAGGAAGAACAAAGAGAGAGGGCGAGGGTTTATATTTCACAAGGGTTTTCGAATTTGAGTGTGGTCTCTTCTAGCGTCAGGTTGACGCAGCTTTCTCCACCCTTGGATTAAATCACACGTGTTCTATCATAAGGCCAAATCACACACAATAAAAGCCTTCTTTTTTGGGCTCCACCCAAACCTTTTATTATTATTATTATTATTATTATTATTATTATTATTACACCTAGTTTTTTTTTAAATAATCTATTTTTTAAAATTAAATTTTAAAATAACTAATATTTAAAAAAATATTAAAATAATTATTTTTCTCTACTTATGTGTTAGTTGAACTGACGCATTCAACTAACTTTCAAAGGAGGCGTCCAGAATCTTGGCGCATGCATGCAAAGTCAATGCATGAATGCGCGCCATATACATTAACGCATGCACGTGTGCATGTGTGTGTGCCATATGCATTGGCGTATGCATGTGTTATGTTTGTGTGGCGTCTAGGGCATTGTCGCATGCATGCATGAGTTCACCTATAAATATCACGGGCATCTCCCATATTTTTCACAGAACTTCTTACCCTCCTTCCATTTTCCTTCAATTTCTTCGAATAACATTCAATTTTTTTCTTTAACCATGTTTGAATACATTCACAAGAGAAATGTCGATTTAATCTTTTTAGTAATGCAACATTCGATAAAGATTTGACTTTGGAATATATAATCGTTCAAACGTCTTAATTTGACGTTGAACCGTTTGTTAGATGGAGAAATTGCAGAGGGTGAAAGGATTAGAAGAACTCAATGGCCTGAGTCAACGTTCAACCAAAATGGAGAAGTTCGTGTATAGGTGGATATTAAGGCTGACATAGATGTTCATATGATGATGTATAATATGTTCAAAATTGTTTTGATGGTTATAATCACATAGTTATAGTAATGGTATTTTATTTGTTGTAGTTTGTTATGTTGTTGTTTATGTGTCGCTTGTGTGTTGTATGTGTTGTATTTGTTTGTGATGGTATTTTTTCACAAAGTTATCATATGAAATAAATATTATTTTTAATATAAAGCAAAAGAGGTACAATTAAAATGATCTTGTTATGCTTGTTCTAACACTGGGACGGTTAGTACGATTATGACTAGGCTGGCGACATGAACTACATAATCTAACCATTTTGTTCGCAGTATCCATTTCGGTTCGAATACTGGTGCTGTTTGGGCGGTCCTTTTTCTTTCTTCGTATTACTCTATTGTGTCAGAGAATGTCCCATTGATATTCAGGTCAGTAATCCTCTTTTACTACCACTGAAAAGCTAATTTTGTAAACATTTGATAGGCTTATGACTTTGTAAACGTCGGATAGTAAGTAGGATGAATCACGTCGAACCTTTGAACATGCTGCTATGACATGGGAGCAGGGCATACGAAAGGCTTGAAACTTTCCGCAATCGCACCTACCTCTATCTAGTTCCACTATATATTGTCCTTTAGGCATGCCTTCATTGTGATCTATGGACTCAACAAAATTGTACCAACCTTTAGTACGGTCAAACACCGTGACCATATGTGTGTTAGCTTTGGCAGCTTCGTGTCTAATGAATTTCATTAAAGCATAACTGAACAATTGCCCAAATTGTAACACTGAACTCCATTTGGAATGTCTGGTCTCAAACAACGCCCCTAGCCTAAAATAGGTTGTTTGCACTAAAGCGGTTATAGGTAGGTTTTGGATGCCTTTGAAGACAGAGTTCATTGATTTCACAAGATTTGTTGTCATATGACCCTAACGTTGACCGTTGTCGTATGCCTTAATCCACTTCTTCAATTGAATACTATTGATCCACCGTATTGCATCTATGTTTGACAATTTGATGTGTTCGCGATAGTGTTTGAAAGAAGGTTCTGTTAATGCATACCATGCATTGACAACCTTCTTCTACAACATTTTGTCTTTGATCTCCCGCATAAAATTTTGAGCGATGTGTCTAATGCAATAAACATGTGTCGATGGAGGATCCTGCCAGCCATTATCAATATTTTTGTAGGCACCCACTATTTAAGGGTGTCGGTCAGAGACCAAACATAAGTTAGGTTGATGAGCAACATGCAATCAAACATTTTTTAGGGGAAACTCCACCATCCGCAGTCTCCCTTTCAACTAGGGCAAAGGCGATTGGAAAAATGTTGATTTTGTCATCTTGTGCCACTGCCATCAGTAGCGTTCCTTTATATTTCCCGTACAACCATGTACCATCAATTTGTATAATAGGTTTACAAAAAGCAAAATCTTTGATGCATGGTTGATACGCCCAAAAGAGTCGGTAGAATATTCCATTTCCAATAGCACAAGTTTCGTCTAGGGTATACGCTGACAACGTTTATAAATTGATCATAGTCCCTGGAGCATATTGTTTAAGAGCCACCAAACATTTTGGAAGTTGTTTGTAAGACTCCTCCCAATTTCCATATACTTTTTCAACCGCCTTTGTCCTAGTTATCCAAGACTTCCTGTATGATGGAGTATAGTTGTATTGTGTTACAATATGCGAGATTATTGTACTCACCTTTAACGACGGATTGTCGCTAATGACAGACAAAATTTCATCGAATATTAATTGAGAGTTGAGTTTGCGATGGTCTTGCATTGGGTTCGTGAGCATGCGTGTGTGAACTGGACTCATGGAACCAATCTCCTAAGAATCACTCCTCTTCCGATAATAAGCTAACAATCGGAAAAGGCAGAGCTCATTTCGACAATATATCTTATACCTCATTGTATTAGTTCGATCAACCCTGTAATCGATTAATAATTCCATGTGGTACTTTTTAATGGCTTTTACACAATCTTCTTTTATGAGAAATGTGTCTCCTTCTTTCAATGATCCTTGAATTTTCACATAAGGATTGTAAAATATATCTGAAGAACGTTCGTATGCACCCAAATTCAAGCTTGTCATGTGTTGAGGTGGACAATATACATGACTAACTGGTAATGGATCCTATTATTCTTCATCATTCACCATTGAATCAATCAATAACTCGACTTCTTCTTCTTTCTCATCAATAATATTGACTTCAGCTTGTTCGTCGTCATCAGTTTCACAAAACACTTGTGATTGATCAACGAACTGAGACACTTGTTGTTGTGGTGGTAATATATATAACTCTATATCATTGTACTCAGATTGTTCACGACTGACAAACATATGTTGAACATCGTCATCATGTCGAATCTTCAACTAATAAAACTTTCCTTTCGGTGAGTGTACCATCACACTTGAGGACATCTACATGTTGCTAGGTCTACGTGTCGATGGTAAGGCAGTAAATTGTAGAGTTAACCAAGATAACTCTATATGAAATGAATTGTTGGGCGCCCCTTTGTGCGAAGACACAACTACGAGAGAGACTTCTAGTCAAGCTAGGGGTTAAGGTAATAACTTAAAATATCTTAAACAATCCCATGCAAGTATAAAATTAACCGAAGAATCTACTGAGTATGAAAAGATGATTAAAGCTCGGTGTTATATTATGATTCTATTTGGTAATTTTTTATTTCCTGAAAGTACTGGTAATATGGTAAATATTATGTATTTGTCGTTGTTAGGTAAGCACATATAGTTGGGGTTCTGTTGTTTTGTCTCATCTATATAGTGTGTTGTGTAAAAATGCCAAAAAAAAATACTTGTACGTTTTATTCATGCGCCTATTTGCTACAAACATATGGTTGGTCAAGAATGTTGTCACTCGCCCCGATAAACGAGAACTCATTCATATTCCCTTTTGCAACAAAGTAAGTTTAAAATTTCACCATCTAATTTTTTAGACTTTATATTACAACTAACTGTAAATAATATTTTTCAAATATTTTCAATCTAGGTGGTCGGTTAAATGGATGAACTACAACAAGTGTCTAAAACACGTTGTAGTAGTCTAAAGCAATCTATTAGACCACATTGGATCAGACGATGTAATACTACTACACAACTCTACATTTGATTTTTTTAAAAATTATCCAATTACATATCATCTAATCATGCCATATTCTTGTACAGTTTATCTGGAGGCCATATTTGAGTATTGATCATCAGGTTAACGATGATGATGATGCAATTTGGACAACAAAAACACCAATTATCCAGTTCACTATTATGGAGATGCACCAGAGTAACCGTGTAAAACTGCAATTCGGTATGCATCAACAAATTCCAGAACCTCCGACGTGTTTGGGGGATTGGCATCAACAAATAGTCGATGTCCAATGGGATTATTCCGATTAGAGAGACTTCACAAAAGAGATGTGTCACAATTGGAGGAATCGACGACAACACATCTTAAATGAACCAGTCATACAAGGTGCTAGACCAAGCATGATTTAGGTCAGTTACAACGCCACAATTTGTGTTTGAGCCGAGGTATTTAATTGATCCAAGCTAACGAGTTTCATCATCATACACCCAACAACAAATCCCCGTCCAAGAATAATGTCAACCCACCCAAACCCAACGACCATACTCACACCATCACCCTACCATATACACCCAACAATCAAGCACCCAACCTCGCAACCAATTCATGTCACACACCCAAACTCAAAACCAAGAATCAAACCCTAACCACCAACAACCATACACAACTACCACAATAGTATATAGCCCAAATGATTCATATGATTCAACATCATGCTATCGTAGCCCCCACCTATGAACACCCAAACATCCCATCTCCACAACACCCAACCATTGTTTGACTTTAGTACATCCCAAGAATCGTCGCTTTATTTCCAAACTGATTCAATGTCACAATTCGGGAAACCCATACCGTCCATAATTCACCCAACCACAACGACCCAACTACGACAACATGGACACTAAACTCAATTACGGAAGCACCGTTGGCGACAACATCCCTAGCTATTGGGGACAAATTATGACAAATCAATCAAATATCGTTGGACCTTCATACCAACCACCATTGGATCATGTAAACAGTCAAAAAGACCCCAAACACCGCAAGAAAATCATGGGAGACCTCGAAGACAAGCTAACGCACGTGTATGTGGAACATGGGGACAATTCAATCGGGCGGGTCATTGAATTTCTTGTCATTTCTATGTATTTTTTCTTTATAATAAAATATAATTTTTAATTTCAGTATTTCATTTAATTAATTATAATTATAACATTTAAAATTTAAAAAAAATACATGAAAGGAGCATGTGACACATGCATTGACGCATGCATACACTATGTAGTGTATGCATGCACCAATGCATGTGGCATCAAGGCATGCATGTGCCAATGCATGTGGTGCCTACATGAATTGGCTTTGCATGCATGCGCCAAGGCTCTGGGCGCCTCCTTTGAAGGTTAGTTGGATGCATCAGTTAAAAAAATTGGTTATTTTGGGAAATAATTTTTAAAAAATGGTTATTTTAAAAAAAAAAATTATGTGTTTAATCTAGTGAGGGACTTTAATGAAAATGTTGGTGAGAACTTTGAATTCTAGCTTGAACATATCTATCGCAAAAACAAATGCAAAAATAAATTTCATGTCTAGCATGGAGAATGTTTTATAATAGGTTATCTACTAAAGACAACCTAGTGAATAGAGGTGTCATTGGTCTCGACTCGCTTTCTTGCACTAACGGTTATAATATAAGTGAATCAATATCTCATCTATTTTTTTAGTGTCCTATTTTTGCAGGAATATAGTAATGATATCTACAGAGATGGCTTAGCGTATCCATTGCATTTCAAAGAAGTTTGAAACCTTATTTGGAAGTGGAAGATCATAAAACATCAAATTAAGGGCAATGTGGTTTGCCTGCGTTAGGAACATTTGGAAAGCAAGAAACAATAAAATTTTCAATAACAAAGAATTTACATTGGAGCAAGTGTTCGACTCAACACAAAGGAGTTCATGGAATTGGCTTAACATCAAATCTAATTGATTGCCATATTGTGTGTCTCAATGGTACTTATCCCCCAAAAGCTTATTCGAATAAAAGGTTTATAAGAGTGCTCAAGAATCTGTGTAGGGATCTAACCACAAGTGTTTGCAGCAATAGTGCAATCTCAGTGTTGTTGACTGAAGTGTAGGTTGGTGGTTCTGTAAGTATTATCTAAATCAGTGCAGTGCATGGAATGTGTCTGTCAATCTTTGATCCGTTTGTGGTGTCGCTATGTGGTAGTATTGTAGAAGACTTCTTCCTGATCATATAAATCCTTTGATTCTATTATAGTGTAGTATGTGGCATATGGTATTGACGCAATGCTTTGGGGTGTTGGGATCTAGGATGATGGCTTTAGTTATCAGCTTCTATGTATTTTTCCTTTTGAAATTGTTTCTAATGCAACAGGGATTTGAGGTTGTGTTTTAGAGTGGTGGTTCGGGTGCTTGTGGTATGCGTGGTCACCATCCCTTTAGCTTAGTTGTTGGCTTTGGTTGTGGTTCTGTTTTATCATTTGTCATTTTATCTTTTAGTAAGCTGAGTTGTTGGCATGACACGTTGCAAAATGAAAAATCTGTGCTCTTTGTTTTGGTATTGTAATCTTTTGAACCTTATGTTTCTTGTTTTTTGGGGTTATGTTTGCACAGCTTGTGCCTGTTATTAATGCGGTAGTGGGAGCAAAAGTGGACATGATTATTGGTTTGATTTAGAAGGTTTTCACATGGTTGTGTGATTAGTTTGATGATTTAGCCGCGGAAGTCATCTCAGCAACAGATTGTATCCGACGGGATATCAGCATGGTGCAACAATTCTGGATTAAAATAGCAAAAGTATCTTTGTATAGTTTTTTGGCTGAAGTTATGATTGGTCGTTTCAATCTCGGTGTTGGGCATTTGGAAAAGTTATGGCAAAATCTAAACCATATTTTTGTTATTATTTTGTAGTGTGCAAGAAAGTATTATGATCTTAACCTAGATTATAGTTTGTGTATTATGATCTTAACCATATTTTTGTTATTATTCTGTAGTGTGCAAGAAAGTATTATGATCTTAACCTGGATTGTAGTGTGCAAAATCTAAACCATCTCTTTGGTTTGCAATAAAATTGTTATGTGTTGGACCCGTTATTGGTGGAATTTGAGTTGTTTGTGCCTTAGTTATGTTGAGTCAAACTTGTGGTATAGGTGCATCGCTGTAGAATTTTAACTTTGGTTTTCTGCTATGTAGTTTTAAGTTTTTAAGATTTTGCTTGTATTAGATATTCTTTACCTGTAACATCTTTGATGGGTTTCTAAGATGATGTGTATTTTAGGGGACTAGATCTGTTGGGGGAGTTTTTCAACAGGGAGGATTGAACATTGTGGGGTTTCTTCTTTTTAAAGCAACACTTTTATGAGAGACACACCACATATTCATCAAAAACCTTAAGGTGATAAATGAGTTAATTCTCTCACTTATAAATGCTCAAGTCTCCACATTTCCAACCAATATAGGACTATTACCCACACTACTCACACTTGATACATTCTCAACACTCCCCCTTAAGTGTGAGTCCACAATGCTCCCCCTCAAGTGGAAACTCTTCTTACTTCCACAATCTTCAATGTGACGTTTCTTACTCATCACCCTTGTGGCGTTGTTGAATTTCGATACAAGTAAATCGGTCCCTTTCTCGAACCAGACTCTTATACCATTTGTTACGGGAGTTTTTCACTAGGGAGCAAATTGAATAATGTGGGACCTCTTCTTTTTAGAGTAACACCTTTGTGAGAGACACACCACATATTCACTCAAAATCTAAAGGTGATAGGTGGATGGATTCTCTCACTTAAAAATGCCTAAGTCTCTACATTTCTAACCAATGTAGGACTATTATCCGCACTAGTCACACTTGATTCATTCTCAACAATCTCCAATAGGACTTTTCTAATGGCTATTAGTTAAGTGCGGTGGTGGTTCTAGTGCCCTCCTTTGTGTTGGGCTCTTTATTGTAATGGTTTTAAATTTTCCTTTACATTGCTTGTGCTTGGTTAATTCCAATTAATATATCTTTTTGCCTCTTAAAAAAAGGTAGCAAGAGACGAGTAATCAACTTTGAACGCATAATTAAACAAGCCACTAATGACTTGATGTGTCGTTATATATTTTGTGGAAGTCACACTATTTTATAAACTATATTATAGGTAGTTTGTATTTATGTTACAATAGTCTATGAACGTGAGTTTTTTTAACACGTCAATTTAAAATTTCACAATTATCATGTTTAAAAGTCCTTAGAGTGCAAGAATTATTTTTTTGATTTAATTGCAATTTTAATCATTTTATTTTCATTTTTTAAAATTTTGTTCTTTATTTTAAAATTTGGGTTTTTATCCATTATTTTTTTTTTAGATTTTAATCTCTCTTTCAATCTAAGGTCAAATTTTAATGACATGACAGTTAGTTTATGTGTCGTTGCCACATTTATAACAATTAATTTCACGTCATTTTATTATTATTATTTTCAAAATATATATTCTTAATTATATATATTTTATAGAAATTTTGAAGAAATAAATACTTATAATTTTAAAAAAGAATTGAGGGAAATGGGAGTCAAACCCCTACCCTAAAAGGACGGGGCGCGTTTCTTACCATGATAGTACCACTTTGTTAAATAATATCAAAAGTGAAGTATTTGATAAAAACAACAACATGAATCTGTCTATATTCACGGTCCTACAAGTACCTGTTAGGTTCCAATATCACCATATTACTCAATTTTTTCACCACTGCCAATGCCTTATTTATGCAATGTCAATTGGACTTGGATCCACACAATCACAAAGCATATCCAATAGAGTTGACAAGAATGTGGTGGCCTTAACTAAGCGACTAATGCCACAAAGTGTTGTATATTTGAGGTGACTCCGAGTGTTGTATTTGCGTAAAATACCTTCCAATCAATTTCAACAATAATATGTGAGTTTTTCTCAAAATCTAAATATTCACGGGACTATTTGTGGTTTTGAATATAGTGGAGTTAAGAAAGAACAAGTATACTATACGTAACAACATCATGTAGACACAGATGCACCCCCTAAATACACAAATCCATGACCTCATCTGATGATGCTGCTTCAACACTATTAGATATTTTAAAACAATTTCTTATACAATAATCAACATCCAAATTGAATTTCACAACAAGTAGAATTTCATTCGGATAAAGTACACACCACAATATATTATAAATTTATCATATATTTCAAGTTAGATTTTCTTATGTCAGAGGAAGAGATTGAAGCTTCAAGAAAGGAGATTGTTGGATCTTTGATGGAGTATAGTTGTATTGTGTTACAATATGCGAGATTATTGTACTCACCTTTAACGACGGATTGTCGCTAATGACAGACAAAATTTCATCGAATATTAATTGAGAGTTGAGTTTGCGATGGTCTTGCATTGGGTTCGTGAGCATGCGTGTGTGAACTGGACTCATGGAACCAATCTCCTAAGAATCACTCCTCTTCCGATAATAAGCTAACAATCGGAAAAGGCAGAGCTCATTTCGACAATATATCTTATACCTCATTGTATTAGTTCGATCAACCCTGTAATCGATTAATAATTCCATGTGGTACTTTTTAATGGCTTTTACACAATCTTCTTTTATGAGAAATGTGTCTCCTTCTTTCAATGATCCTTGAATTTTCACATAAGGATTGTAAAATATATCTGAAGAACGTTCGTATGCACCCAAATTCAAGCTTGTCATGTGTTGAGGTGGACAATATACATGACTAACTGGTAATGGATCCTATTATTCTTCATCATTCACCATTGAATCAATCAATAACTCGACTTCTTCTTCTTTCTCATCAATAATATTGACTTCAGCTTGTTCGTCGTCATCAGTTTCACAAAACACTTGTGATTGATCAACGAACTGAGACACTTGTTGTTGTGGTGGTAATATATATAACTCTATATCATTGTACTCAGATTGTTCACGACTGACAAACATATGTTGAACATCGTCATCATGTCGAATCTTCAACTAATAAAACTTTCCTTTCGGTGAGTGTACCATCACACTTGAGGACATCTACATGTTGCTAGGTCTACGTGTCGATGGTAAGGCAGTAAATTGTAGAGTTAACCAAGATAACTCTATATGAAATGAATTGTTGGGCGCCCCTTTGTGCGAAGACACAACTACGAGAGAGACTTCTAGTCAAGCTAGGGGTTAAGGTATTAACTTAAAATATCTTAAACAATCCCATGCAAGTATAAAATTAACCGAAGAATCTACTGAGTATGAAAAGATGATTAAAGCTCGGTGTTATATTATGATTCTATTTGGTAATTTTTTATTTCCTGAAAGTACTGGTAATATGGTAAATATTATGTATTTGTCGTTGTTAGGTAAGCACATATAGTTGGGGTTCTGTTGTTTTGTCTCATCTATATAGTGTGTTGTGTAAAAATGCCAAAAAAAATACTTGTACGTTTTATTCATGCGCCTATTTGCTACAAACATATGGTTGGTCAAGAATGTTGTCACTCGCCCCGATAAACGAGAACTCATTCATATTCCCTTTTGCAACAAAGTAAGTTTAAAATTTCACCATCTAATTTTTTAGACTTTATATTACAACTAACTGTAAATAATATTTTTCAAATATTTTCAATCTAGGTGGTCGGTTAAATGGATGAACTACAACAAGTGTCTAAAACACGTTGTAGTAGTCTAAAGCAATCTATTAGACCACATTGGATCAGACGATGTAATACTACTACACAACTCTACATTTGATTTTTTAAAAAATTATCCAATTACATATCATCTAATCATGCCATATTCTTGTACAGTTTATCTGGAGGCCATATTTGAGTATTGATCATCAGGTTAACGATGATGATGATGCAATTTGGACAACAAAAACACCAATTATCCAGTTCACTATTATGGAGATGCACCAGAGTAACCGTGTAAAACTGCAATTCGGTATGCATCAACAAATTCCAGAACCTCCGACGTGTTTGGGGGATTGGCATCAACAAATAGTCGATGTCCAATGGGATTATTCCGATTAGAGAGACTTCACAAAAGAGATGTGTCACAATTGGAGGAATCGACGACAACACATCTTAAATGAACCAGTCATACAAGGTGCTAGACCAAGCATGATTTAGGTCAGTTACAACGCCACAATTTGTGTTTGAGCCGAGGTATTTAATTGATCCAAGCTAACGAGTTTCATCATCATACACCCAACAACAAATCCCCGTCCAAGAATAATGTCAACCCACCCAAACCCAACGACCATACTCACACCATCACCCTACCATATACACCCAACAATCAAGCACCCAACCTCGCAACCAATTCATGTCACACACCCAAACTCAAAACCAAGAATCAAACCCTAACCACCAACAACCATACACAACTACCACAATAGTATATAGCCCAAATGATTCATATGATTCAACATCATGCTATCGTAGCCCCCACCTATGAACACCCAAACATCCCATCTCCACAACACCCAACCATTGTTTGACTTTAGTACATCCCAAGAATCGTCGCTTTATTTCCAAACTGATTCAATGTCACAATTCGGGAAACCCATACCGTCCATAATTCACCCAACCACAACGACCCAACTACGACAACATGGACACTAAACTCAATTACGGAAGCACCGTTGGCGACAACATCCCTAGCTATTGGGGACAAATTATGACAAATCAATCAAATATCGTTGGACCTTCATACCAACCACCATTGGATCATGTAAACAGTCAAAAAGACCCCAAACACCGCAAGAAAATCATGGGAGACCTCGAAGACAAGCTAACGCACGTGTATGTGGAACATGGGGACAATTCAATCGGGCGGGTCATTGAATTTCTTGTCATTTCTATGTATTTTTTCTTTATAATAAAATATAATTTTTAATTTCAGTATTTCATTTAATTAATTATAATTATAACATTTAAAATTTAAAAAAAAATACATGAAAGGAGCATGTGACACATGCATTGACGCATGCATACACTATGTAGTGTATGCATGCACCAATGCATGTGGCATCAAGGCATGCATGTGCCAATGCATGTGGTGCCTACATGAATTGGCTTTGCATGCATGCGCCAAGGCTCTGAGCGCCTCCTTTGAAGGTTAGTTGGATGCATCAGTTAAAAAAATTGGTTATTTTGGGAAATAATTTTTAAAAAATGGTTATTTTAAAAAAAAAAATTATGTGTTTAATCTAGTGAGGGACTTTAATGAAAATGTTGGTGAGAACTTTGAATTCTAGCTTGAACATATCTATCGCAAAAACAAATGCAAAAATAAATTTCATGTCTAGCATGGAGAATGTTTTATAATAGGTTATCTACTAAAGACAACCTAGTGAATAGAGGTGTCATTGGTCTCGACTCGCTTTCTTGCACTAACGGTTATAATATAAGTGAATCAATATCTCATCTATTTTTTTAGTGTCCTATTTTTGCAGGAATATAGTAATGATATCTACAGAGATGGCTTAGCGTATCCATTGCATTTCAAAGAAGTTTGAAACCTTATTTGGAAGTGGAAGATCATAAAACATCAAATTAAGGGCAATGTGGTTTGCCTGCGTTAGGAACATTTGGAAAGCAAGAAACAATAAAATTTTCAATAACAAAGAATTTACATTGGAGCAAGTGTTCGACTCAACACAAAGGAGTTCATGGAATTGGCTTAACATCAAATCTAATTGATTGCCATATTGTGTGTCTCAATGGTACTTATCCCCCAAAAGCTTATTCGAATAAAAGGTTTATAAGAGTGCTCAAGAATCTGTGTAGGGATCTAACCACAAGTGTTTGCAGCAATAGTGCAATCTCAGTGTTGTTGACTGAAGTGTAGGTTGGTGGTTCTGTCAGTATTATCTAAATCAGTGCAGTGCATGGAATGTGTCTGTCAATCTTTGATCCGTTTGTGGTGTCGCTATGTGGTAGTATTGTAGAAGACTTCTTCCTGATCATATAAATCCTTTGATTCTATTATAGTGTAGTATGTGGCATATGGTATTGACGCAATGCTTTGGGGTGTTGGGATCTAGGATGATGGCTTTAGTTATCAGCTTCTATGTATTTTTCCTTTTGAAATTGTTTCTAATGCAACAGGGATTTGAGGTTGTGTTTTAGAGTGGTGGTTCGGGTGCTTGTGGTATGCGTGGTCACCATCCCTTTAGCTTAGTTGTTGGCTTTGGTTGTGGTTCTGTTTTATCATTTGTCATTTTATCTTTTAGTAAGCTGAGTTGTTGGCATGACACGTTGCAAAATGAAAAATCTGTGCTCTTTGTTTTGGTATTGTAATCTTTTGAACCTTATGTTTCTTGTTTTTTGGGGTTATGTTTGCACAGCTTGTGCCTGTTATTAATGCGGTAGTGGGAGCAAAAGTGGACATGATTATTGGTTTGATTTAGAAGGTTTTCACATGGTTGTGTGATTAGTTTGATGATTTAGCCGCGGAAGTCATCTCAGCAACAGATTGTATCCGACGGGATATCAGCATGGTGCAACAATTCTGGATTAAAATAGCAAAAGTATCTTTGTATAGTTTTTTGGCTGAAGTTATGATTGGTCGTTTCAATCTCGGTGTTGGGCATTTGGAAAAGTTATGGCAAAATCTAAACCATATTTTTGTTATTATTTTGTAGTGTGCAAGAAAGTATTATGATCTTAACCTAGATTATAGTTTGTGTATTATGATCTTAACCATATTTTTGTTATTATTCTGTAGTGTGCAAGAAAGTATTATGATCTTAACCTGGATTGTAGTGTGCAAAATCTAAACCATCTCTTTGGTTTGCAATAAAATTGTTATGTGTTGGACCCGTTATTGGTGGAATTTGAGTTGTTTGTGCCTTAGTTATGTTGAGTCAAACTTGTGGTATAGGTGCATCGCTGTAGAATTTTAACTTTGGTTTTCTGCTATGTAGTTTTAAGTTTTTAAGATTTTGCTTGTATTAGATATTCTTTACCTGTAACATCTTTGATGGGTTTCTAAGATGATGTGTATTTTAGGGGACTAGATCTGTTGGGGGAGTTTTTCAACAGGGAGGATTGAACATTGTGGGGTTTCTTCTTTTTAAAGCAACACTTTTATGAGAGACACACCACATATTCATCAAAAACCTTAAGGTGATAAATGAGTTAATTCTCTCACTTATAAATGCTCAAGTCTCCACATTTCCAACCAATATAGGACTATTACCCACACTACTCACACTTGATACATTCTCAACACTCCCCCTTAAGTGTGAGTCCACAATGCTCCCCCTCAAGTGGAAACTCTTCTTACTTCCACAATCTTCAATGTGACGTTTCTTACTCATCACCCTTGTGGCGTTGTTGAATTTCGATACAAGTAAATCGGTCCCTTTCTCGAACCAGACTCTTATACCATTTGTTACGGGAGTTTTTCACTAGGGAGCAAATTGAATAATGTGGGACCTCTTCTTTTTAGAGTAACACCTTTGTGAGAGACACACCACATATTCACTCAAAATCTAAAGGTGATAGGTGGATGGATTCTCTCACTTAAAAATGCCTAAGTCTCTACATTTCTAACCAATGTAGGACTATTATCCGCACTAGTCACACTTGATTCATTCTCAACAATCTCCAATAGGACTTTTCTAATGGCTATTAGTTAAGTGCGGTGGTGGTTCTAGTGCCCTCCTTTGTGTTGGGCTCTTTATTGTAATGGTTTTAAATTTTCCTTTACATTGCTTGTGCTTGGTTAATTCCAATTAATATATCTTTTTGCCTCTTAAAAAAAGGTAGCAAGAGACGAGTAATCAACTTTGAACGCATAATTAAACAAGCCACTAATGACTTGATGTGTCGTTATATATTTTGTGGAAGTCACACTATTTTATAAACTATATTATAGGTAGTTTGTATTTATGTTACAATAGTCTATGAACGTGAGTTTTTTTAACACGTCAATTTAAAATTTCACAATTATCATGTTTAAAAGTCCTTAGAGTGCAAGAATTATTTTTTTGATTTAATTGCAATTTTAATCATTTTATTTTCATTTTTTAAAATTTTGTTCTTTATTTTAAAATTTGGGTTTTTATCCATTATTTTTTTTTTTAGATTTTAATCTCTCTTTCAATCTAAGGTCAAATTTTAATGACATGACAGTTAGTTTATGTGTCGTTGCCACATTTATAACAATTAATTTCACGTCATTTTATTATTATTATTTTCAAAATATATATTCTTAATTATATATATTTTATAGAAATTTTGAAGAAATAAATACTTATAATTTTAAAAAAGAATTGAGGGAAATGGGAGTCAAACCCCTACCCTAAAAGGACGGGGCGCGTTTCTTACCATGATAGTACCACTTTGTTAAATAATATCAAAAGTGAAGTATTTGATAAAAACAACAACATGAATCTGTCTATATTCACGGTCCTACAAGTACCTGTTAGGTTCCAATATCACCATATTACTCAATTTTTTCACCACTGCCAATGCCTTATTTATGCAATGTCAATTGGACTTGGATCCACACAATCACAAAGCATATCCAATAGAGTTGACAAGAATGTGGTGGCCTTAACTAAGCGACTAATGCCACAAAGTGTTGTATATTTGAGGTGACTCCGAGTGTTGTATTTGCGTAAAATACCTTCCAATCAATTTCAACAATAATATGTGAGTTTTTCTCAAAATCTAAATATTCACGGGACTATTTGTGGTTTTGAATATAGTGGAGTTAAGAAAGAACAAGTATACTATACGTAACAACATCATGTAGACACAGATGCACCCCCTAAATACACAAATCCATGACCTCATCTGATGATGCTGCTTCAACACTATTAGATATTTTAAAACAATTTCTTATACAATAATCAACATCCAAATTGAATTTCACAACAAGTAGAATTTCATTCGGATAAAGTACACACCACAATATATTATAAATTTATCATATATTTCAAGTTAGATTTTCTTATGTCAGAGGAAGAGATTGAAGCTTCAAGAAAGGAGATTGTTGGATCTTTGATGGAGTATAGTTGTATTGTGTTACAATATGCGAGATTATTGTACTCACCTTTAACGACGGATTGTCGCTAATGACAGACAAAATTTCATCGAATATTAATTGAGAGTTGAGTTTGCGATGGTCTTGCATTGGGTTCGTGAGCATGCGTGTGTGAACTGGACTCATGGAACCAATCTCCTAAGAATCACTCCTCTTCCGATAATAAGCTAACAATCGGAAAAGGCAGAGCTCATTTCGACAATATATCTTATACCTCATTGTATTAGTTCGATCAACCCTGTAATCGATTAATAATTCCATGTGGTACTTTTTAATGGCTTTTACACAATCTTCTTTTATGAGAAATGTGTCTCCTTCTTTCAATGATCCTTGAATTTTCACATAAGGATTGTAAAATATATCTGAAGAACGTTCATATGCACCCAAATTCAAGCTTGTCATGTGTTGAGGTGGACAATATACATGACTAACTGGTAATGGATCCTATTATTCTTCATCATTCACCATTGAATCAATCAATAACTCGACTTCTTCTTCTTTCTCATCAATAATATTGACTTCAGCTTGTTCGTCGTCATCAGTTTCACAAAACACTTGTGATTGATCAACGAACTGAGACACTTGTTGTTGTGGTGGTAATATATATAACTCTATATCATTGTACTCAGATTGTTCACGACTGACAAACATATGTTGAACATCGTCATCATGTCGAATCTTCAACTAATAAAACTTTCCTTTCGGTGAGTGTACCATCACACTTGAGGACATCTACATGTTGCTAGGTCTACGTGTCGATGGTAAGGCAGTAAATTGTAGAGTTAACCAAGATAACTCTATATGAAATGAATTGTTGGGCGCCCCTTTGTGCGAAGACACAACTACGAGAGAGACTTCTAGTCAAGCTAGGGGTTAAGGTATTAACTTAAAATATCTTAAACAATCCCATGCAAGTATAAAATTAACCGAAGAATCTACTGAGTATGAAAAGATGATTAAAGCTCGGTGTTATATTATGATTCTATTTGGTAATTTTTTATTTCCTGAAAGTACTGGTAATATGGTAAATATTATGTATTTGTCGTTGTTAGGTAAGCACATATAGTTGGGGTTCTGTTGTTTTGTCTCATCTATATAGTGTGTTGTGTAAAAATGCCAAAAAAAAATACTTGTACGTTTTATTCATGCGCCTATTTGCTACAAACATATGGTTGGTCAAGAATGTTGTCACTCGCCCCGATAAACGAGAACTCATTCATATTCCCTTTTGCAACAAAGTAAGTTTAAAATTTCACCATCTAATTTTTTAGACTTTATATTACAACTAACTGTAAATAATATTTTTCAAATATTTTCAATCTAGGTGGTCGGTTAAATGGATGAACTACAACAAGTGTCTAAAACACGTTGTAGTAGTCTAAAGCAATCTATTAGACCACATTGGATCAGACGATGTAATACTACTACACAACTCTACATTTGATTTTTTAAAAAATTATCCAATTACATATCATCTAATCATGCCATATTCTTGTACAGTTTATCTGGAGGCCATATTTGAGTATTGATCATCAGGTTAACGATGATGATGATGCAATTTGGACAACAAAAACACCAATTATCCAGTTCACTATTATGGAGATGCACCAGAGTAACCGTGTAAAACTGCAATTCGGTATGCATCAACAAATTCCAGAACCTCCGACGTGTTTGGGGGATTGGCATCAACAAATAGTCGATGTCCAATGGGATTATTCCGATTAGAGAGACTTCACAAAAGAGATGTGTCACAATTGGAGGAATCGACGACAACACATCTTAAATGAACCAGTCATACAAGGTGCTAGACCAA
Source organism: Lathyrus oleraceus (assembly GCF_024323335.1). Taxonomy (NCBI): domain Eukaryota; kingdom Viridiplantae; phylum Streptophyta; class Magnoliopsida; order Fabales; family Fabaceae; genus Lathyrus; species Lathyrus oleraceus. The sequence continues at coordinate 79,762,787 of NC_066583.1, read as the reverse complement.
GCATGATTTAGGTCAGTTACAACGCCACAATTTGTGTTTGAGCCGAGGTATTTAATTGATCCAAGCTAACGAGTTTCATCATCATACACCCAACAACAAATCCCCGTCCAAGAATAATGTCAACCCACCCAAACCCAACGACCATACTCACACCATCACCCTACCATATACACCCAACAATCAAGCACCCAACCTCGCAACCAATTCATGTCACACACCCAAACTCAAAACCAAGAATCAAACCCTAACCACCAACAACCATACACAACTACCACAATAGTATATAGCCCAAATGATTCATATGATTCAACATCATGCTATCGTAGCCCCCACCTATGAACACCCAAACATCCCATCTCCACAACACCCAACCATTGTTTGACTTTAGTACATCCCAAGAATCGTCGCTTTATTTCCAAACTGATTCAATGTCACAATTCGGGAAACCCATACCGTCCATAATTCACCCAACCACAACGACCCAACTACGACAACATGGACACTAAACTCAATTACGGAAGCACCGTTGGCGACAACATCCCTAGCTATTGGGGACAAATTATGACAAATCAATCAAATATCGTTGGACCTTCATACCAACCACCATTGGATCATGTAAACAGTCAAAAAGACCCCAAACACCGCAAGAAAATCATGGGAGACCTCGAAGACAAGCTAACGCACGTGTATGTGGAACATGGGGACAATTCAATCGGGCGGGTCATTGAATTTCTTGTCATTTCTATGTATTTTTTCTTTATAATAAAATATAATTTTTAATTTCAGTATTTCATTTAATTAATTATAATTATAACATTTAAAATTTAAAAAAAAATACATGAAAGGAGCATGTGACACATGCATTGACGCATGCATACACTATGTAGTGTATGCATGCACCAATGCATGTGGCATCAAGGCATGCATGTGCCAATGCATGTGGTGCCTACATGAATTGGCTTTGCATGCATGCGCCAAGGCTCTGGGCGCCTCCTTTGAAGGTTAGTTGGATGCATCAGTTAAAAAAATTGGTTATTTTGGGAAATAATTTTTAAAAAATGGTTATTTTAAAAAAAAAAATTATGTGTTTAATCTAGTGAGGGACTTTAATGAAAATGTTGGTGAGAACTTTGAATTCTAGCTTGAACATATCTATCGCAAAAACAAATGCAAAAATAAATTTCATGTCTAGCATGGAGAATGTTTTATAATAGGTTATCTACTAAAGACAACCTAGTGAATAGAGGTGTCATTGGTCTCGACTCGCTTTCTTGCACTAACGGTTATAATATAAGTGAATCAATATCTCATCTATTTTTTTAGTGTCCTATTTTTGCAGGAATATAGTAATGATATCTACAGAGATGGCTTAGCGTATCCATTGCATTTCAAAGAAGTTTGAAACCTTATTTGGAAGTGGAAGATCATAAAACATCAAATTAAGGGCAATGTGGTTTGCCTGCGTTAGGAACATTTGGAAAGCAAGAAACAATAAAATTTTCAATAACAAAGAATTTACATTGGAGCAAGTGTTCGACTCAACACAAAGGAGTTCATGGAATTGGCTTAACATCAAATCTAATTGATTGCCATATTGTGTGTCTCAATGGTACTTATCCCCCAAAAGCTTATTCGAATAAAAGGTTTATAAGAGTGCTCAAGAATCTGTGTAGGGATCTAACCACAAGTGTTTGCAGCAATAGTGCAATCTCAGTGTTGTTGACTGAAGTGTAGGTTGGTGGTTCTGTAAGTATTATCTAAATCAGTGCAGTGCATGGAATGTGTCTGTCAATCTTTGATCCGTTTGTGGTGTCGCTATGTGGTAGTATTGTAGAAGACTTCTTCCTGATCATATAAATCCTTTGATTCTATTATAGTGTAGTATGTGGCATATGGTATTGACGCAATGCTTTGGGGTGTTGGGATCTAGGATGATGGCTTTAGTTATCAGCTTCTATGTATTTTTCCTTTTGAAATTGTTTCTAATGCAACAGGGATTTGAGGTTGTGTTTTAGAGTGGTGGTTCGGGTGCTTGTGGTATGCGTGGTCACCATCCCTTTAGCTTAGTTGTTGGCTTTGGTTGTGGTTCTGTTTTATCATTTGTCATTTTATCTTTTAGTAAGCTGAGTTGTTGGCATGACACGTTGCAAAATGAAAAATCTGTGCTCTTTGTTTTGGTATTGTAATCTTTTGAACCTTATGTTTCTTGTTTTTTGGGGTTATGTTTGCACAGCTTGTGCCTGTTATTAATGCGGTAGTGGGAGCAAAAGTGGACATGATTATTGGTTTGATTTAGAAGGTTTTCACATGGTTGTGTGATTAGTTTGATGATTTAGCCGCGGAAGTCATCTCAGCAACAGATTGTATCCGACGGGATATCAGCATGGTGCAACAATTCTGGATTAAAATAGCAAAAGTATCTTTGTATAGTTTTTTGGCTGAAGTTATGATTGGTCGTTTCAATCTCGGTGTTGGGCATTTGGAAAAGTTATGGCAAAATCTAAACCATATTTTTGTTATTATTTTGTAGTGTGCAAGAAAGTATTATGATCTTAACCTAGATTATAGTTTGTGTATTATGATCTTAACCATATTTTTGTTATTATTCTGTAGTGTGCAAGAAAGTATTATGATCTTAACCTGGATTGTAGTGTGCAAAATCTAAACCATCTCTTTGGTTTGCAATAAAATTGTTATGTGTTGGACCCGTTATTGGTGGAATTTGAGTTGTTTGTGCCTTAGTTATGTTGAGTCAAACTTGTGGTATAGGTGCATCGCTGTAGAATTTTAACTTTGGTTTTCTGCTATGTAGTTTTAAGTTTTTAAGATTTTGCTTGTATTAGATATTCTTTACCTGTAACATCTTTGATGGGTTTCTAAGATGATGTGTATTTTAGGGGACTAGATCTGTTGGGGGAGTTTTTCAACAGGGAGGATTGAACATTGTGGGGTTTCTTCTTTTTAAAGCAACACTTTTATGAGAGACACACCACATATTCATCAAAAACCTTAAGGTGATAAATGAGTTAATTCTCTCACTTATAAATGCTCAAGTCTCCACATTTCCAACCAATATAGGACTATTACCCACACTACTCACACTTGATACATTCTCAACACTCCCCCTTAAGTGTGAGTCCACAATGCTCCCCCTCAAGTGGAAACTCTTCTTACTTCCACAATCTTCAATGTGACGTTTCTTACTCATCACCCTTGTGGCGTTGTTGAATTTCGATACAAGTAAATCGGTCCCTTTCTCGAACCAGACTCTTATACCATTTGTTACGGGAGTTTTTCACTAGGGAGCAAATTGAATAATGTGGGACCTCTTCTTTTTAGAGTAACACCTTTGTGAGAGACACACCACATATTCACTCAAAATCTAAAGGTGATAGGTGGATGGATTCTCTCACTTAAAAATGCCTAAGTCTCTACATTTCTAACCAATGTAGGACTATTATCCGCACTAGTCACACTTGATTCATTCTCAACAATCTCCAATAGGACTTTTCTAATGGCTATTAGTTAAGTGCGGTGGTGGTTCTAGTGCCCTCCTTTGTGTTGGGCTCTTTATTGTAATGGTTTTAAATTTTCCTTTACATTGCTTGTGCTTGGTTAATTCCAATTAATATATCTTTTTGCCTCTTAAAAAAAGGTAGCAAGAGACGAGTAATCAACTTTGAACGCATAATTAAACAAGCCACTAATGACTTGATGTGTCGTTATATATTTTGTGGAAGTCACACTATTTTATAAACTATATTATAGGTAGTTTGTATTTATGTTACAATAGTCTATGAACGTGAGTTTTTTTAACACGTCAATTTAAAATTTCACAATTATCATGTTTAAAAGTCCTTAGAGTGCAAGAATTATTTTTTTGATTTAATTGCAATTTTAATCATTTTATTTTCATTTTTTAAAATTTTGTTCTTTATTTTAAAATTTGGGTTTTTATCCATTATTATTTTTTTTAGATTTTAATCTCTCTTTCAATCTAAGGTCAAATTTTAATGACATGACAGTTAGTTTATGTGTCGTTGCCACATTTATAACAATTAATTTCACGTCATTTTATTATTATTATTTTCAAAATATATATTCTTAATTATATATATTTTATAGAAATTTTGAAGAAATAAATACTTATAATTTTAAAAAAGAATTGAGGGAAATGGGAGTCAAACCCCTACCCTAAAAGGACGGGGCGCGTTTCTTACCATGATAGTACCACTTTGTTAAATAATATCAAAAGTGAAGTATTTGATAAAAACAACAACATGAATCTGTCTATATTCACGGTCCTACAAGTACCTGTTAGGTTCCAATATCACCATATTACTCAATTTTTTCACCACTGCCAATGCCTTATTTATGCAATGTCAATTGGACTTGGATCCACACAATCACAAAGCATATCCAATAGAGTTGACAAGAATGTGGTGGCCTTAACTAAGCGACTAATGCCACAAAGTGTTGTATATTTGAGGTGACTCCGAGTGTTGTATTTGCGTAAAATACCTTCCAATCAATTTCAACAATAATATGTGAGTTTTTCTCAAAATCTAAATATTCACGGGACTATTTGTGGTTTTGAATATAGTGGAGTTAAGAAAGAACAAGTATACTATACGTAACAACATCATGTAGACACAGATGCACCCCCTAAATACACAAATCCATGACCTCATCTGATGATGCTGCTTCAACACTATTAGATATTTTAAAACAATTTCTTATACAATAATCAACATCCAAATTGAATTTCACAACAAGTAGAATTTCATTCGGATAAAGTACACACCACAATATATTATAAATTTATCATATATTTCAAGTTAGATTTTCTTATGTCAGAGGAAGAGATTGAAGCTTCAAGAAAGGAGATTGTTGGATCTTTGATGGACAAAGAATGGTTTTAGTGAGAATTAGCAAGAAACATAAGTTAATTTCGATTCCATAGGCAACACCATTTTTGATTAGAAACTAAAAATAGAAGATCGAGAGGTGGGGTTGTGTCTCACTATGATGCAAACCTTCAAGGTTATCACTTTAACACCAAAGTCATTGAGAAAAGTAGAAGTACTATGAGAATGAGAATGAACTTGAATATCTAAAATGACGTTTTATCCCCATATATATTAAGAGCGATTGAAACTGTTCGTGAGTGATGCTACCTACCATGCAGACAATCGTCTGATTGAGTTAGACGATAACCGTATGATTGAATTGAATAATAATTAATATGTTAGAGATTGAAATTTTTTGTTTTTGATTAGAGTGAAGGTCTACATATTCCTTATCTTTCTATTTAAAATTTGCTCTTAGATCTTTTCTCATTAACTTTGATGATGACCCAAAATACCTACCTACTCCCTCCGGTCTCATATGTAAGCAAAAAAAAAAAAAATTGGAGTCTTAAATATAAGCAAAAATTAATTACAATGGTTACAATTAAATATACCATTCCAATTTTACCCTCAAATTTAGTTTTTCAATATTCATGTTTATTCCTATAATAACTCCACTTTTTACACTTCCAAAAGAGCATTTATTCTGAAACGTTGCATTTGTTATCATTGACTTTTGAAAAGTCATATCCTATTATAAATGGTGCAGTATCATCTTGTACAAAACTCCATGAGTCTTGTTCTTCCTTTTTTTTTTATCATATGAGTTTTGCACAACTTCAATGAGTTCATCAACTGATTTTGAAACTTCCTTTTGTTGTAATGATTGAATGGCATTGAAAATGAGAACCAAAAGCTTTAGTATTTATAGAACTCACTATGAAAATGTTAAATTTCTACAGGGCGGGACCATGGAAATTTAGGCGGGTGGAGAATACAGTAAATGGACTAAGAAGTGTTGTTTTTAGGCGGGACAAATTTCTACAGGAAATTTTAGTAAGAGTAAGTGGAATATATAACCACTAAATGACTAACCATTAAATATGGAAAAAATGTATATTTTCCATTACTTAAATGAATATATAGTCACTTTCTTAAAGGGTGAGCTTTTTTTTTTTGCTTACATATGAGACCGGAGGGAGTAAGAGAATTTCCTTGCTATAAATGAAATTCATAAATGAGTCTTAACTAAAAACTTGTCATATTAAATTATTGCACTCTCTATTCAAGACCTCCCTCTTACAGATTTTGGACACGTATATAAAAAACAATCCTGGGAATTAAATGTTGGAATTTATTATTCCTATATTTGGTACATGGAAATAGAAAAATAAACCTAGGAATAAATAATAGACAGGAAAGACAAATACCCACATTTTCTTCACGATTCTGTATTTTTTATTCCATGGAGGTGGGAAAGTTTTATTTCCAGGAATCATAAAGTCACTTTCTTATGTGAAAACTCATATAGGATTTGTTTTTGGTGAGTGTTTATTGTTTAGTTGTATTGGTCTTTATTTAACTTTATTACATTTAATTTTGATGGGTTTTGAAATTATTCTTATATGAAAATTTAATTTTGAGTATAGATATACGTTATTTAATTAGTTTAGTACTATTGACGTGTTCAATTTATTTGCATTTCAACATTATTTTCATTCTATTATTTCATTAAAATGCATAATTTTTAATGTAAAGGTCAAGTGTAATCAGCTCTTATATCTATATTTAATGCATTAGTCAAGTTCGATAACCCTTGTATTTGTTTATATTTGTAACTTCAAGAGTTTCCCAGTGGATATGTGAAGTCATTATATGAGAAAGTTACATTATGAATTAATTGATAGAATTATATGAATTATTTATTTAATGGATTATATGAGAAATCTACGAATGAATTAATTGTTATGAATTATTTGTTTAATGAATGATAATTTTTCTTATTTTAGAGATTTGATAGAGAATTTTTAGACAATTCAATTAATTATAAATTATAAATACATGATCAATTATATAAATTAATTGATACAAATGATATTAATTATCAATTTTAATATTTTATGTAAGATCCCAATTTTGATCCTAAGATCCCTCGTGCTATCTTTTCATTTGCATTGGCTTTGGGATCATACATTGACATCCTTCTCACCCCCTCATTCATTGAGTTTGCATTGAGAGAGATCATCAAACACATTTGATTGTATCATATTTTATTTTTCTTTGTTTACTAACCAAAATTACAAAAATATGTCTATGTATAGTTTTGTTTCTTTTGTAGGTAGTGTGTGCTTCCACTCATGCCTCATCAAGCTCACAACTAGGGTTTGAGACCCTCAGTACAAGGAGATCAATCAAGAGATGATTCACATTGGTTCTAGACATCATATATGGATACCAATTATCTTCAATTATCATTTTGATCAAGAATTCATCAAGAGTTTGAAGCTTGTTTGCCTTGAAAATCCTAATTTATCTGGGTATCTTGTGTGACTTCCTCAACAAGTTTATTCAATATTTTATCAAATATTTCAAGGGATATTTCATATTACATCATCTTATACACATATGATCATCCATGAGTCTCAAAGATAAAGAGAACGTCAAGTTTGCAAGTAGGTTGAAGGTGGTTGACCAGAGAAAGTCAACTAGTAAAAACCGGGGTTCCCTAAACCCTATCTCCTATAATTTTTATCATATGAAAATGATTCCCCGAGAAACGTTACTCTTTATGATATTCCAAACAACTTTCATGTTTACATCAAGAGCTAGTTTTGCTTAGAAAGTCGTTTTTTTATGGTGAAACATTATAGGTCATTTTGTTTGTGCCCTAGTTAGGAGGTCAACTTCCAAGGACCATAACTTGCTCAATTTTTATGATGTGAAGGGAATCCAAGTTCTATGATCAATTTCAAGATGTCTTATCCAACTTTTATTCTTTGAGAAATGTCAAGTTCAACATGCAAGGGAATGTTCCAAGAGGAAACATTATAGGTCATTTTGGGCCATTACCATTGAACAAGCAATTTCCCTCAACATATAAAATGCATAACTCCCTCATTCCAAATACAAATGATGTTAAATTTGTGACCAAATTTAAGAGGGGTGAAATATATACAACTTTGATGAAGGAACTTTTTCCATTTGAAGCTCATAGCAAAAGTTATTCAAGGTGGAATAAGTGGTCATTTGACTTGGTACTTAGAAAATTTCCAAATATGTTTGATTTCTCAAACTTCCACCTCAAATTTCATCATGATCCAAGCTCCAAATGTAAAAGTGTTAAACATGAAAATTGTTCCTCTTGATGTCACCTTTCCAAAAAGTCTAAAATCACCTCATTTGGACCAAGATTGAGAGACTTGCGCATGGTTCCTTTCATAGGTTTGTTTTGGCAAAATTTGAATTCAATTATCCATTTCCTTTTGCATGCTTACATGTTATTGCTGCAGGGTCAATTGTGCATGAATTGGAATATAATAGCATCATGAAATTGGGTCCAAATCATTGCCCATGCATCCATGCACCCACTTGCTAATTTTGGGCAAATTTTTAAAGGGTGCAAAAAGGAATCCCACTGCCTATTTAAACAAGCTCATTGCCTCAGAAATGAGACACACACCTTGCCCAAGCTTTTCCAAGAGATCTCAGAACCTCACACCATAGAATATCATGAGGATTTCTTAGAAATCGAGTTTGAATTTCACCTTCTGTTTTGAGGTTCAAACTCCAAGGATTCATTGTCTTTTTCATCTGAATTGGTCACTGCAAGCAAGAGGAGGAAGAATCAAGCAAATTCAGATCGAGATCAAGTCAGTTTGAAGATACCCGAAAGTGATTTTTCAGAAACTTTGAGCCTTCGATTCTCTCTCAATTCTTCATTATTCTCTTTGATTTTTGGTTGGCTGAAGTCCTACCATTGTAGGCAACAGGGCTGAGTTGCTTTGAGGTCAAATCGAAGCAACTCAGACCATGAACCTCAAATTTCAAATCCATGTATCTTTCAATATACTTGGAATTGGAAGAAATAGAGGTCAGATTCATGCTCTTGAGCATTTTTCCTTTAAAACCATGTCCTCACTTTTCATTTTTATGGTGGTTTGTGGTGGACCAGTCCGGTGAGGTCCACCAAAGAAGATGACCGGAGCTAGGGCTCCGGTGGTGCGTTGGTACCTTCCAAACAATGGGATCTCTTTGAAATATTTTAATCTCAACCTTCCATTGTGATTACCATGTGTGTAGTGCAGTTGACCGAGGTGTTTACGGAACGCGCGCGCTTGGCCATTAGATCTACCACCTCAATTAATGAGGGAGATCTGATGGCCCTTGATTTTTCACATTTTCTGATTTATCATTTAATTGCCTTATTTTGTTTAATTCATAATAAATTCATTTTTAATTCAAAAAATATGGGACTTTCACAAAAAAAAATTAAATATTTTTCTCTTTCATATCTTGAATTAAAAATATTTTTTGGATTAATTTTGGCATTTTTCATGAATTAAATATTTTTATACATATTTTTAATTGTTTAAAAATACTTCTGACGTTTTAAAAATTGTGATTTTTTTGTCTAAGGTCCTTTGACCTTGTTTGACCTAGGATAAATCCATTGACCATTTATTTGGTGTTTTGAAGGGATTTGAGGTTTTGTCCAAATTAAAATGTATTTTAATTCATTTTTAATGTGATTTTTAATTGATTAAATATTTAAAAATTATGTTGAGTCATTCTTATGGTCTTGTGATGTTTGACTTTCTGTTTGGGCCTTGGTCATAGTTGATTTGACTTTTGTTGGATCAAAACCATTGGATTTAAGGGATTGATGAAATGTACATTTCATCTCCCAAAATGAATGAATGGCTTTGATCAAATGAAATTCCTCTCATGATCAATTTGTGTTTCTATCTCCCCCTCCCTCTTCATCTTCGTCTCTATTCTTCCTCATTCTCTCATTTGGCCAATGAAATCTCTAATGTCTAAAGGCTAATTGATTCATCAATGACCTTGTGTCAGATGAATCAATACAAATATGACTGAGATATGTCTCTCCCATTTTATTTTAGTGTGTGGTATGTTTTAGGAGTTTGATTCTTTGTATCAAATCTCTAACATGCATTAACACCTATATCTTATTGCCCGACCTCAGATAGTTGTGACTTCTACATGGAAGATGAGATTGTAAGTCCCCCATTCTTCATGGCATTCTGTGGAAACTTGACATTTTTTCCTTTCATGAGAGCTAGTGGCATACTTGTTGAATTATCCAAGTTAGAGTCCTTCTCATGGAAGATGTTTTGGGTTCAAGGATTCATACTTTTGAATGAACGATTGAGTATTCTCCAAAGAATGATTTAATCAATTAAAACTTAACACTAACCTTTGACTAACCCTTGACTAACTCTTATTCATTATTCTTTTACTTTCAAGTCATTTACTTTATGCAATTTAAATTTTAGTCATTTATCATTCGTTGCCATTTTACATTTCATACAACTTGTTTATGTTTAAGTCCTTTTTCACTTTGCTCATTTGAGCCATATTTTGTGATTGTATATATTGTTTGTGTATTTTGATTTTGTTTGTGGTCTTAGGACCTTAAAACACCTAATAACAACAAAAACCCTAAAAAACATTTGGTGGACCGTTGGAACTAGATCTGAGCTTTGAACTTGGAATTAGGCAACTTCCCCTGTGCTAAAGGACTTGGCCAATGCCAACATCTTGAGACTGAGTTATCTTTGACCATTGCCTTCATCTGATGCAAGACTTGAGGATTTCTTGGATTCATCTGCTACTTTGTCTTTGTGCTTAATTGTTATTTTGATCTTATGTCTGATATTTTATTCTGAGTTGATCAAGGAATATTTCATTTAATACATTTGAAGACAATGAAGACTACTAGCTATTGGAGTGCTTGATTAGATGTGACTATCTTTATTTGATGCCTCGATCTTCATGATGTCTGGATATTGCTCATTGCTTGATTAAATCCGAAGGAAAATGAGTTTCTATATGACATTCTTGTCTGTTGGATTGCATCTCATTGGTCAGATCTTTTCAACTCTTAACTTTTAAATTTGTGCTTAGGATAACCTCTTCATCTCCCCCCACTTCTTAAATTTCAAAATCTCTCTCTCTTTTCAAAAACTTTCTTTGCTTGTGATTTCAAACTTAGACCTTGTTTAATGATTAGAAACTTCGGCCTTATGCCATTGAGTTTTCAAACTTCTTTTCTTAAATCAAAATTATAAATGAACTTAACTATATTGACTCAAATTTCAAAAGACAAAAAGAACTAACAACCACATTCAAATGTTTGGCCTTTTTGTGCCCTTTTCCTATTAAAACTCTTTTTTAAAATCAATCCACCAACTTTTTTGAATTTTTTACCACAAACTACGGGGTTTTGATCCCTCATTTTTATATTGATACGTAGGCATAAGATCGAATGTCTTGTCAAACACAAAAATATAATCAATGAATTCTTTTTCTCATCTCCACACTCTATATTTTATCAAACATCATTTATATCAAAAAACATATGCACACAAAGAGGACTCCCTAGGAGTACCTATGACACTTTGGATGCTAACACATTCCTTATGCGTAACCAACCCCCTTACTTTTAATTTTAATCTCTGATATTTTGTTAATTTTGATTTCAAAATTTCTTATCTTTGAATTTTGTTCGTACTTTTCCCTTTTCCTTTATAGACAATAAAGTGCGATGACGACTCTGGTTTTACTGACGTCAAACTTATCCATAATTTGATGATTATAAATTTACCGCTACATATATATATATATATATATATATATATATATATATATATATATATATATATATATATATATATATATATATATAATTATATTTTTATAACTCTAACATTAATTTATAATTATATATATATATATATATATATATATATATATATATATATATATATATAAAAGATATTTTTATAACTCTAACATTAATTTTCTAAAATATACATTAAGAAACAAATATGTTTTAATTATTTCTCGGAATTTTTTTAAAACTATTTCCAAAGAATTATATTTTTAACCAAATACATTTTATTACATTTGCCAAAAAAAAAAAATTAATCACATGAAAACTTTCCGGAGAAAGTTAATCGAGGATTTTTTTTTATAACAGTGAACAAACACACCCTTTGTTGTAGGCATATAAGCCATCATTGATTAAAAGATGGTTGAGTCGCATAACTGCTACAATGTTTCTTGTTCAATGGAAACATGAGCTTCTAGAGTAAGCACTTGATAATTTTAATATGATTTGTTGAAAATTTTTCCTAATTTTTACCCACTAGGACAGAGAGAATTGTGATAACATATCACATATTAATTATTATTCCAATTTTCTTTTGAAAGATATGAAATAATTAGCAAATTCTACTTAAAAAAGAAACAAAATTAACAGAGAAAATGTTTTTTTAGTTTGGTTTGATGTTATAAAAAAAAAGTTTGGTTTGTTGAGCTTGATTGATGAACGTCACGAAAAAAAGAAGCCATTAAGACGCTATATAACAGATACAATTCAAAGAGAAATCATCCATGAACCTAACCGTATTCAATTCGCATTGATCATTTTCAAAGTTAGTTAAAAACCTGATGATCCTGAAATCAATAAAGTGCATTAAAACGTGCAAATCATGAGAATGATGTACAAAAGCGTCGACAATGCCTCATTTCATGAGAGGCAAATAATGAACATTCTAGAAGATGATAATTATTATAACCGTCTTTTTGACGACGACGACGGCGCCGCCAGCCAATACAGCATCGCCGGTTTTCCCCTTCCTCCTCTCGGCGGTTTGGCCCCCCGAAAACATAAACTCCGCCGCCTCATCATCTCCCCCAATAACCCTCGTTACAGGTATGTATATATCTATCACATTAGGTTATATGTTAGATAGTTAATTTCTTGTTATTTTTTTGGAATGTAGGTTGTGGCAGATTTTTTTGGCGCTGTTGGTTTTTTACTCGGCATGGGTTTCACCCTTTGAATTCGGGTTTTTGAATGAACCTAACAAGTTTCTTGCTATAGCTGATAATGTTGTCAACTGTTTGTTTTTGGTTGATATTGGATTAACCTTCTTTGTTGCTTACTATGACAAGTCTACCTATTTGCTCGAGGATAGATTTCGCCAAATTGCGCGTAGATATGTCCGAATATGGTTCCCATTGGATCTAGTTTCATCTGTTCCTTATGAGGTTGTTAAGAAAGTGACACCTAGAGGAGTCAAGAGTTATGGCTACTTCAGTATGCTTCGCCTTTGGCGTCTCCGTAGAGTCGGTGCCATGTTTGCAAGGTCAGTGGGATTCTATATAGCACCGGGACCTCCGAAAAAAGACTTGTCTGTGTCGGACACCTGCACAGACACTTGTTATCGTTTAATTTATTATCTTTTTAAATTATTATCGGGGTCTTGTTCTGGGAGTCTGTGCTTCATAAGTGGGATTAGGGTTTTCCTGCCATATGTAATGTTTTTTTAGTTTTTATTGATTGAGGATTGCTTCGGTCAGAACTCGAATACTTGATTGCGCGCTAATAATCTGTGTAAAAACACTTGATTTGCAATTTTCAATGTTTTCAATGTTCAGATTAGAAAAAGACAGATATTATAACTACTTCTGGCTGCGGTGTTTCAAGCTTACATGTGTGAGTATTTAGCATTATAAGACTTAATAGTTAATTGTGTATACTTAATTTCACGGTAGAGCTGGATGGATTTATAACAAGCAATATCTAATGCTTACTTTGTAGGCTACTTTATTTGTCATGCATTTTGCTGCCTGCATTTACTTCTTTATCGCTGACAACTATGTTGAAGACCGAAGCAAAACATGGCTCGGGCTTGTTTCTGACGTTGATAACCAGAGTACCGTGAATTTGTACATAACATCATTGTACTGGTCCATAGCCACACTTTCATCAGTTGGTTATGGTGATCTGCATCCTGTAAATACAAGGGAGATGATATATTGCTTTCTCTATTGCATCGTTAATGTTGGATTTGGCTCATACCTCATTGGAAATATGTCAAATTTAGTTGTTAACTCCACAACAAGAACTATGAAATATGTGAGTATAATCATTTTTAAACCAGTGAGAAAATTATGCACTTGATTGTGATGCTAAGTTCTTTTTTGGATTTGTGGTGTATTAGAGGGACACAGTGCAAGCTGCCACAAAATTTGCCCACCGGAATAGAGTACCTGTCCACTTGGAAGAACAGATGCTTTCTCATTTGCTTATGAAGTACAGAACTGATGTAGAAGGGGTACAGCAACAAGAGATTATTGATTCCCTTCCAAAAGCTATTCGATCTAGTATCTCATATTGCTTATTCTATAGATTGATGGACGGAGTATACTTGTTTGAAGGAGTGTCCAAAGACCTAATTTTTCAATTGGTAATGTTTTCTTTTTGCTTATCCTCCGATTTTGTTTAACAAAGCCTGAGATTGTATGCGATAAAATTCCCATCTGCAATCATCGAACATCCTTTGGCATTTGGTAATCAATAAGTTTCAAGAGAGACCCAAAAGAAAAGAAAAGACTCTTTAGTCTCTACACATGTTTATTTTGCTGTAGGTCTGCTTCATGTCAGTTGTTGTCTATTAGATGATGAACAGATCGTTTAATGAGCATATATATTGAAATTTGAAGGTCACGGAGATGAAAGCAGAGTATATTCCTCCAAAGCAAGATGTGGTTTTGGATAATGAAGCTCCATCAGACTTTTATCTCTTTGTCACTGGTGGTGCAGTAAGAATACTAGCCTTTTGTGAAAATATGTTCCCAATTAAAGCTGCTTTATAGGCCATTCATTTCTACAATATCTTGTTCTATAATGCAAACTGAACCTTTCTTTCTTTTGACTAACAGGAACTTATCAAACATGACAATGGAGGAGAACAGGTAAGGCTAATAACTGAAACATAAAGATTTGTAACATATTCTGTTTTGGAAAAGTATGAACTTGTTATTTGTTAAAGAGTCCCACATCGGATAATATATGGCCCGAACATGTGTTTATAAATGGGGGCAATCTAAATTTTTGGATATCCTTTGATTAACAAAACAAGTGTGTTATAATTGCAGGTTGTTGGCGAGCTAAATGCCGGAGACTTAGTTGGTGAAGTAGGAGTTTTATGTTACAGGCCGCATCCGTATACAGCCCGGACTAAACGATTGAGCCAAGTTTTGCGCTTGAGTCGTACTGCGTTTCTAAATCTTATTTATTCAAGTGTTGGAGATGGGACAGTAATCATGAACAACTTTCTCAATGTATATAATTTTATTGTGCAATTATGATTTATGTTTTCTTCCAAAAATGATTCCAATACCTTCTCACAATCCCCTATTCTTACATGTTTTTATAAGTTAATGACACGAAAAATACTGGATAATTTTCTGCAAAATAACATTATGAGGGAGTATTTGTTGTGTTCATTAGAACATTTTTCCGCAGCAATTGCTGCAAAATGGTTTATGATGATCTTCTTAGGAGTTTTACGTTTTAGGACTAAAATTAAATATCTTCGTAGTTTTTTTCTTTAGGAACTGAAATTGTATCACTGTCATCACCATTTATAAAAACCATTATTTTTTGGATAAACACAAACTTCATATTTACTCGTGTAAGAGTTTTGAAATTGTGTCTAATGTCTATAAGTATATATATCATGTTGTGATATGTGTTATACTTTATTGTAGCATTTGCGAAGTTCCACTGTTCCCGGGACGGATGCTATTTTGGTAGACACAGAGGCCATGTTGGCTCGTGGTAAAACAGATCTTCCTATTGGCACATACTTTGCAGCAATCAGAAATGACAATAAAATGTTAGAATGGTTGCTGAGGAATGGCTCAGATCTAACTGAAGCAGACAGGAATGAAAGGACAGCAATGGTTTGTAGATTTTCTTTCCTTGAATGAGTAAATACATGAACATACATAAGTATACGTATATCTGTTTTGAGTCATTAGACACAATACTAGATGCTTACAACTTTACTTTCTGATTTTGCAGCATGTGGCAGCTTCTAGTGGCAATGAGCATGGTGTAACTTTGCTTCTAAAGTTTGGTGCTGATCCAAATATCAAAGGTAATCTTCAGTCTTAAAATTGACTTAATGCAGTTTGACAATACCTTTCAAAAACAAGTCTGAGAACATAGAATTTTCCTGTCATACCACTTACTACTATTTATTACTCTCTTCTTTCAAGTCTTTAAATTTCTCTTTCTAATGTCATTAATGAAGCATAATCTTGTAAATTCTCTCATGATTTTTCTTTCTTATACAAAATTGACTACATTATTTAAACCGTGTGAAATGGTCAAAACATCATGTATTTTAGATCGGAGGGAGTATCCAATTTTATTAAACTCAGCCCTCAAAACAAATAACAACTTTATCAATACAATACAGTGTATCCAATTGTGTTAGTTCTGGTGATAACATCTTTAGATGCTTTTATTTATTCAGATTTGGATGGAAATATCCCACTATGGGAAGCGATGATTGGTGGACATAAATCAGTCGAGAAAATTCTCATAAAATATGGTGCAAACTTATCTTGTGCCCAAGCAGGGTATTTAGCATACTCTGCAGCTGAGAAAAATAGCATTGAATTGCTTAAGGAACTCATAAAACATGGCGTGGATGTAACAAAACCCAACGAGAATGGAGGAAGCACTGCCCTACACGCAGCAGTAAGTGAAGGCAATACTGAGATGGTGAGGCTACTTTTGGACCAAGGAGCTGATGTTGATAAAAAAGATGATGCTGGCTGGACTCCAAGGGCTTTGGCAGAACATCAAGGCCACGAAGAAATTAAATTGATATTCCAAAATATTAAAGAGAAAAAAGAAGAAGTACCTGATACTCCAATACCAGAAAATGGTAACCTTAATGTGCCTTACATGGGGAAGTTTCGAAGTGAATCTATAAGGCCTGCTGTTCTTGGACCCAAAAAAAGCAGCTTGCTACCACGACCTACTCCTATTCTTGGATCCCAAGAAAGCTTGCTATCGTCACATACTCATGAAGAGCTGCCATGGCTAGATAGTCATCGAAGGCGAAGGGCAAACACCTTTCATAATTCAATTTTCGGGATGCTCTCTGCTGCTAATCGTAGTAAGTAGTATATCACATTCATTATTCATCTTGGGTCGAGATAGTTACTTCAAAAAGAAGAATAAAAAACAAGTTTGAAAATGTAAATTCTTTTTCCCGATTTTCGTTCCCTATCTGAACGACCGTCTGTGTTTTGATTTCGACTATGCAGGGAAGAAAAGTTTTAAGGTATCTGAAAGCATCGTCACTACTACCGAGAACATGAATGGATTAGTAGCTAGAGTGACACTTAGTTGTCCTGAAAAAGGTGAACATGGTGGAAAGCTTTCTTTTCTACCCAAGTCCCTTAAAGAACTGCTAGACATTGGTGCCAAAAAGTTTAACATCTCACCCACCAAAATTTTGAATAAAGAAGGAGCTTTAATTGACGATATAAATCTTATAAGAGATGGTGATCACCTTATTATTGCTAGTGACTGAAGAGGGAAAGGGAATAACATTCAAGAATTACAACAACAACCAAAAACATAAACAACAAACTCTTTTCATACATATGAACATATTTTTTTTGATGGACATGTAAACTAAAAAGAAGAAAACTATTTGAATTATATATAACCATGAATACAAATATGTCTAGTACATTCTCGTCCCTTAACCTTTTCCACGTTCTTAGTTTCCTACTATTACTTAGAGAGATACTTGTAAAATGACAGAGGTAAGATTAGTCTATAGAGGAAAAATAGAAACACAATAAAACTATAATTCTTTGCATTTTTTATTGTATTGTTAATGAAAAACAATTTTATTCTTACTATAACATTTAAACAAAAGATCTCTTGGAAGAATAATTTCCGATTGCACTTTACAGTTAAAGAAAGTTGTTCATTTATTCAAAGTTTGTGGAGTATGCCTAAAAAAATTTCACGGTGGATGAGGTTTTGCGTTAACAGTGGAGAGGTTGAGGTAAACTTCACGGTGATTGGATGAATAAACAACATTAATGTGACATTTTTTGTTTTGGAACCTTTATCATATTTAAGGGGTTTTTTCTTGCTACTTTTAAGGTAGATGAAGTTTTCTTGAGAAGTTTAGAAAGATATAGAGAGCAGTTCTTAGGATTCATTGTCCTAAGAATTTGATAAATTTTGGAGGTCATGTAAGAAGTGAGAAACACTTTTAAATATATTAAGAATAAGTGATTCATGAATGAGATGAAGAAAAATTTGAATATCAAATGGATAGAAATTAAGTAATGTTCTTATGAATTTATAAATTTATTGAGCTAATTTAGAGGACTGCTCTCTTTCCATAATATTATTTTGGAGAAAACTAGATAAACAATTTTCTATGTAATGATTCTCATATTTTAAATTGTTTTATTTTTGTGGTATACTTTCACATTAATTGGTAGATTATTATTTCTTGAGTCTCTTTTGTGAGATTGCTTTTGTTCTTAGTTCCACATATCATATTTTTGTGTGTTTGAATCCCTTGGCATCCTTGGTAGAATAATCGATAGGGGTGTTTATGAGTCGGTTTAGTTTGGTTTTGAGAGAATCTAATGTCCAAACCGATTTAAAATATATGGATTGGTTTGGATTGGATTTTCACATTTTTTCAATAAAATCCAAACCGAATCAAACCGAGAAATAACATGTTGGTTTGATCGGATACATTAGAAATAAATATGCAATTTTTTTTTTATTTTTTTCTTCTAATTATCATTGACTAATTTTCTATAATAATATGGAAATTTTACTTTGTTTCGTTTTATTTATTGGTTGTGAATGTCACAAATGAAGTTTCTTTTATTTTCTTTCTTAAAATTGAATATCTTATACTAGTTTTCATGTTAATGATATAAATTATATGAATTAATATGGTTGGTTCGGATAGACAGGCTTGTAGGTAGAATTTTTGAAATTTGTTGTCAAAACCAAATGACATCGGATTTCATTGGTTTGGTTCGGTTTTTGCCCGAACTAAAAAAATGTCTGACCATGGTTTGGTTCGGACTTTCCCGAACCAATGAACACCCCTAATAATTCGTTTGAGTTTACAGGTGAGTATCATGAATTCTAAATGGAATTTTGATGATTAATCTAGCAAGTTTACTAAATTGTCGTAAAGTAATAAATTGACAGTATGAATTCACATTTTGAAGCATAAAAGTTTCACCTTTGACATTCAGTTGTAGAAAAACAGGTGGAACGGAACTGAAAGTTTTAATCACTGACAAGGGATGAAGATTGTTTTGGAGCAGTTTAATGATTTTTTTACAAGAAATAGGGTATAAAAAGGCATAAAATCGTAGATGGCACACCACAATGAAATGACATAGTTGCATGCATGAATAAGACCATTTTAGAGAGGGTAAGGTATATGTTGTTGGGATCTGAGTTTTAGATATGAAGACGTACATATGAATAATGTACTTGCTAAAACAATACAATTAGAGACAACCCCTGGTTGTGTAGGGTTGTTTGAGAGTTTTAGAGGTTTTGAAGGTGGTGAGAGTTCGCCCACGTATAATTGTGGAGATCTTATATTTGTATTTCATAGGTAATTTTGTGATCCCTTTATCCTTTTGTAAGCAAAGTATATATATGAGACGCCCTAGGCTTGGATATGAGGCCTATAGCGCAGTTTCTCCTTCTTCCAGTTAAGGATGAGTGAGTGGGAAACTAATTCCTCCCTACAATCGTGGGAGGAACAGTAATCCCTCATTCCTTGACCTATTCCACGTCCGCCACATATCTATTCGACTATATCAGTGGGAGAACATGGATTGACTTGAGAAACTAATCCCAGGCCTAATGTGGCGGTAAGATTTGGGCACTTGGAACAAACATTCGGTTTGGGCAACCCATAGCACGCAGTGGGTGCTCGTCAAATATTGCTTTGACGTGTGTCCTTTAAATTATTCCTCTTAAGGCCATGTAAGATTATCCTAGTCCACAATCCCTCCATGACGAGCTCTTGGAAAAGGCGAAGCAATTAATGAATATGGCTCCAACCTCTATGGGGCCCTGGAGAAATCTTCGACGAGGTACCAAGGATGCTTTACCCAAAAGAGGATTGGGACAAGTCCCTCAAGTAAAGCTTGAGGCAAGTCCCTTAGGCGAGACTTTTAAGTTGAGTCCCTTAGGCGAGACTTTTCACCATTTATTTCTTTGGCCCATTACAAGGGTTGTGTAATAATGTACTTTAGGATCTTTATTAATGAGAGTGTTCAAATCCTCTGACAATTTTCCTTATTTCACTTTTGTTTCTCTCTTCTCATATTCAATGAGTTTCGAGGCATATTTCCTTGAATTGCCTTGGCATATTCAATGAGTTTCGAGGCATATTTCCTTGAATTACCTTGATCGAGTAGATTTCCATCTTGGGGTAAATCCATCAAACCTTGTGTGGACGAGTTAAGTCTGCTCCAGCAAAAAGGCCAATAGTGAGTTGCTCGATGAAGCATGTTGATCTTTTAGTAAATGTCCAATATTCATATTGTCCCTGAAGGTTAGAATGATCATTCATTGAAGCTCCAACATTTAATAACCTCATAGGACAACAAGGATACTTAATAGAAGTTCCAACATTTAATAGCCTCATAGGAGGCTAAGATACTTCATAAAAGTTTCAACGATCAATAGCCTCATAGGGAGGCAATGATACATCATTGAAGTTCCAACATTCAATATCCTCATAGGGCGAAAAACATACTTCTTTACTCCCTCCGTCCATATTATAAGCAAATTTCACATGTTTAGATTCATTAAATAATTAATGTATCTAGTCTATATATAGATCAGATACATCAATTGTTTAATGAATCTAAAAAGATGAAATTTGCTTATAATATGGGACGGAGGGAGTAAATTTCTAGCATTCAATAGCCTCATAAGGCGACAAGGATGCTTCATTGAAGTTATAATATTCAATAGCCTCTTAAGGCAACAAGGATACTTCATTGAAGTTCCAACACTCAATATCCCCGTAGGGCGACAATGATACTTCATTGAAGTTCCAACATTTAATAGACTCATAGAGAGAAAATGATACCTCATTGAAGTTCCAACATTCAATAGCCTCATAAGGCGACTAATATACTTCATTGAAGTTCTAACATTCAATAGTCTCATAGAGCGACAATGATACTTCATTGAAGTTCCAACATTTAATAGCCTCATAGGTTGACAAGGATACTTCCTTGAAGTTCTAACATTTAATACAACCAACTTTGTCATTTAGTCAGTAATTAGGATAAGGCGCCTCATTAAAAACCCTTGTGAGGAAAATAGTGCCACCCTAGTCCTGATGTATAAAGAAGGGAAAAACATTAAGATAACTCATACATTTGTGGGCCCAAATCCACTTCCGTATTAAGTAAGAAAAGAGTAAATGATTTACTATAATAATATCTCATGTTGATTGAGTTTAAAGTCTTTGGGATGAGTTTTCCAACAAGCTCTTCAAGTTTGTAGGTGCATGAGGCAAAATTTAGCATACACGATATATGCCTTCCCATTTAGACTACAGTTTCTCAAGTGGGTTAGCACGAACACGTACCTAAGTACGAGGCCACTTTCTTGAATTTCCCTCGAGACCACTTTGGATTTGTATCTTTTGGCGGCCCTCTACTTGGAGGCGAATTCTATGACGTGGGTAATGTTGCAGGTCTCGTTAACCAGATTAGCTACACACATGGCTTCTTCCTCTTTTTCTCTTGTTGAATTGAGCGTGCCTCCGTGTGAGCATGTCAATTTCAACCGGTAACATAACATCAACATCGTATACCATTGATATTGGTGTTTCTTTGATGGTTGAGTTGGGAGTGATGTGATATGACCGCAAAACCCCGTGGAGCTATTCGGCCCATATGCCCTTGGAGGTTTCTAGTTTTCTATTTATCTCATTTATTGACTATGCTTGCCTATTTTATTATGGATGAACAATCGATATGCACTTCATTTGTATTCCTTGATGATGGCAAAAATCCACCACAACTAAACTGGCGAATTGTGTGCCATGGTCTGAGATGATGACTATTTACAGGCCAAACCTGCATATGATTCTATGTTAGTAGAAGCGTAGAACCCTCTCTACTGTGATCTTGGATACGGCATTCGCCTCTATCTACTTTTTCAAGTAGTCTACCCCAACGACCAGGAACTTCAGTTGTCTTGGTGCAGATGGGAAAAGACCTTATGTTTCCATGCCTTCACTGATAAAATGGACATGAAGACGTGACATAGTGAAGAGTTTCAACTGGCGTGTTGGAATTCCTATGACACTTTTCACATTTTCTAATGAAATATGTATTATATTTCATCAGGATTGGCCAATAATAACTCACTCTTAATAGTTTATGGGCAAGCGCTCGCCCACCAATATGACTATTGTATGCCCCTTTGTGGACCTCTCTGAGGACCAAGGCAATCTCATTCTCCCCAATAAATGTTAGAATGATGAAGGAAATTCCCATATTATAGATATTTCTTGATGCCATGGTGTATTTTTCCGCGTGTTTTCATATTTTATTTGCCTCCTTCTTATCTCACCGGGTTCGGCTGCCACCAGGTAATATATTATGGGCACCATCCAACTTGTGGATTAAGCAACTTTAAAAATATTGATCTCTTATATTTCAATACTAGGAGCGACTAGAGTTTCTTATATGATACTCCGGTTATGTACTGGTTTCTTGGTATTGGCGAGCTTCGAAAGGATATCTGCTCGAGAATTTTGTTCCCTAGGAACATATGTCATCTCAAAAGCTTTGAAACATTCAGATAACCCGCAATATTTTTTAGATATTTGATCAGTTGGGTCTTATTTTCTAAGATACTCCCTGACGACCTAATTCACTATAAATTGTGAGTCGCTCTTGGCCTTGAGTCTTGACACACCCACTTATATGACGAGATTCATGCGATGATGATGGATTTATACTCAACTCGGTTGTTGTTAGCTTTTAAATTAAGCCTCAAGAACTACTTTATCATGAGATCATGTTGTCCCTCTAGCACTATTCCAGCTCCATTTTTTTTTTCAGGTTTGAAGCGTCGTTCACTAATAGTGTCCATATGTGGGAGATCTTCTCGCCCACAACCAAAATACATTCTACCAAGAAGTCGGATGAAAATTGTGATTTGATATTCCTTTGGTTGCCTATTGGATATCATACTCAGACATCTTAATTGACCAAAACACCATTCTTCCTACGAGGTATGACTTATTTGGGACTTAGAGAATGGGATAGTCAATTTTGACCACTACATGGTGTCCTTGGAAATATGGTTTAAGCTTACTTGCAATTATCAAGACCTCCAAAGCCAGCCTTTTAATTTTTTAGTACATCACCTTCGAGCCTTTGAATACCTTGCTCACGAAATAAACCATTTGTTTAGTCTAGTCCTTTGCCTGAACAAGCACGGAACTCATCGTCTGATAGGTAGCTGGAAAGTACAAATAGAGGGGTGTGTCCGCTTCTAGGCGTGTTAGTATGGGCGGTGTCACCAGAAAAACCTTCAATTTAGTGAACGCCTCATCGCAATCGCTTATCCACTCAAACTTCTCAGTCTTTTTCAAAGCGATAAAGAAGTGAAACACTTTCTCACCTATAAAAGAAAGGAAATGAAATAGGGTTTATAAGCGCCCCGTTAGTTGTTGACCAGATTGACGCTAGAATGGATTCTCATGTTGATGATAGCCTGAAATTCATCAGGTTTCGCCTCGATCCCTCTTCTGGTTAGCATAAATCCCACGAGTTTACTCGACCGAACACCGAAAGAGCACTTGGAAGGATTCAAGCGCATGTTATACCTTCTGAGTGACTTTAAGATGTCTTCCAAGTCTATGAAGTGGATTTCTCCCTCTGAAGTCTTTACGGTCATATCATCAACGTAGATCTCTAGGTTTTGCCTATTTGATTTGAGAATACTCCATCCATTAATTTTTGGTAGGTGATGCTCGTATTTTTCAGTCCAAAAGGCATAATGCCATTGTAGTAGTAATTTCAATTATTAGACACGAGCATCGTTTCGAGCTTGTCCAAAGGATCTATCTTTAACTGATTGTAGCCCAAGTAAGCGTCCATGAAGCTCAAAGTCTTATAGACCGAGGATCCTTCAATCAACCAATAAATATTAGGTAACATACATGTATCCTTAGGGCAAGCGACTTTCAGATCTGTGAAATTTTTGACACACATTCACCACTTGTTCGATGACTTCCAAACCAGGACCACATAGCCAACCAGGTTGTATATTTGACCTCGATTATAAATCCTGAACTCTTCATCTTTTCAATCTCCTCATCGATCTCCGCCTATTTCTCCTCGCCCACTTTGCGTTTTCTCTAAGATATAGGTTCCATATTGGAGTCAATGGCAAGGCGATGATATGTTACTCTCGCATATATCCCTGGAATATCGGCAGACGTCCAGGCGAATAAGTCGACATTCCTTCTCAGCATGGAGACTAGCTCCCCCTCTTCTACTTTAGATAGGGAGATGCCTAGTCTAGTGACTTGAAAATCTTGTGGCCCAATCTATACCTCTTTTAACTCTTCTTTGGAACCGAGCCTTTCATTATCTATCTCTATCATGGGATCTTAATTTCCTGTCAACATCCCTTGCAAGCCTGGTGGCAGAGGCGGTTGTGACCACCTAAACTCTTCTTATTTCAAGTCTGCTTTGTAACATTCTTGGGTAGTTGCTTGGTCCCACTAAACTACTCAAATACTCCCGCTGTATATTAAATCTTTTATTCTCAAATACAAGGTCGATATGGCATCCCCTAGCAGGATGAGGGCGGGACGCTCGATGATAATGTTGTTGGACGAATGGACGTCTACTACGAGATATTTGACAATGATCGTCTTCATGTTCTCATCCAGTCCAAACATAATTTTAAGCGTTATATGACCTTTCACTTGCACGAACTCGCTTGAGAGTCCAACCAAGGAATCTCGAAACATCCAGATGTCATTTGCATTTAGCCATAGTTTCTCAAACGTCCCAAAGCAGAACACCTGTTGAGCTTTCGGGGCTTATCAACACCCGTTTTATTTCCCTATTGTCATACTGCACTGTTATGATCATGGGGTCATTATTATGAGGGTGGATGTCGGCAGCGTCTCTACTTAAGAAGACAATTTCGGGTTTTGACTCCTTCTTAAAGTTTTGTTCATGGTTTGTGGGTATGTCGTTCGTCCATATATCCTGTCGAGCATAATTTCGTTGAGAAAAGATGGATTCTCCCCCTCTAGTGAACCCTTTATATATGGTGTCTATCGCATCCTGCGAAAAAACAACCGGCGAAGCTCAAAACAAAACACACACAGAGCCGCCACTGCGCGTTATTTATCCCAAGATAGGGAAAGGAAACGCTCAGAGAAACCTGGAAAGGAAATGGTCTCGCGACCAAAGAGAAAGGGTAAGGGAGTCGGTTACGCGAGGGGAAGGTATTAGCACCCCTCACGTCCTAGGTACTCCTAGGGATCCACGTTCTAAAATAAAGAATAGGTTGCTAAACATCACACACACACACGGGGAACGCAGGTGGGGTTAAGAGAAGGGAGCTCGATAGGACATCGCGTCCTATGCCTACATATCTTGTCTGGAACAAGAATCAGAGCCACTGTAGTTCGGCTTACGCACGCCAATCGACACAAAACACGCGAACAAACAAGGGTGGCAAACATGGAGCCCGACAACCACTGGATGGAATTACGTCGGCATCCGAACCAAAACACACTCAAAAGGGCAAACGTGGAGCCCGACAGCCAATTACTGGGCTTACGTCGGCATCCGAACCAAACACACAGAAACGGCAAACGTGGAGCCCAACAGCCAATTACTGGACTTACGTCGGCATCCGAGCCAAAACACACAATCAGATAACAAGTAAACACACGCAAAAAAGAAAAAGGTTGCCCGGAGTGGTCTCGCACGACCACCTGCCTACATACCTCGTCTGGAACGAGGATCAGGGCGATGTAGTTCCCCTGAAAGGGACTGAATTGCTAACCAGAAACCGGGGAAAGACACACTACTAGGGAGCTGGACTCGAGCCTAGTGTTGTCATGCATCGTTTACCCTAAGTTCGGTTTTCTATCCTACTTGCATAAGCAAGCCTATCCTAACCAGGAAAGAAGCAAGCACACAAGCATACATAATATAAGCATACATCAAATGAGAACAAGCATCTCAAACAGATATCCACACAGCACGCACTATAACCAAACAAGTGGCTCACACAATAGGTTTGACTGCCGAAGCGAGTCGTCTGTACGGGCTGGGTTTGCTCTTAACCTTGCCATTACGAGGCTAAGGTGAAGCAGATGAAAGGAGGAAGTGAGGATCAGACCTCACAGCTCTTATCCCTAACCAGGGAGAGCTTCTGACAAATGAGCATGGGTCCAGAATGGGGGAACCCTTCTATACTCAGAGACTCTGACACAATGTGCACTGCACAAGATCTTGGGCTTGTAATCTCAATGCTACAACCATGTAATGGGAGCAAGGAGAAGACTCACAGAATAGTGGGGGATAGATTGCTTATCCCTAACTTCCACCAATTGCCTTATTTAAAGGACTTTCACCTGCTTGGCACAAAAAATAAACAACCACAATCATTGCCTCTTAAGGAGGACTTCAGACATTTATTTGCCCGGCCCGGTAACAGCCGGGTCTCCAGACTACATGAAGTCAAGAGGACCTACCTCAATGCAAGTTGCCTAAGCAAAGCAAAGCAAAAGTTCACAAGGAACTGAGCAACTAAAAGTACCTGGAAACAGTCAAACACAGTTAGTACTCAGACAGACAAAACTAAACAGCAAAAGTTCAATCAGTTAATCTATACAAGCTAATGCACAACAAGGCAAGCTCAAAGCTTAAGCCCAAGCTCCACCACCTACAAAACAATGTTATGTTAGTGTACAAACATCAAACAACATCAATTGCATTTAACTTGGTTCATTATCCATGTGCATTATGCTTTTGATCCTGAAAAATCAAGCAAACATTAGCAACAAGACCACTAGGCTAAGCCTAGGGTCCAAAGGCAAGAAAAAATCCCTAAACAGCAAGGCATTCTCAAACCAAAGTCAAATTAATGTCAAACAAGAGCAAACACACTTGGTCTCATGTTTATATCATTCATCATGTTCATGTTATGCACAAAACAATCCACATTGGTCCAAATGAAGCACCAAACATGCAAACAGAACTATTGCATTCAAATACACCTCAAAACACTTCCAAAAATTCTCAAATAAATTACACCTAAACAGGACCTAATCCAGGTATGGCACACCAAATTTGAGCTTAATTGGGCAAAGGTAACCATGTCAATGAAAATCAACAAAAACAGACACAATTATATGCTCCAAATCACAACATCAATACATGCTTCCACTTCAAAAATTCATAACTCAATGAAAACAAAAAAGAAATGGATGAGACCAAAACAGGGATGTCTCATTATGTGTCTATTACAAGCATGCCAAATTTCATGATTATCCAATACCATATGAGCATTTCACAATGAATCTACCAACCTATGTCACACAAGCTTGCACATTTGACCAACAGAAATGAAAAATCACAATCAATTTGAAAATGCAATGTAAAATTCCACAAAAATTCATATAGCATCTCCACATGTTAATCAACCATCATGCAAAATTTCACATTATTCTACCAAGCCTAGGTCACACAATTAAATCCAGCAAATTGACATCAAGAGGTGTGACACAAATTGTCACACCTAAGTTCCAAAATTCACATCTCCATGGCCAGGTATCAAAAACTCATGAAATTTACATGTAAATAAACATCAATCAGTCAAGAATCATCACAAAAATTTCCAAGCATTTATTTTACATTATGAGCATTTCACATTGAGATTGGCCAAAGGTATCAAAAATGAATACATGTGAAAGAACCCTAGGTCAAACAATATTTTTGCCATGCACAACTTTGACCAATAGGTCAAACAAATTCTACACTCAACAACAAAGTCAACACAAAAATTTCCACATTTTTTCTGATTTTTCTACAATTTTTTATGAATTATTTCATGTGTTTGTAATTTTTTAAGAATTAATTAAAATTAAGCAATGGCATTTTGGTAATTAGGTTGCGCGGGGGCGGTAAACGCCGTATTTGAATTTTCAAATGGAAATTTGGATTAAACATCAAATCGCGCAGAACTTCATCGTCTCCTTCCCCAGCCACTCAAGAACACTCAAAACTCAAATCAACACCAAAACGAACAAGTGGATAACCGTTCGAATCGTCTGAGCCTAAGGATCACGAATATCAACTTATTCTTGGCTAAAAGTTCCTAAATCGGACGAATCGAGCGAGCTAGGGTTTGACATTAAAACTTTGAATCTAGATTTCGCGCGCTACAGGTCACTATTCCACAAACCAAGCACACCACTACACTCTACGTAGCAAGCTCTTTCAAACGCACATAAGCATGAAGCAAATCATGATGATCGAAATTCGAAGGTACCTGTTATGGCAGTGATAATCGAGCGGTTCTTTGTGCGAATCAACCTCAAACAGATGCAGCATACACTGGTGGAAGGTGAGTAGAACGCTTGGATTCACTTGATATCGCTTCTAATGCTCAAGAACTCGATTCACCATGGGAGATGCTTCACGTGGACAGTAGTGTTCAATGGATAATCGATGAGGAAAACCAAAAACAGATGGAGTATTCGAGGATTTAAGATCAACACCACAAGAATTTCTGCATTTGATCAAGAAATGAGGAAGTTTGATGGATTTGAAGTTTTTTGTGTTCTTGAAGAATTGAGAGAATTTGAGAGGTTTAGATCTGAATTGTGGTGAAAAATGATTCTTCTTTTATGTTTAGGAAGTGATTAAGAATATATATGTGACCTTAATCCATGATTAGCCAAGTTAATTAACCAAATTGGAATGTAAGTGAAAATGGTAATTTTCAAGAGAGGGTAAAAATGTAATTTCCATAGGACAGCTCATGCCACCTCAATGACAGCTCACACAACATCCAAATGCCATGTGTGAGCTGTAGAAACTTGTCTCACCCTCATTGGTTGTGCAATGCTCAATTTCACCTTGTGTTTGCATTTTGTCCATTTTACAACTTCCATTTTTCAAGCCAATTCTCAAATTATGAAGCCTAGCCATGAAGTGATGATTCCAACACATTTCAAATGCCATTCATGAGGTGTAGCAAAAATCCCCACTCAAAAATTCCAATTATTTTGAAAGTTGGACAATTTTGCCCTTGGTCCAATTTAACTGTCCAGTTGAAAATTGACCTTTTGCATTGACCACTTTTGGAAAAATCCAATTATGCACCATGAAAGTACATGTCAAATGGAGTTTGTGCATATAAAGAACTTGCAATTTGGACAAACCATGTGGAAATTATGGCCTCCTGATTATGGGTCATTTTTGAAATTTACTGAGCCATAATTTTCCAACCATACATGGGAATTTCAAGTTCTTGGACTTTTTGGAAAGGTGAGAACAAGATCTACAACTTTCATGTTGAACAAATTTTCATTTGAAGCTTCCTTGGACACGTGGTCTTGAGGTCCAAAACTTTCCATTTTTGGAAACTTCAGTTACAAGTCACTTTCTATTTTTGGCAGTTTTTGTCCTGACTTGATTCTCTTCATTCTTAAGCTTTGAGATGTCAAATAACACTTGTTCCAACATGAATGAAGTGTGTCCAACCCATTTCCACCTCCAAATCCATCAGATCATGTATAGTTGACCACAATTGACCTTTTCAACTGACAGATGAATTTGGCAATGCATAGATCAAATTAAGCTCCAATCTTCAACTGAAATGGCTCAAGGGTAAAACCCTAGCCCCAATAAGCACAATATAACCACATAATGAACCCCCATAGCCATCACAAACCCCATCTCCTGACTATGCCCTGACTGGCCCAATGCAACTGATTAGGGTTGACCAGTGGTCAAAACCCTAATCTCAAGGAATCCTGCTTCAACACTTGATGATAATAAACCATGATGATGATGATGTATCATTGCAATCAAGATGAAGATCAATGTCCTTTGAGAACCATAAAACCCTAATTCACAGCCCAATCCTCAGATGGCCCAATGATCAGTCAATAAACCCTAGGCTTGCACTTAGACTTCCTCATCCTCTGATCAAGACTTGGAAAGATGACTTGCACAATGTAACCACATGATATGCAATATGCAATGCCTAATGACCTAAAAATGTATGCAATATGTTAATGCTAGTCCCAAGAGAGGAGGGCAAATTTTGAGGTGTTACAGCTGCCCCTATTCAATCCACTGTGAACCTGTCGATACGAAATAGCCTCGGCTTTCGGATGATCAGGATGAAGAGTGATTGAATACCAAGAACAGACGAACAATTTGCACTCTGATGGGATAATAATTAACAACGTCTGTCAGCATCGGCGAAGAAACAAACTCTTGAAACGTCAACCTGGATACCAAAATAAATGGTAACACAGGGATAACCATGGCTTGACCACCACATCCGCTGGGGATTATTATATCTCTTCTTTTTATGCTTTTCTTGGACCCCGAATTTTTTCTTTCGCGCAAATGATCCCAGATCACCGCATTTGAACCCCGAAATCTTCTTTCCTTGTGATAACTCCGCTGGCAATCGTCGGAAATAACACCAATCACCACTCTGATGGCGACATATCAGAGGGTACACCTTCAACCAGACATTGACAGATGACTGGGAAGAAACTCGACGTTTACAGGCATCGGACGATGATGTTTTACAGGACACCAAGGAAAACTCGACCAAACATTAAACAATGACTGGGAGAAAACTCGATGTTTACAGGCATCGGACAATGATGTTTACAGACATCAAACAAGGATGTTGACAGGACATCGAACAATGATGTTGACAGGACATCGAACAATGATGTTTACAGGCATCAAACAATGATGTTTACAGGCATCAGACAATGATGTTTACAGGCATCAGACAATGATGTTGACAGGCATCACACAATGATGTGGACAGGCATCAAACAATGATGTTGACAGGCATCAAACAATGATGTGGACAGGCATCAAACAATGATGTTTACAGGCATCAAACAAGGATGTTGACAGGACATCAAACAATGATGTGGACAGGCATCAAACAAGGATGTTGACAGGACATCGAACAATGATGTGGACAGGCATCAAATAATGATGTTTACAGGCATCAAACAATGATCGACCAGACACTAACTGATGACTGGGAAATGACGCGACGTTTACTGGACATCGAAGGATGATGTTGACTGGACACCAAAGAAAGCTCGACCAGACACTTACTGATGACTGGGAAATACTGTTGCTCCCAATGCTGAACTCCTCGGAGTATCGTCTTCACTGTCCGGCAAAACCAAATCCCAAGCGGTGACCACGGCTTGAATTGCGCTGATCGCGTAACGTCCTTTGATGTTATTCCCATCTCTGTCCGACGGAAACATTTCCTCCAATATCGCACTACTGGGGAACATTGTTGATCTGACGTCGTGATGCTGAACTCCTCGGAGTAACATCTTCTCTTTCTGGCACAACCACCTCTCAAACGGTAACCACGGCTTGAGACTAGCTTATGCGTGCAACAATGATGCATGATCTTTTTCTGCGTAATGCTCCATAATTATGGAAATGCTACGCGATTTATTATTTTTCTATGCAACATGTTATGCTTACTCTACATGATGAATGCATAAAAACGTCCCCCTCAAGGGATTCTGCTGGGGAATACAAGACACTCTGCTGAGGAACTCGTCACTGCTCCAATCACCACCCTGCCGGGGAATAGCACTGCTGCTGGGAAAAGGCAACCCTTGTTGGGGAAGAACCTCCTTTGTACCCAATCCGCTCGGGAAACTGCTGGGGATAAGCACCACCAACACTCTGTGGGGATACAACAGTCTTTGACTTGCCAGGGATATCAATCCTGACTCCACTTCGGGAAAACCCTCACAGATACCTGCTGACTTCACTGGGAAACGCTCACAGAGACTCTGCTAGGGGAATAGCAATCTCCAGGCTCAACTGGGGAAACATCAATCTAATCACCTGCTGGAGATAACCACCTTGACCCTGCTAGGGAATCGCATACTACTCCGCTGGGGACAACCCGTGCAATCCATAGGTAGAATCAACTCAGCTGGAGATGCAAAAATCAGTCCGCTACGGGAACTTGTTCAATCCACAGGTAGGATGAACACTGCTGGAGATATATATCGTTGAAACCCGCTCCACTCGGGGAACTGCTGGAGATATATTTCTTTGAACCCGCTCCACTCGGGGAACTGCTGGAGATATATTTCTTTGAACCCGCTCCACTCGAGGAATAGCAACCTTCAGGCCTGACTGCTGAGGAAACACCACTTTAAACCTGCCGGGGATAACCGTCCTGACTCGGCTGGGGAATTCACAGACCTTGGATCTGCTGGGGAGCTAGTCCTAAGATTCTGCTTGGGGACCTAGCTGGGAAACGAGAATAGTTGGCACAGAACACCCGTCGACTCGTCGAACCACGGTATCCACCTCCCAATCTCGTATCAGTTTTCCATTCTTGAGAATTTCCAGACTCGTCTGGACCTTTTCTGCTCCATCATCTTATATTCCGAGTCGCTCCGCGCTCGACGAGAGAGCGTACTCCTGGGAGTTATACAGAAATTTCAATTTTCCGACTTTGAAGAGTCTTCTTGATTATCATCAAGGATCGTCGTACGCCTCAACGTCACTTCGTCATTCTTTCATTCATTCGTCCCTAATTGAACTCTCATGGGGTTTTGTTTCATCAACAGCTTCCACATCACAACCTGCAAGTGAGTGAAGAATATCCAACAATTCCTGCAAAACAGATCGTCAGATAAACCGTGCCCCAGGCGTGTCAAGATTTCAACACTTGGGTCACTCAACCTTCCAAATAAGATTTCAAGTTTTCAATCTTATAAACATGCATTGGAAGGAACCTGTATGTCTTAAAATGCAAAGATTCCTTATCAAAATAATCGGATGTTTTTGCAATCAAAGCGGTAATGAAATACAAAAACAAAATTATTTGACTGAATATGCATTTTATTGATTGGAAAAGTGACTCAAACTGAGCAGCACAAAGGAAGCAATTCCTGAAAAGAGGTAACTGCACAAAAAGGAAAAATCTATCCTTATGGCAATGTGAAACCCGCGATCTCATCGAGTTCCAACTCGGTTACACCCCATATGTCCTCAGACTCTCCATGCTTTCTGCCTTCTGAACAAGACAATTCTGACTGATCCCTACCGGGTATTATCCATGATGCTTTAACCAAAGCGCAAACGATCATGCTGGACGCAGTTGTTCGTTTCAATCCCTCTTTTGCCTGGACCGCCCTTTCGGGTTTTCAGTCCACCGGGATACCCATTTTTGCCCAAGTCGCCTTCTCAGGTTTTCGACTTGCCGGGTGTACAATTTTCATTTTTATCCCTAATTTTTGCCCGAACCTTTCTTTCTGTTTTTGGTTCGCCGGGATGCCCATTTTTGCCTGGAGTATTTTGTTCTTTTCGTCCAGCGGGTCTCTTTACACGAAGTATTTTTTAACTGCGTCCGCATTCACAGGGGATGGAAAATCCTTGCCATCCATGGTCGTCAGCAACAAGGCTCCACCAGAGAAAACCTTCTTGACCACGAACGGACCTTCATAATTCGGCGTCCATTTGCCCCTTCGATCGTTTTGAGGAGGAAGGATCCTTTTCAACACCATATCACCTACGTGATATACCCGAGGTCGTACCTTCTTGTCAAAAGCACGTTTCATCCGTTGCTGGTACAACTGCCCATGACAGATGGCGGCTAGCCTCTTTTCCTCTATCAGGCTCAACTCTTCGTACCGGGTCCTTACCCATTCAGCCTCTTGCAATTTTACGTCCATCAGGACTCTCAAAGAGGGAATCTGAACCTCAACAGGTAATACAGCCTCCATCCCATATACCAATGAGAAAGGAGTTGCCCCAGTAGATGTGCGCACCGACGTTCGATACCCATGCAATGCAAACGGCAACATCTCATGCCAATCTTTATAGGTTACCACCATTTTCTGCACAATCACACCGTCGGTGCATTCAAACGTTATCCGGGCAACAAAAGCTCATTCACCTTAACCTCCCCATCAGACATCAGAATCCGTTCGGATTCAGGGTCAGGCCCCTCCTCCGGGATCGGTTACTCTCAATCTTTCGATCAGAGCACCTCGAGATATCCTCATCAGGGAATTCAAACTTCCTCGGTTGATAATCCTCCCCGGATTGCTGGGCGAGGTAATCAGACAATACACTCCTTGATTGCTTTCTGAGAGTATCCCAAATCAGTCAACATTCTTTTGCTCTTCTCGCAACCCGTCCAGTCAATGCTGGATTCTCAAACCCACACTCGATCGGATCCATCTCGGAAATCTACAAAGTGATATGAACCAGCATATACTGTCTCAGTCGGCGAGCAGCCTATGCCAAAGTACATCAAGTTTTCTCGAACAGTGAATGTATTGTTTCACAGTCGGTAAACTTTTTGCTAAGGTAAATTGCATGCTCTTTTTGACAAGACTCGTCATGCTGACCCAATTCACCTCGTAGACCCCTCGAAGGCCGTCAAGTACAGATTAACAATTGTTCATTCCACAGGAGACATCGGAATCAGAGGTTCCTGCAACTTATCCTTTTATTCTTTCAATGCCCCTTGGCAATCATTATTTCACCTGACCGTTTGATTTTTTTTCAACATCCTGAATATGGGTTCACACGTGGCTGTTAGATGAGATGTGAACCATGACGGGTAGTTCAATCTTTCTAAGAAACCACGAACCTCTCTTTTTCTTTCTCGGTTCAGGCATTTTTCTTATTGTTCTTTTTTTCTTGTTTTTTTTTTGTTTTTTTTTTTTTTGCTTTTTTTTTTTTTTTTTTGCAGGATGAACCTCGATTCCTCCCTTATAATGAACCCCAATCATCTTACCGGACCGCACTCTGACAGTGCACTTATCTGAATTCAACCTCAGTTTGAATTGTCTCAAACCGGTCAACCGACATGCCCCGGTCAGCCAGATGCCCCACTTCCGCATGGGACTTTGCTATCATGTCATCAACATAGCAATCGGTTTCATGATGAATCATGTCATGAAACAAAGTCACCATGGCTCTCTGATACAGGCACTGGCGTTCTGCTTCTCTAGGGGACAGTCTTCTCTCCATGGTAGCTTGTGCACAACGACACCGGTATCCGACCCTGACGTATCTTGACACGACCAGGCGAAGGTATCCGCATGCTCTTTCGACAGGGCTACCATTCTGCTTTCGACTTGCCCCTGAAACGGCTTCAATTCCTATTTCCTTCCTGACCTCGGCGGTGCTTGGGATAACAATCTCGCATCGCCCTTCGTGCGACTGAATCACCTTCTCCTCTTGTTTAAACAACCTGGCTAATTCCGCCAGATCACAATCTTCTTCGCCTTCTTCTTCGGCATGATAGATCGGTTTGTCGAAGTCATATGAGGTGTAACCAAATCGTTATCAACGAGATCCGGAGCATTATTTTTGAATTTTGGGACGAGACAAATCAGAAAAAGAAAAATGAAAACAAACATTGCCATTTTTATTTGTTTTTAAACTGCAAAAATAAATGAAAAACAGGGAACACCGCTTTTTGACTGAAAAACATCCATTTATTAATGATGCAGAAAATGCAAATTTAAACATGAGGTGGCCCTTACAATGGACCATTACGTGTCGGGCAACACATATGGCTTTCATGCAAATAAAAATCAAAACAGAAATCATTACTCTTCCGGACGAGTGACAGTGATGATCCTTTCAGGCCTTCCAGTTCTGGATTCCCATCCCTGGTACGCACGGCTTTATCCAACCACTGAACTTGCAGTCACTGTTGTTATCTCCACCCATTGCACAGGCGTGATCCGAATCTTCAGCAATTGCACTCACCATCGCCTGACCATGTGCCGGCATGGGATTAGCATTAACATTCGGTGATGGTGCAAAATTGATAGCCTTAGAGTCCACCAGATCCTGGACAACATTCTTGAATGCTCTACAGCCCTCAATGTTATGCCCCGGTGTACCAGAATGAAATTCACACTGGGCGTTCTCATCATAGTTAGGTGGCCTCTGATCTGTTCTCATCGGAACCATCGCCCTCGGCTGAACCAAACCAAGATCCATCAGCTTTTTGAACAGAACAGCATATGTCACAGGCGGCTTATCAAAATGGCGATCAACCCCTTTACCTCTCACCTGGTACCCGGCTCTCTGTTGAGGCGGCTGACGTTGCTGTCGTGTTGACTGATTACCAGCAGGGATGGTTACAGCAGCAGTGTGCTGGTAGTAATGATCCCTACTGTATCCTCTCTGGGCATACACAACACTCGATTCACCCTCATTCTTGCGCTGACCGTTCCCGAATGGCTTCTTCGATGCTGATGACGAAGCACTACCTTGAATCTTCCCCATTTTCAGCCAACTTTCAATTCTTTCTCCAGCCACCACAATGTCGGCAAAATTGGTGACGGGACAACCCACCATTCTTTCAGCAAAAACCCCCTACAGGGTACCCATAAACAAGTCCGACATCTCGCGATCAACAAGCGGAGGCTGAACTCTCGCAGCCAGTTCTCTCCATCTTTGGACATACTCCTTAAAGCCCTCATTGTGCTTTTGAGACATACCCTGCAGCTGGGTACGGCTCGGAGCCATATCTGCGTTAAACTGGTACTGCTTAAAGAAGGCATCTCCCAAATCCTGCCAGCTTTTGATGTCAGAAGATTTCAGCTTGGTGTACCATTCCAAGGAGCCTCCGGACAGGCTGTCCTGGAAAAAGTACATCCACAACTTCTGATCTGCCGTGTATGCAGAGATCTTGCGGACGAATGCTTGAAGGTGAGTCTCTGGGCAAGAACTCCCATTGTACCTGTCAAAAGTAGGAGCTTTGAATTTCTGTGGAATAACGATTCCCTCTACCAGCCCCATGTTAGACATATTCACCACCCCTGGCGTGGCATAGCTCTCAAGCATCTTGATTTTCTCAGCCAGCAGCTGAATTTCTTTGCTTTGTGGCTGAGCACCATATTGACCCAACGGCTCGTTGTGCATGGAGAATTGATCAGCCTCTCGGTCCTCCTCCCTGTCATCATCAAACCTATAGAAAGGCGGGAACAGGTTATCCTTCAGATTATGCCCCAGACCGGGCCCAGGTTGACCACCAGCACCAAAACCAGCAGCATTGTCATTCACCAAACCCACGGTTGCTCTTTTTTCACCATCTCTGGATCTACTCAGCCCCTGATTGGAGACACCATCCAGATTAACAACACTGTTAGCAGCCGAAGCCCGCTCGAGCTTTTCAACTTTATCAGCCAAAGCCTTTTGATCAACTGCAAAACCCCGCATGATGTTGATCAGCTCAGTCATCTTGTCATTCAGCTCAAGGAGATCAGTATTGGGAAGATCCATGAGTCTAGGAGTATTGCGCCTGGTGTAATATCTGTGAGGACGGGTTGAGTGCAAAGGGATGACTCTACGAGCGCGAGCAATGATTCCTGCAAAACAGCAAACAGGTTAATATGCATGAATGCAACGTCTATCCATATGAGGAAGCTTCTGTCTTTTGATTTTGGTTTCATCGAGACAGCTAATATTTTGACATCCACATTCTGAAATTCAAGATGTCTCTCAACCAGATTCTCAATCAATAATACTCCCCATGTGGCTAGACGTAAGTTTGGTGCAGATGAATGCAAAATGAGGATGATGTATGAATGCAATGCACTGTGCCATCCTCCAAGTCATCTGATCCTCTGCACTGAATCTGGTCTCTGAACTGATCATAACCATCTGAGGAGAAATGTAACCAATCTGACCCACGGGTTCCGAAATAAACGGAAGACAGATACATCATCATCATCACTGGTCTCTGAGCAGATACCACCACCATCTGAATCGGCCCGGGGAATCCAGAAATAAACGGATCCCCACTGATAAATATCTCGGCCCGGGGAATCCTGAAATAAACGGATCCCCACTGATAAATACCACGGACAGCCCTCCGGCGTCTCTGAAATAAACGGCCATAAATCCGACTTATAAATATGACTCTGATCCACGGAACCAAAAGTCACCATCTGAGTCACCAACAGAACATGCATCTGAAAGAATCACCCTCCCCTCACAGGTAAATTCTAAACAGGTCATCCTAAGGCGGATAATAGTCTCGACAATCGGGCAAAGATACTCAATGGGTTTGCCCTTTCGGGTGTGCCATTGTAGCTCTCCTGAGATCGTCTAAACCAAAGATCCGGGAAATGATCGGTCACCGAAGTCAATAGCCCAAAAGAGATAATCCAACCTAAGCGGAATAACTCCACCCGGCAGGACTCTCTCAAATGAACCTCGTCCGGCTGTGGTGACATGTCTCCGCATCATGTCGTACAACATGTGAAGAGACATGAGACCACGCTAATCCTAGGTGTGCACTCAGGCCTGGGTTTTAGCCCCACTCAGAACACCCACCACAAACAGAGGAAACACCTGCACGGAGGACAGCAACATGATAGTATGATGCTGTCGCATCCTGCGAAAAATCAACCGGCGAGACTCAAAGATAAAACACACACAGAGCCGCCACTGCGCGTTATTTATCCCAAGATAGGGAAAGGAAACGCTCAGAGAAACCTGGAAAGGAAATGGTCTCGCGACCAAAGAGACAGGGTAAGGGAGTCGGTTACGCAAGGGGAAGGTATTAGCACCCCTCACGTCCGTCGTACTCGACGGGATCCACGTCCTAGAATAAAGAATAGGTTGCTAAAACATCACACACACACACGGGGAACGCAGGTGGGGTTAAGAGGAACGAGCTCGATAAGGTATCGCACCTTATGCCTACATATCT
This sequence comes from Lathyrus oleraceus, assembly GCF_024323335.1. Taxonomy (NCBI): domain Eukaryota; kingdom Viridiplantae; phylum Streptophyta; class Magnoliopsida; order Fabales; family Fabaceae; genus Lathyrus; species Lathyrus oleraceus. Next base: position 79,723,793 of record NC_066583.1, on the reverse strand, counting down.
TGTCTGGAACAAGAATCAGAGCCACTGTAGTTCGGCTTACGCACGCCAAACAACACAAAACAACACAAACAAACAAGAGTGGCAAACATGGAGCCCGACAACCACTTGATGGAATTACGTCGGCATCCGAACCAAAACACGCTCAAAAGGGCAAACGTGGAGCCCGACAGCCACTCCTGGGCTTACGTCGGCATCCGAACCCAAACATACAATCAGATAACAAGTAAACACACGCAAAAAAGAAAAAAGGCGCCCGGAGTGGTCTCGCACGACCACCTGCCTACATACCTTGTCTGGAACAAGGATCAGGGCGATGTAGTTCCCCTGAAAGGGACTAAATTGCTAACCAGAAACCGGGGAAAGACACAAGACTAGGGAGCTGAGACTCGAACCTAATGTTGTCATGCATCGTTTACCCTAAGTTCAGTTCTCTATCCTACTTGCATAAGCAAACTATCCTAACCAGGAAAGAAGCTAACACACAAGCATACAATCATATATCAAATGAGAACAAGCATCTCAAACAAGCATGTCAATCAGATGTCCACATAGCACGCACTATAGCCAAACAAGGGGGCTCACACAATAGGTTTGACTGCCGAAGTGAGTCGTCTGTACGGGCTGGGTTTGCTCTTAACCTTGCCATTACGAGGCTAAGGTGAAGCAGATGAAAGGATGAAGTGAGGATCAGACCTCACAGCTCTTATCCCTAACCAGGGAGAGCTTCTGACAAATGAGCATGGGTCCAGAATAGGGGAACCCTTCTATACTCGAAGACACTGACACAATGTGCATTGCACAGGATCTTGGGCTTGTGATCTCAATGCTACAACCATGTAATGGGAGCAAGGAGAAGACTCAACTGAATAGTGGGGGGTAGACTGCATACCCCTACCTTCCACCAATTTCCTTATTTGAAGGACTTTACCTGCTTGGGCTTAAAAATAAACATACACAATCATCGCCTCTTAAGGAGGACTTCAGACATTCATTTGCCCGGCCCGGTAACAGCCGGGTCTCCAGACTACATGAAGTCAAGAGGACCTACCTCAATGCAAGTTGCTTAAGCAAAGCAAAGCAATAGTTCACAAGGAACTGAGCAACTAAAGTACCTGGAAACAATCAAACACAGTTAGTAATCAGACAGACAAACCAAACAGCAAGTGTTCAATCAATCAAACTATACAAAGCAATGCACAATAAAGCAAGCTCGAAGCTCAAGCCTAAGCTTCACCACCTACAAAACAATGTTATGTTAGTGTACAAACATCAACAACATCAATTAAATTTAACTTGATTCATTCTCCATGTGCATTATGCTTTTGATCCTGAAAAATCAAGCAAATATTAGCAACTAGACCACTAGGCTAAGCCTAGGGTCCAAAAGCAAGAAAAAATATTAAACAGCAAGGCATTCACCAACCAAACTCAAATTAATGTCAAACAAGAGCAAACACACTTGGTCTCATGTTTATATCATTCATCATGCTCATGTTATGCACAAAACAATCCACATTGGTCCAAATGAAGCATCAAACATGCAAACAGAATTATTGCATTCAATTCCATATCAAAACAAATCCAAAAAATCTCAAATAAATTATACCTAAACAGGGGATATTCAAGGTCTACCATGTCAAATTTGAGCTCATTTGGGCAAATGGAACCATGTCAATGAAAATCAACAAAAACAGACACAATTATAGGCTCCAAATCACAACATCAATACATGCTTCCACTTCAAAAAATCATAACTCAATGAAAACAAAAAAGAAATGGATGAGACCAAAACAGGGAAGTCCTAACATGTGTCTACTACAAGCATGCCAAATTTCATGTCTATACAATACCACATGAGCATTTCTCAATCAATCTACCAACCTATGTCACACAAGCTTGCACAATTGGTCAACAGAAATGAAAAATCACAATCAAATTGAAAATGCAATGTAAAATTCTACAAAAATTCACAAAGCTTCCTAACATGTTAACTAAGCATCATGCAAAATTTCAATCAATTTCAACATGTATAGGTCACTCAAATAATTCCAGCAATTTGACATCAAGAGGTGTGACACAAATTGTCACACCTAAGTTCAATAATTCATAACTCCATGGCCAGGTATCAAAAATGCATGAAATTTACATGGAAATGAGCATCATCCAGTCAAGAATCATCACAAAAATTGGCAAGAATTTATTTTACATCATGTGCATTTCACAAGCCAAATGGTAAAAGGTATCAAAAATGGACATGTATTGAAGAACCTTAGGGCAAATGAAAAATATACCAATCACAACTTTGACCAATAGGTCAAAAATATTCTACACTCAATAACACAGTCAACAAAACAATTTCCATATTTTTCTGATTTTTCTACATTTTTCTATGAATTTTTTAATGTGCTAATATATTTTTTAAGAATTAAAATGAATCAACTTAAATTAATTAAAATGCCAATGGCATTCTTGTAAATACCAATGGCGCAGGCGGTAAACATGTTTTTTTAAACTTTCAAATCAGATTTTGGATCAAACTGCTATTCTTCATCGTCTTCATCACACAACATTTCCAGAATTTCAAAAAAACGAAGAACACCAAATCTTCACTAAAATGGACGTGCATATAATCAATGGACTCGTATGAACATCAACAACACGAATACGAACTCATTACAACCTCAAAGCTCCTATATCAAGCGAATCGAATCACTTAGGGTTTTGGCACAAAATTTCAATCCTAGATTTCTCCCTACACAGTCATCCATTTCGTAAACCACAAGCATATCCATGACCTACGTGACAAGCACTTTCAAACGCACATAAGCAATTAAAGAACCACGAGATTCGAAAAACCTTCAAACCTGGATATGGCAGTGTCGATTGTGACGTTTCCAAGCCTATGAGTCCAAAACAGCAGCACAGCAAGCTTCAAAAAGTCGAGTTCCAAGCTCAGGTTCAATTGGTTCCACTCCTAGCATGCGAATTCTCGATTTTCCATTGGAGATGCTTGCTTGGACAGTGGTGATTCAAGGCTTAATTGATGAAGAAACCTAGAAACAGATGGAGTGTAGGCTATTACAAGATCAATGCAACAATAATTTTGCAATTTGATCAAAGATTGGTGAAGATTTGTGGATTTTGGTTTTGGAGAGTTCTTGAGGGTTTGAGAGAATTGGAATGGTTCTTGATCTGGTTTTTGAAAAGTGTGCCTTCTGTTATGTTTAGGCCATGATTAAGTTTATATACATGAGCTTAATCCATCATTTAATCATGTAATTAACAATTTGGCATTGTTAGTGAAAATGCAATTCCCAAATGAGGGTAAAAATGGAATTTCCTCATGACAGCACATGCCACCTGTTTTGACAGCTCATGCAACCTCCAAATACCATATGTGAACCATTGCAACTTGTTTCAACTTCATTGGTTGTGTATTTCTCAAATTCACATGTGTATGGCAAAATGTCCAATTTTATCCATTGCATTCTTCAAGCCAAATTCCAATTTACAAGGCCTATACATGAAGTGATGATTCCAACACACTCCAAATTCCATTTATGAGGTGTAGCAAAAATCCCCACTCAAAAATTCCAATTATTTCACAAGTTGGACAATTTTGCCCCTGGTCCAATTCAGCTGTCCAGTTGAAAATTGACTTTTTGCATTGACCACTTTTGGAAAAATCCAATTATGCACCCTCAAAGTACATGTCAAATGGAGTTTGTACATATAAATAACTTGCAATTTGGACAAACCATGTGGAAATTATGGCCTCCTGATTACAGGTCATTTTTGAATTTCACTGAGCCATAATTTTCCAACCATACATTGGATTTTCAAGTTCTTGGACTTTTTGGAAAGGTGAGAACAAGATCTACAACTTTCATGTTGAACAATTTTTAATTTGAAGCTTCCTTGGACACGTGGCTTTGAGGTCAAAAACTTTCCATTTTTGGAAACTTCAGTTACAAGTCACTTTCTATTTTTGGCAGTTTTTGTCCTGACTTGATTTTCTTCATTCTTAAGCTTTGAGATGTCAAATAACACTTGTTCCATCATGAATGAAGTGTGTCCAACCCATTTCCACCTCCAAATCCATCAGATCATGTACAGTTGACCACAGTTGACTTTTCAACTGACAGATGAATCTGGCAATGCATAGATCAATTTAAGCTCCAACCTTCAACTGAAATGGCTCAAGCATGAAACCTTAACTTCAATAATCACAATATAATCCTAGAATGATCCTCAAAACCATCATGAACCCCATCTCCTGATCCAGCCCTGATTGGCCCAATGCAACTGATTAGGGTTGACCAGTGGTCAAAACCCTAATCTCAAGGGATCTTCTTCAATCTTCTGATGACATCCAACCATGATGATGATGATGTATCAATACAATCAAGATGAAGACCAACATCCATTGAGAATCATGAAACCCTAATCTCACAGCCCAATCCTCAGATGGCCATGATCAATCAACAAACCCTAGGCTTGCACTTGGACTCTCCATCTCCTGATCAAGACTTGGGAGAATGGCTTGCACAATGTAACCACATGCTATGCAATATGAAATGCCTAATGCCCTAAAATGATATGCAAATATGTTAATGCTAGTCCCAAGAAAGGAGGGCAAATTTTGAGGTGTTACAGCTGCCCCTATTCAATCCACTGTGAACCTGTCGATACGAAATAGCCTCGGCTTTCGGATGATCAGGATGAAGAGTGATTGAATACCAAGAACAGACGAACAATTTGCACTCTGATGGGATGAAGAATTAACAGCGCCTGTCAGCAGCGGCGAAGAAACAAACTCGAAAAAAAAACGTCGACCTGGATACCAAAATAAATGGTAACGCAGGGATAACTATGGCCTGAACACCACATATCCACTCGGGATTATCATCCTCTCCCTTTTTTTCTCTGCTTTTCTTGGACCCCGAAATTTTCTTATCTCTTTTTCATTTTCTTGAACCCCGAACGTTTCTCTGCTTCTTTTTCTTATTTTCTTGAACCCCGAAATTTTCTCTGCGCAAACGATCCTCGGACCTCTGCATTTGAACCCCAGAAAATGCCTCAGCACTCCTTTTTGCCAACATAATGAACCCCGATCTCCAGTTTGAACCCCAGTCGCCTGACGATAACTCTCGATCGCCAGAATGAACCCCGTTCTCCAGAAAATGTATCCACATTTCCTTTTCTCCATTTGAACCCCGTCTCCAGAAAATGTATCCACATTTCCTTTTCTCCATTTGAACCCCAGAAAATGCCTCAGCACCTCCTTTTCTCCAATCTCTCGTGATAATTCCGCTGGCAACGACGGAACTAACACCAAACCACTCTGAGGGCGACATGTCAGAGGGTAACCCTTCACAACGGAAGGTAGCATGTGTATCTCTTCCTCAGAAGACACCTATAACGACCTCCACTGGCATCCGCCAAAGCCTAAGGTGACACATGAACAGAAGACGATCCTAAGGACCTCATCCCGGATGTAATCTTCAACTCCATCTTCATTTGAACCCCGCTCTCCAGAAAATGTATCCACATTTCCTTTTCTCCACTTGAACCCCGAAATCGCGCTGATCGCGTAACGCCCTTTGATTTGATTTCCATCTCTGTCCGACGGAAACATTTCCTCCAATATCGTACTACTGGGGAACATTGCTGCTCTGACGTTCTAATGCTAAACTCCTCAGAGTAGCATCTCCCACCGGCACTGACTGATGACCGGGAGAAAACTCGACGTTTACCGAACATCGACACAATGATGTTGACAGACACCAAAGAAAACTCGACCAGACACTTACTGATGACTGGGAGAAAACTCGACGTTGACTGAACATCGAATCAATGATGTTGGCTGACACCAAACAATGATGTGGACAGACATCAAACAACGATGTTGACAGGACATCAGACAATGACGTGGACAGACATCAAATAATGATGTGGACAGGACATCGAATAATGATGTGGACAGGACATCGAATAATGATGTTGACAGGACATCAAACAATGATGTTGACAGGACATCAAACAAGGATGTGGACAGGACATCGAATAATGATGTTTACAGGACATCGAATAAGACTCGACCAGACATTAACCAATGACCGGAAGAAAACGCGACGTTTACTGGACATCGACCGATGATGTTTTACAGCCAGACACTTACTGATGACTGGGAAATACTGTTGTTCCACACTCACAATGCTGAACCCCTCGGAGTATCGTCTTCACTGTCCAACAAAACCAAACCTCAAGCGGTAATCACGGCTTGAATCGTGCTGATCGCGTAACGTCTTCTGATTTTATTTCCATCTCTGTCCGACGGAAACATTCTTCGCCAGTGTCGTACCACTGGGACAATACCTTTGATCCAATCATGAGGCTATACTACTCGGAGTAACACCTTCATCTTCGGGCAAAACACCTCTCAAACGGTAACCGCCGCTTGAGACTAGCTGATGTTTGCAATGATGCATGATTGATTTTTTCTGCGTAATGCTCCATAATTATGGAAATGCTACGCGATTATTTATTTTTCTATGCAATATGCCATGCTATTTTTCATGATGAATGCATAAAAAGAAATATCCCCCTCAAGGGACTCTTCCGGGGAATACGAGACTCTCTGCTGAGGAACTCGGCACCTCCGCTTTCCACCCTGCTGGGGAATAGCACTGCTGCTGGGAATAAGGCAACTCTTGCTGGGGAAGGAACCTCCTTTGCACCCAATCCGCCTGGGAAACTGCTGGGGATAAGCACCACCAACGCTCTGTGGGGATACCTCGATCTTTGACTTGCTTCGGGGTATCAATCCTGACTCTTCTTCGGGAAAACCCTCATAGATACCTGACGACTTCACTGGGGAATGCTCTCAGATACTCCGCTGGGGAAATAGCAATCTCCAGGCCTGTCGACTGGGGAAAGTATCAATCTAACACCTGCTGGGGATAACCACCTTGACCCTGCTAGGGAAACGAATGCTACTCCGCTGGGGACAACCCATGCAATCCATATGTAGAATCAACTCGGCTGGGGATGCCGATATCTGTCCACTACGGGAACTTGTTCAATCCTCTGGTAGGATGAACACTGTTGGAGATATATTTCTTTGAAAAAGACCCGCTCCACTCGGGGAACAACCTTCGGGCCTGGCTGCTGAGGAAACATCATCGTAATCTGCCGGGAATAACCATCCTGACTCGGCTGGGCCTTTTCTGCTCCATCATCTTGCATTCCAAGTCGCTCTGCGCTCGACGAGAGACGTACTCCTGGGATTTATACAGAAATTTCAACCTTTCGACTTTGAAGAGTCTTCTTGGTTAATTCCAAAGGTCGTCGGACGTCTCGTCGTCTCTCCGTCCTTTCTTCATGCCCTCGTTCCTGATCGAACTCTGCGGGGAATTACATACTTTCCAATCTTCCGATTTTGAAGAGTCTTCTTGATTATCATTAAGGATCGTCGTACGCCTCAACGTCTCTCCGTCATCCCTTCTCATTCATTCGTCCCTGAGCGAACTCTCTGGGGATCTGTTACAAAGCTTCCACATCACAACCTGCAAGTGAGTGAAAATATCTAACAGTTCCTGCAAAACAGACCGTTAGATAAAACCGTGCCCCAGGCGTGTCAAGATTTCAACACTTGGGTCACTCAACCTTCCAAATAAGATTTCAAGCTTTCAATCTTATAAACATGCATTGGAAGGAACCTGTATGTATTAAAATGCAAAGATTCTTTATCAAAATAATCTGGATGTTTTTGCAATCAAAGCGGTAATGAAAACAAAAAAAACAAAATTATTTGACTGAATATGCATTTAATTGATTGGAAAAAGTGTGGCTCAAATGAGCAATAAAAAAGGAAGCAATTCCTGAAAAGAGGTAATTGCGCACAAAAGGAAAAATCTATCCTAATGGCAATGTGAAACCCGTGATCTCATCGAGTTCCAACTCGATTACACCCCATAGGTCCTCAGACTCTCCTTGCTTTCTGCCTTCTGAACAAGACGATTCTGATTGATCCCTACCGGGTATTATCCATGATGCTTTAACCAAAGCGCAAACGATCATGCTAGACGCAGTTGTTCGTTTCAATCCCTCTTTTGCCTGGACCGCCCTTTCGGGTTTTCAGTCCACCGGGATACCCTTTTTGCCCAAGTCGCCTTTCCAGGTTTTCGACTTGCCGGGTGTACAGTTTTTCATTTTATCCCTAATTTTTGCCCGAACCTTTCTTCTGTTTTTGGTTCGCCGGGATGCCCATTTTTGCCTGGACTATTTTGTTCTTTTCGTCCAGCGGGTCTATTTACACGAAGTATTTTTTAACTGCGTCCGCATTCACAGGGGATGGAAAGTCTTCGCCATCCATGGTCGTCAGCAACAAGGCTCCACCAGAGAAAACCTTCTTGACCACGAACGGACCTTCATAATTCGGTGTCCATTTGCCCCTACGATCGTTTTGAGGAGGAAGGATCCTTTTCAGCACCATATCATCTACGTGATATACCCGAGGTCGCACCTTCTTGTCAAAAGCACGCTTCACCCTTTGCTGGTACAACTGCCCATGATAGACGGCCGCTAGCCTCTTTTCCTCAATCAGGCTCAATTCTTCATACCGGGTCCTTACCCATTCAGCCTCTTGCAATTTCACGTCCATCAGGACTCTCAAAGAGGGAATCTGAACCTCAACCGGTAATACGGCTCCCATTCCATATACCAACGAGAAAGGACTTTGCCCCAGTAGCCGTGCGTACCGCGGTACGGTACCCAGGATACCAGCTTCGTATTCAGCCACCAACGTTGGTCCTTCAGATGCTATCCGGGCAACAAAAGGAATGTGGGATCCTTTTGGCATAACCACAGCAACACTTAACTCTTTCACCTTAACCTCCCCATCAGACATCAGAATCCGTTCGGATTCAGGGTCATGCCCCTCCTCCGGGATCGGCTACTCTCAATCTTTCGATCAGAGCACCTCGAGATGTCCTCATCAGGGAACTCAAACCTCATCGGTTGACAATTCTCAATAGCTTGTTGAGCGAGGTAATCAGACAATACCCCTTCATTGCTTTCTGAGAACCCGTCCGGTCAATACTGGATTTTCAAACCCATACTTGATCGGATCCATCTTGGAAATCCACAAAGTGGTATGAACCAGCATACACTGTCTCAGTCGGCGAGCAGCCTATGCCAAAGTACATTAAGTTTTCTCGAACCGTGAATGTACTGTTTCACAGTCTGTAAACTTTTTGCTCAGGTAAATTGCATGCTCTTTTCGACAAGACGCGTCATGCTGACCCACTTCACCTTGTAGACCCCTCGAAGGTCGTCAAGTACAAGATTGACAATTGTTCATTCCACAAGAGGTATCAGAATCAGAGGCTCCTGCGACTTTTCTTTTATTTTTTCAATGCCCCTTGGCAATCATTATTTCACCAGACCGTTTGACCTTTTCTTTTCAACATTTTGAATATAGGTTCACACCTGGCTGTTATATGAGATATGAACCATGACAGGTAGTTCAATCCTTCTAAGAAACCACGAACCTACCCCTTTCCTTTTTCTTGGTTCAGGCATTTTTTTTTTTTTTTTTTTTTTTTTTTTAGCAGGAACCCTAATTCCTCTTTTATAATGAACCCCAACGATTTACCGGATCGCATTCTGATAATGCATTGACTTGAATCCAACCTCAACTTGAATTATCTCAACCGGTCACACGACTTGCCCCGGTCTGCCGAATGCCCCCCTTCTGACTGGGACTTTGCTATCATGTCATAGCATTCGATCTCATGATGAGTTATATCATGAAACAAAGTCGCCACAATTCTCTGGTAGGTGGCACCGGCGTCCTGCTTCTCCAGGGGACAATCTTCTCTCCATGGTAGCTTGTAAGCAACGATATCGGTGTTCGACCCTGGCATATCCTGACATGACCAGGTTGAAACATTCACATGCTCTTTCAACAGGGCTACCATTCTGCTTTCAACTTGCCTCTGAAACGGCCTGAATTCTCCTTTCCCTTCTGACCTCGGCGGTGCTTGGAATAACAATCTCAATCCGCCCCTCAGGCGGCTGAATCACCTCCTCCTCCTGTTTAAACAATCTGGCTAATTCCAGCAAATCACAATCTTCTTCGTCTTCTTCTTCAGCAAGATAGATCGGTTTGTCGAATTCATATGAGGGGTAACCAAATTGTTATCAATGAGATCCGGAGAATTGTTTTTGAAGTCGGAACGAGACAAAACAAAAAGGTGAAAAATGAAAATAAACATTGCCATTTTTATTTGTTTTTAAACTGCAAAAATAGATGAAAAACAGGGAACACCGCTTTTTGACTGAAAAACATCCATTTATTAATGATGCAGAAAATGCAAATTTAAACATGAGGTGGCCCTTACAATGGACCATTACGTGTCGGGCAACACGTATGGCTTTCATGCAGATAAAAACTGAAAACAAGAAATAATACTCTTCCAGCTGAGTGTCAGTGCTGATCTGTTTAAGCCTTCCAGCTTCCTGGTACGCACAATCTTATCCATTGATCAATCTCCCAGTCACTGTCAGTTCCTTTACCCACTGTATAGGCGTGATCTGAATCTAGCATTCCGGCACTGACAAAGGTGAACGACGGACGACGTCCTCCGTTCTGCTCAGACGAGTCTTGACCTGGATGATAACCAATCCCAGACATATCCGCTTTTACCACAATGCCTATGATATGTCCCCAGCCTGGGATCCCTCCACTTCTTACCACCTCCAACGCCTGCTTGTAAGAAGAAATGGATGGCTTTTTCTCTTTCTCAACACCAATGGCATTTTCCACCTTGACGGTTCCAGCTGCCAGACTGAGTGCTTTACACCTCACATCGTCCATTTCTGCTTTCATCATTCTCTGGACCGTTTCCCCAACTACTACACCCTCTTTTGTAGCGATGGCGGCACAACAATCACCAACCCAAGAGAAAGCCCCCTCTTTCCTCCGAGGTTTTGAGACCACAGGCCTCGGAGCTTTTAACTGATCCCCATTCACCAACCCAATCATCTTCCTATCTCCGGAAATTGCCTTCATCTCCATCTTACCATGCGTGGGCATGTGATTATCATTAACATTGGGAAATTGTGCAAAATTAATGACTTTGGAATCCACCAGATCTTGGACAGCATGCCTGAATGCTTTACAGCCCTCAATGTCATGCCCTGGCGTTCCAGAATGGAATTCGCACTTGGCATTCTCATCGTAATTAGGAGGCCTCTGACCAGGTTCTAATGGAGCTAATGTCCTCAGTTGTATCATTCCGAGATCTTTCAATTTCCTCAGCAGAAGAGCATACGGTATGGGTGGCTTTTCAAATTGACGATCAGCCCCCCTTCTTCTTACTCGGTTCCCAGCTATCTGTGCTCCCAGGTGAGGTGACGGATATTTCTGTGGTGCAGATGAACCACCAGCAGGAATGGTTGCAGCGGCGGCATAAGGGTGATAGCGATCTTTACCACGTTCCTTCTTTGCCGGCACACCATTTGGCTCCACCTCCTTCTTAAGCTGACCACTGCTAGGAGGTTTCTGTGCTATAGCGACAGGAGGATTTGTTACTTCGAATGGCGGAGCCTTTCCCAGAACTTTCTCCACCATTAGCCACTTCTCTATCTTTTCCAATCTTTCCGCCGTGGCTTTCTGCCCCAAGGCAAGCCCTTGCACAACACTAAACAAATCCCTCACCATCTCTTTCAATTCGAGGATATCGGCGTTGGGCGGATTCATCCTTCCTGCGTCAATCAAAACAGGTTAGAAACTGACACCTGCAAAACAAAAACAAGTTATTATGCATGAATGCAATGTTTATCCACATGAGGGACACTACGTCTCTTGACCCTGGCATCATCGAGACAAATAATAATCCGGCATTAACATTTTGATTTGCAGCATTTGATTTCATCGTGCAGATCGGAGATATGTGATGCAGCATGAATACCCCCAACCATGTGAGTGCTTGTGTAAGTGCATACGGTAAAGCAAATAAAGCTCGAAGATCAATCACTTGAATGAAAACAACCATCACATAGCAAAAAGTGCACCAACAGTGCTATAGTCATATATCAAAGCTGACAAAGTCAAATACAATCCTCCAGAATAGGAAAGAAATGCAAGCAAGTGAATTCCGTCAACAAGCCTGACGGTAATCCAACACAAAGGAAAGATCTAACTGGATGAGGGCCCCGCAGGTGGCCCCATCTCATCTCCCATCCTCGCGAACTCGGCGGCGAACCTGAGCTCGGTGTTCTCCTGCTGCAATCTCCCAACTTCCTTCTGATGAATCTTCATCTGCCTGAAATAATGGTCTCTCTCTGCCATATAATGATCTCTTTCAGCCCTGATCTTTGCTTTCTCCGCTTCCCACTCTGCAGCTAGTACTCTGGCTCTCTCATCTCTCTGCTTTTTGACAAGGATCTGCCTCCTCTTCTCATCTTCAATCACCTTTGATGCTCTGAACAGCTTCTCCTTGGTGATGTCGTGCTCCCGATTGGACGACGCTAAGGCCTGGCTGATCTTCCCATAATAGGCTGTATCCATCTCGAAGCGCTTGGCTTCCAAGGCGTGTCGCTTGTCCTGATCTTCCATCTTCACTTTCATCTCTTGGTTGGATGTCTGAATCCGAGCAACAGTCATCTCTAACTCCGCTTTCTCTGCAAGTAACTGATCTCTGGCCCTCTTCATCTCGAGGAATTCTTCCACGCTGACAGAAGAACTTGGACCCTCGATCCTAGGACACACAGAATCACCTCCAGGAAACGGTAAAAATGTAAGCTCAATCCTCTTTCGCAACCAATCCTCAAATAGTGGAAAATACCGGCAGTTGACTTTGCCATAGGGAACCTTGCCCTTCCTCTGAATGTTGCGCCATGCCCCAGACACCTGTACCAGCTTGGCCTGATCGCCCTCAGCTGAGAAGTAAAAGGACTCCTGAATCTCCCGCTCGAGAGGAGGAACCTCCATAGCAAACCCCATCTGTCTCCTAAGAAGTGTCGGGTTGTAGTTAATGCAGCCCTGAACTCCTATGAGAGGCACATTGGGGAATCTCCCGCAGCTATATATGAAATCCTGTCCAGCCAAGCCATTATGCGTCCAAGCAATGTTATCAGCCCGCAGACCCATCAACCTAAAGGACCACTTGACACTGGAATCAATCTGAACAAAAGCACCTCGGGAAGGCAAATATCCCATGAACCATTTGAAGAGCAACTGAGAGTAGCACCTGATCAGACCACCACGTCTCTTCTCATTCCTGTTATGCACCGAGTAGTAAACATCTCCGATCAGAGTAGGAATAGGGTTTCTCTGCATGAACAATCTGATAGCATTATGGTCCACAAAATTCTTCTGATTAGGAAACAGAACAATCCCATAAATGCTCACAGCAATCAATGCACACACCGTCTTCCAGTTACCCATCGCAGCATGTTCCTTGGCATTAGCTTCCAAGAAACTCAAATGAAATCCAGGTAATTTTCCTTTCTCCTTCAAACCTTCCTTGACCATTTCCGGACTCAAATAAAGAGCACGTGAAATTCCAAGGACATCTGACTCTCTCTCAATAGCACAGAAAGGAATCTGATCTCGGATCTGCATACCCAGAATGCTAGCATAGTCTTCCATCAGAGGTCCCAACAGATAGTCTGGAAATACGAAACACCTCAGCCCTGGATCATAGAACTGGAGAAGAGTATGAATGGCACTTCTGTCACTGTCAGTGAGCCTGAAAACTGTCTTCAGAATACCGCCGTATGACTCTCTGAACAGCTCCACATGATCGGGAGTAATCAATGCTACCATATCCTTCAGCACACAAATCTCTGGGTCGAAGAAACTGTAAGCAACGTTGTCTTTCAAACCGGCCCTCATATCTGAGCAGAAAATCTCTCAACCAGGATCTCGATCCAAAATGTCCCTGCATATGGGTAAACATGTGTTAGATGCAATTAGTGCAAAATGCAATGATGCTGATGAATGAATGCAATGCGTTGCCATCCTCCAAGCCATCTGATCATTTGCACTGAATCTGGTTTCTGAACTGATCATAACCATCTGAGGAGACTGTAACCATCAATCAGACCCACGGGTTCCGAAATAAACGGAAGACAGATACATCATCATCATCACTGGTCTCTGAGCAGACATATCACCATCATCTGAATCGGCCTGGGGAATCCTGAAATAAACGGATCCCCACTGATAAATATCTCGGCCCGGGGAATCCTGAAATAAACGGATCCCCACTGATAAATCAACGGACAGCACTCCGGCGTCACGGTAATAAATGACCATAAATCCGACTTATAAATATGTCTCTGAACCATAGATCAAAAAGTCACCATCTGAGCAATGCATCTGAAATAATCAACCCTCCCCTCACAGGTAAATTCTAAACAGGTCATCCTAAGGCGGATAATAGTCTCGACAATCGGGCAGAGATACTCAATGGGTTTGCCCTTTCGGGTGTGCCATTGTAGCTCTCCTGAGATCGTTTAAACCAAAGATCCGGGAAATGATCGGTTACCAGAGTCAACAGCTCAAAAGACGTAACTAAGCCAAAGTGAAATATTCCACAATGGAAAGCACTATCGACTGAACCTCGTCCGGCTTGTGGTATGTCACGTTGCAACATTATACTGAAATAGCAAATGAGGAACGTGAGACCCACACTAATCCTAAGTGTACACTCGGGCCTGGGTTTTAGCCCCGCTCAGAACACCCACCCCAAATAACAGAATCACCTGCATAGAGGACGGCAACAACATGATAGTATGATGCATGCAAATATTTAATGCAAATACGGTGGGTTAGAATAATAAATGCAATAAATAACACATACAAGCAACCTAAACCAACCCTAGAACGCTAGGAAGGACTCGCTTAGGGAAGATGGACCAGCACAGGTCTACATCCGTAGTCCCCAGCAGAGTCGCCAGCTGTCGCATCCTGCGAAAAATCAACCGGCGAGACTCAAAGATAAAACACACACAGAGCCGCCACTGCGCGTTATTTATCCCAAGATAGGGAAAGGAAACGCTCAGAGAAACCTGGAAAGGAAATGGTCTCGCGACCAAAGAGACAGGGTAAGGGAGTCGGTTACGCAAGGGGAAGGTATTAGCACCCCTCACGTCCGTCGTACTCGACGGGATCCACGTCCTAGAATAAAGAATAGGTTGCTAAAACATCACACACACACACGGGGAACGCAGGTGGGGTTAAGAGGAACGAGCTCGATAAGGTATCGCACCTTATGCCTACATATCTTGTCTGGAACAAGAATCAGAGCCACTGTAGTTCGGCTTACGCACGCCAAACAACACAAAACAACACAAACAAACAAGAGTGGCAAACATGGAGCCCGACAACCACTTGATGGAATTACGTCGGCATCCGAACCAAAACACGCTCAAAAGGGCAAACGTGGAGCCCGACAGCCACTCCTGGGCTTACGTCGGCATCCGAACCCAAACATACAATCAGATAACAAGTAAACACACGCAAAAAAGAAAAAAGGCGCCCGGAGTGGTCTCGCACGACCACCTGCCTACATACCTTGTCTGGAACAAGGATCAGGGCGATGTAGTTCCCCTGAAAGGGACTAAATTGCTAACCAGAAACCGGGGAAAGACACAAGACTAGGGAGCTGAGACTCGAACCTAATGTTGTCATGCATCGTTTACCCTAAGTTCAGTTCTCTATCCTACTTGCATAAGCAAACTATCCTAACCAGGAAAGAAGCTAACACACAACCATACAATCATATATCAAATGAGAACAAGCATCTCAAACAAGCATGTCAATCAGATGTCCACATAGCACGCACTATAGCCAAACAAGGGGGCTCACACAATAGGTTTGACTGCCGAAGTGAGTCGTCTGTACGGGCTGGGTTTGCTCTTAACCTTGCCATTACGAGGCTAAGGTGAAGCAGATGAAAGGATGAAGTGAGGATCAGACCTCACAGCTCTTATCCCTAACCAGGGAGAGCTTCTGACAAATGAGCATGGGTCCAGAATAGGGGAACCCTTCTATACTCGAAGACACTGACACAATGTGCACTGCACAGGATCTTGGGCTTGTGATCTCAATGCTACAACCATGTAATGGGAGCAAGGAGAAGACTCAACTGAATAGTGGGGGGTAGACTGCATACCCCTACCTTCCACCAATTGCCTTATTTGAAGGACTTTACCTGCTTGGGCTTAAAAATAAACATACACAATCATCGCCTCTTAAGGAGGACTTCAGACATTCATTTGCCCGGCCCGGTAACAGCCGGGTCTCCAGACTACATGAAGTCAAGAGGACCTACCTCAATGCAAGTTGCTTAAGCAAAGCAAAGCAATAGTTCACAAGGAACTGAGCAACTAAAGTACCTGGAAACAATCAAACACAGTTAGTAATCAGACAGACAAACCAAACAGCAAGTGTTCAATCAATCAAACTATACAAAGCAATGCACAATAAAGCAAGCTCGAAGCTCAAGCCTAAGCTTCACCACCTACAAAACAATGTTATGTTAGTGTACAAACATCAACAACATCAATTAAATTTAACTTGATTCATTCTCCATGTGCATTATGCTTTTGATCCTGAAAAATCAAGCAAATATTAGCAACTAGACCACTAGGCTAAGCCTAGGGTCCAAAAGCAAGAAAAAATATTAAACAGCAAGGCATTCACCAACCAAACTCAAATTAATGTCAAACAAGAGCAAACACACTTGGTCTCATGTTTATATCATTCATCATGCTCATGTTATGCACAAAACAATCCACATTGGTCCAAATGAAGCATCAAACATGCAAACAGAATTATTGCATTCAATTCCATATCAAAACAAATCCAAAAAATCTCAAATAAATTATACCTAAACAGGGGATATTCAAGGTCTACCATGTCAAATTTGAGCTCATTTGGGCAAATGGAACCATGTCAATGAAAATCAACAAAAACAGACACAATTATAGGCTCCAAATCACAACATCAATACATGCTTCCACTTCAAAAAATCATAACTCAATGAAAACAAAAAAGAAATGGATGAGACCAAAACAGGGAAGTCCTAACATGTGTCTACTACAAGCATGCCAAATTTCATGTCTATACAATACCACATGAGCATTTCTCAATCAATCTACCAACCTATGTCACACAAGCTTGCACAATTGGTCAACAAAAATGAAAAATCACAATCAAATTGAAAATGCAATGTAAAATTCTACAAAAATTCACAAAGCTTCCTAACATGTTAACTAAGCATCATGCAAAATTTCAATCAATTTCAACATGTATAGGTCACTCAAATAATTCCAGCAATTTGACATCAAGAGGTGTGACACAAATTGTCACACCTAAGTTCAATAATTCATAACTCCATGGCCAGGTATCAAAAATGCATGAAATTTACATGGAAATGAGCATCATCCAGTCAAGAATCATCACAAAAATTGGCAAGAATTTATTTTACATCATGTGCATTTCACAAGCCAAATGGTAAAAGGTATCAAAAATGGACATGTATTGAAGAACCTTAGGGCAAATGAAAAATATACCAATCACAACTTTGACCAATAGGTCAAAAATATTCTACACTCAATAACACAGTCAACAAAACAATTTCCATATTTTTCTGATTTTTCTACATTTTTCTATGAATTTTTTAATGTGCTAATATATTTTTTAAGAATTAAAATGAATCAACTTAAATTAATTAAAATGCCAATGGCATTCTTGTAAATACCAATGGCGCAGGCGGTAAACATGTTTTTTTAAACTTTCAAATCAGATTTTGGATCAAACTGCTATTCTTCATCGTCTTCATCACACAACATTTCCAGAATTTCAAAAAAACGAAGAACACCAAATCTTCACTAAAATGGACGTGCATATAATCAATGGACTCGTATGAACATCAACAACACGAATACGAACTCATTACAACCTCAAAGCTCCTATATCAAGCGAATCGAATCACTTAGGGTTTTGGCACAAAATTTCAATCCTAGATTTCTCCCTACACAGTCATCCATTTCGTAAACCACAAGCATATCCATGACCTACGTGACAAGCACTTTCAAACGCACATAAGCAATTAAAGAACCACGAGATTCGAAAAACCTTCAAACCTGGATATGGCAGTGTCGATTGTGACGTTTCCAAGCCTATGAGTCCAAAACAGCAGCACAGCAAGCTTCAAAAAGTCGAGTTCCAAGCTCAGGTTCAATTGGTTCCACTCCTAGCATGCGAATTCTCGATTTTCCATTGGAGATGCTTGCTTGGACAGTGGTGATTCAAGGCTTAATTGATGAAGAAACCTAGAAACAGATGGAGTGTAGGCTATTACAAGATCAATGCAACAATAATTTTGCAATTTGATCAAAGATTGGTGAAGATTTGTGGATTTTGGTTTTGGAGAGTTCTTGAGGGTTTGAGAGAATTGGAATGGTTCTTGATCTGGTTTTTGAAAAGTGTGCCTTCTGTTATGTTTAGGCCATGATTAAGTTTATATACATGAGCTTAATCCATCATTTAATCATGTAATTAACAATTTGGCATTGTTAGTGAAAATGCAATTCCCAAATGAGGGTAAAAATGGAATTTCCTCATGACAGCACATGCCACCTGTTTTGACAGCTCATGCAACCTCCAAATACCATATGTGAACCATTGCAACTTGTTTCAACTTCATTGGTTGTGTATTTCTCAAATTCACATGTGTATGGCAAAATGTCCAATTTTATCCATTGCATTCTTCAAGCCAAATTCCAATTTACAAGGCCTATACATGAAGTGATGATTCCAACACACTCCAAATTCCATTTATGAGGTGTAGCAAAAATCCCCACTCAAAAATTCCAATTATTTCACAAGTTGGACAATTTTGCCCCTGGTCCAATTCAGCTGTCCAGTTGAAAATTGACTTTTTGCATTGACCACTTTTGGAAAAATCCAATTATGCACCCTCAAAGTACATGTCAAATGGAGTTTGTACATATAAATAACTTGCAATTTGGACAAACCATGTGGAAATTATGGCCTCCTGATTACAGGTCATTTTTGAATTTCACTGAGCCATAATTTTCCAACCATACATTGGATTTTCAAGTTCTTGGACTTTTTGGAAAGGTGAGAACAAGATCTACAACTTTCATGTTGAACAATTTTTAATTTGAAGCTTCCTTGGACACGTGGCTTTGAGGTCAAAAACTTTCCATTTTTGGAAACTTCAGTTACAAGTCACTTTCTATTTTTGGCAGTTTTTGTCCTGACTTGATTTTCTTCATTCTTAAGCTTTGAGATGTCAAATAACACTTGTTCCATCATGAATGAAGTGTGTCCAACCCATTTCCACCTCCAAATCCATCAGATCATGTACAGTTGACCACAGTTGACTTTTCAACTGACAGATGAATCTGGCAATGCATAGATCAATTTAAGCTCCAACCTTCAACTGAAATGGCTCAAGCATGAAACCTTAACTTCAATAATCACAATATAATCCTAGAATGATCCTCAAAACCATCATGAACCCCATCTCCTGATCCAGCCCTGATTGGCCCAATGCAACTGATTAGGGTTGACCAGTGGTCAAAACCCTAATCTCAAGGGATCTTCTTCAATCTTCTGATGACATCCAACCATGATGATGATGATGTATCAATACAATCAAGATGAAGACCAACATCCATTGAGAATCATGAAACCCTAATCTCACAGCCCAATCCTCAGATGGCCATGATCAATCAACAAACCCTAGGCTTGCACTTGGACTCTCCATCTCCTGATCAAGACTTGGGAGAATGGCTTGCACAATGTAACCACATGCTATGCAATATGAAATGCCTAATGCCCTAAAATGATATGCAAATATGTTAATGCTAGTCCCAAGAAAGGAGGGCAAATTTTGAGGTGTTACAGATGCATGCAGACATTAATGCAAATATAGATACACACTGGTTAGAATAATAAATGCAATAAATAACATCACAAGCAACCTAAACTAATCCTAGAACGCTAGGAAAGACTCGCTTAGGGACGATGGACCAGCATAGGTCTACATCTGTTATGTCCCCAGCAGAGTCGCCAGCTGTCGCATCCTGCGAAAAAACAACCGGCGAAGCTCAAAACAAAACACACACAGAGCCGCCACTGCGCGTTATTTATCCCAAGATAGGGAAAGGAAACGCTCAGAGAAACCTGGAAAGGAAATGGTCTCGCGACCAAAGAGAAAGGGTAAGGGAGTCGGTTACGCGAGGGGAAGGTATTAGCACCCCTCACGTCCTAGGTACTCCTAGGGATCCACGTTCTAAAATAAAGAATAGGTTGCTAAACATCACACACACACACGGGGAACGCAGGTGGGGTTAAGAGAAGGGAGCTCGATAGGACATCGCGTCCTATGCCTACATATCTTGTCTGGAACAAGAATCAGAGCCACTGTAGTTCGGCTTACGCACGCCAATCGACACAAAACACGCGAACAAACAAGGGTGGCAAACATGGAGCCCGACAACCACTGGATGGAATTACGTCGGCATCCGAACCAAAACACACTCAAAAGGGCAAACGTGGAGCCCGACAGCCAATTACTGGGCTTACGTCGGCATCCGAACCAAACACACAGAAACGGCAAACGTGGAGCCCAACAGCCAATTACTGGACTTACGTCGGCATCCGAGCCAAAACACACAATCAGATAACAAGTAAACACACGCAAAAAAGAAAAAGGTTGCCCGGAGTGGTCTCGCACGACCACCTGCCTACATACCTCGTCTGGAACGAGGATCAGGGCGATGTAGTTCCCCTGAAAGGGACTGAATTGCTAACCAGAAACCGGGGAAAGACACACTACTAGGGAGCTGGACTCGAGCCTAGTGTTGTCATGCATCGTTTACCCTAAGTTCGGTTTTCTATCCTACTTGCATAAGCAAGCCTATCCTAACCAGGAAAGAAGCAAGCACACAAGCATACAGAATATAAGCATACATCAAATGAGAACAAGCATCTCAAACAGATATCCACACAGCACGCACTATAACCAAACAAGTGGCTCACACAATAGGTTTGACTGCCGAAGCGAGTCGTCTGTACGGGCTGGGTTTGCTCTTAACCTTGCCATTACGAGGCTAAGGTGAAGCAGATGAAAGGAGGAAGTGAGGATCAGACCTCACAGCTCTTATCCCTAACCAGGGAGAGCTTCTGACAAATGAGCATGGGTCCAGAATGGGGGAACCCTTCTATACTCAGAGACTCTGACACAATGTGCACTGCACAAGATCTTGGGCTTGTAATCTCAATGCTACAACCATGTAATGGGAGCAAGGAGAAGACTCACAGAATAGTGGGGGATAGATTGCTTATCCCTAACTTCCACCAATTGCCTTATTTAAAGGACTTTCACCTGCTTGGCACAAAAAATAAACAACCACAATCATTGCCTCTTAAGGAGGACTTCAGACATTTATTTGCCCGGCCCGGTAACAGCTGGGTCTCCAGACTACATGAAGTCAAGAGGACCTACCTCAATGCAAGTTCCCTAAGCAAAGCAAAGCAAAAGTTCACAAGGAACTGAGCAACTAAAAGTACCTGGAAACAGTCAAACACAGTTAGTACTCAGACAGACAAAACTAAACAGCAAAAGTTCAATCAGTTAATCTATACAAGCTAATGCACAACAAGGCAAGCTCAAAGCTTAAGCCCAAGCTCCACCACCTACAAAACAATGTTATGTTAGTGTACAAACATCAAACAACATCAATTGCATTTAACTTGGTTCATTATCCATGTGCATTATGCTTTTGATCCTGAAAAATCAAGCAAACATTAGCAACAAGACCACTAGGCTAAGCCTAGGGTCCAAAGGCAAGAAAAAATCCCTAAACAGCAAGGCATTCTCAAACCAAAGTCAAATTAATGTCAAACAAGAGCAAACACACTTGGTCTCATGTTTATATCATTCATCATGTTCATGTTATGCACAAAACAATCCACATTGGTCCAAATGAAGCACCAAACATGCAAACAGAACTATTGCATTCAAATACACCTCAAAACACTTCCAAAAATTCTCAAATAAATTACACCTAAACAGGACCTAATCCAGGTATGGCACACCAAATTTGAGCTTAATTGGGCAAAGGTAACCATGTCAATGAAAATCAACAAAAACAGACACAATTATATGCTCCAAATCACAACATCAATACATGCTTCCACTTCAAAAATTCATAACTCAATGAAAACAAAAAAGAAATGGATGAGACCAAAACAGGGATGTCTCATTATGTGTCTATTACAAGCATGCCAAATTTCATGATTATCCAATACCATATGAGCATTTCACAATGAATCTACCAACCTATGTCACACAAGCTTGCACATTTGACCAACAGAAATGAAAAATCACAATCAATTTGAAAATGCAATGTAAAATTCCACAAAAATTCATATAGCATCTCCACATGTTAATCAACCATCATGCAAAATTTCACATTATTCTACCAAGCCTAGGTCACACAATTAAATCCAGCAAATTGACATCAAGAGGTGTGACACAAATTGTCACACCTAAGTTCCAAAATTCACATCTCCATGGCCAGGTATCAAAAACTCATGAAATTTACATGTAAATAAACATCAATCAGTCAAGAATCATCACAAAAATTTCCAAGCATTTATTTTACATTATGAGCATTTCACATTGAGATTGGCCAAAGGTATCAAAAATGAATACATGTGAAAGAACCCTAGGTCAAACAATATTTTTGCCATGCACAACTTTGACCAATAGGTCAAACAAATTCTACACTCAACAACAAAGTCAACACAAAAATTTCCACATTTTTTCTGATTTTTCTACAATTTTTTATGAATTATTTCATGTGTTTGTAATTTTTTAAGAATTAATTAAAATTAAGCAATGGCATTTTGGTAATTAGGTTGCGCGGGGGCGGTAAACGCCGTATTTGAATTTTCAAATGGAAATTTGGATTAAACATCAAATCGCGCAGAACTTCATCGTCTCCTTCCCCAGCCACTCAAGAACACTCAAAACTCAAATCAACACCAAAACGAACAAGTGGATAACCGTTCGAATCGTCTGAGCCTAAGGATCACGAATATCAACTTATTCTTGGCTAAAAGTTCCTAAATCGGACGAATCGAGCGAGCTAGGGTTTGACATTAAAACTTTGAATCTAGATTTCGCGCGCTACAGGTCACTATTCCACAAACCAAGCACACCACTACACTCTACGTAGCAAGCTCTTTCAAACGCACATAAGCATGAAGCAAATCATGATGATCGAAATTCGAAGGTACCTGTTATGGCAGTGATAATCGAGCGGTTCTTTGTGCGAATCAACCTCAAACAGATGCAGCATACACTGGTGGAAGGTGAGTAGAACGCTTGGATTCACTTGATATCGCTTCTAATGCTCAAGAACTCGATTCACCATGGGAGATGCTTCACGTGGACAGTAGTGTTCAATGGATAATCGATGAGGAAAACCAAAAACAGATGGAGTATTCGAGGATTTAAGATCAACACCACAAGAATTTCTGCATTTGATCAAGAAATGAGGAAGTTTGATGGATTTGAAGTTTTTTGTGTTCTTGAAGAATTGAGAGAATTTGAGAGGTTTAGATCTGAATTGTGGTGAAAAATGATTCTTCTTTTATGTTTAGGAAGTGATTAAGAATATATATGTGACCTTAATCCATGATTAGCCAAGTTAATTAACCAAATTGGAATGTAAGTGAAAATGGTAATTTTCAAGAGAGGGTAAAAATGTAATTTCCATAGGACAGCTCATGCCACCTCAATGACAGCTCACACAACATCCAAATGCCATGTGTGAGCTGTAGAAACTTGTCTCACCCTCATTGGTTGTGCAATGCTCAATTTCACCTTGTGTTTGCATTTTGTCCATTTTACAACTTCCATTTTTCAAGCCAATTCTCAAATTATGAAGCCTAGCCATGAAGTGATGATTCCAACACATTTCAAATGCCATTCATGAGGTGTAGCAAAAATCCCCACTCAAAAATTCCAATTATTTTGAAAGTTGGACAATTTTGCCCTTGGTCCAATTTAACTGTCCAGTTGAAAATTGACCTTTTGCATTGACCACTTTTGGAAAAATCCAATTATGCACCATGAAAGTACATGTCAAATGGAGTTTGTGCATATAAAGAACTTGCAATTTGGACAAACCATGTGGAAATTATGGCCTCCTGATTATGGGTCATTTTTGAAATTTACTGAGCCATAATTTTCCAACCATACATGGGAATTTCAAGTTCTTGGACTTTTTGGAAAGGTGAGAACAAGATCTACAACTTTCATGTTGAACAAATTTTCATTTGAAGCTTCCTTGGACACGTGGTCTTGAGGTCCAAAACTTTCCATTTTTGGAAACTTCAGTTACAAGTCACTTTCTATTTTTGGTAGTTTTTGTCCTGACTTGATTCTCTTCATTCTTAAGCTTTGAGATGTCAAATAACACTTGTTCCAACATGAATGAAGTGTGTCCAACCCATTTCCACCTCCAAATCCATCAGATCATGTATAGTTGACCACAGTTGACCTTTTCAACTGACAGATGAATTTGGCAATGCATAGATCAAATTAAGCTCCAATCTTCAACTGAAATGGCTCAAGGGTAAAACCCTAGCCCCAATAAGCACAATATAACCACATAATGAACCCCCATAGCCATCACAAACCCCATCTCCTGACTATGCCCTGACTGGCCCAATGCAACTGATTAGGGTTGACCAGTGGTCAAAACCCTAATCTCAAGGAATCCTGCTTCAACACTTGATGATAATAAACCATGATGATGATGATGTATCATTGCAATCAAGATGAAGATCAATGTCCTTTGAGAACCATAAAACCCTAATTCACAGCCCAATCCTCAGATGGCCCAATGATCAGTCAATAAACCCTAGGCTTGCACTTAGACTTCCTCATCCTCTGATCAAGACTTGGAAAGATGACTTGCACAATGTAACCACATGATATGCAATATGCAATGCCTAATGACCTAAAAATGTATGCAATATGTTAATGCTAGTCCCAAGAGAGGAGGGCAAATTTTGAGGTGTTACAGTATCAACAGGCACATATGTGTTTGTAGGTTTTGTTGTGCCTCGTTCTTCCATCATGTTGAAGGAGAGGAGCAATCCAAAATACAACGGAATTTAAAAATTTCTCCTTTAGTGATCCTTATGAGTGGGCATGATTAGTGATATAATCGTTACCTCTTGTGGCGATTGTAACTTTTGATGCAGATCTACGGAGCGATCACGAACGTTGAACGATGACAACGCCTCTACTCAGTCCACACGAACGGATTCCTTCAATCTCAGTGCTACCTGCTACGAATGAAGGCTTTGAGTGAGAGAGAGAGAAACAAAATTGCAACTGCACAATTGCTTCTGCACAAGGGTTCTATTTATAGAACCACTTGTGTGGGCTGCAAGCTAAAAAGCCCACTCAAGTGTATGTGGTCCATATCTTATAATATGCCAAAATCACTTAAGCGCGTGGTACCTTACCATATTTCGTATTCTACTTAAGTACATTGTACCTTACGATGTCCTACAATTCACTTAAGTGCACCGTACCTTACGGCGTTCCTTAGTTACTATACCACTCATCAATCCGTCCTTTTGTGTGTGACCCTGTAGGTTTTCGCGGCATTGACAATTATATTAAATCACATATTTAACATAATAAACAGTGAGCGGTATCTAGCAACACATCACTGCTACCCAAGACACGAAAATGTCATGTGATCTGACAAATCCTTTTGTGTAATACTTATGTGTACAATTACCCTTTTGCCCTTATGTTTATATTGAACACAAGGCATATACCGTGTCATCCTTGTCCAGTTCAATATTTGGCCCATAGACATTTATCATGTTACGCAAGATGGGCAAATTCCATCTAGGTCACCCATGTCCCTCAGCATGCTTCGTGGAGTATCCTTTAAATGTCTTTATGATCATCCAGTTACGGACAATGTTTGATCAACAATAAGGCATTCAACTCTAGATCTAGAGTCCATAGTGGTTTCAAGTCGAAGGGTGGTATACACCATTATCACCATGAGAATAACTTATGACACTTTGCATAACATTCTATATAGTATTCTCATAGTGGGTCAATCCAGTATAAATATTACTCTTAATATTCATACCTATGTTTAAGACTTGATAACTCCTTATCAATGATCCATGAGATGTGATTATCAGTCTATATACATAATAGTCTTAATGCTTTAATGTTATCCCACTTCACAATAAAGCTCGATTACAGATACTTTAAGAATAGTGTCCTTATGTTTAATGTGATCTCATGATTAAGTCACACTTGATACATTAAACGAACTAGCTATTCTATGGACTTTATTAAACAAACATAATAAAGAAAAAACCTTTTATTATTAATAAATAATTCGATACAAGTACCAAAAGTATTGGCCTCTAGGACTTACACCAACAGTTCTGCCACCATGTTGAAGAAGATGACTAAGGCGGTTGATGGAATAAAAAATGGTCGTGGTCCATGTTAGTTTTACTAGGACCCCACGGTGGGCGCAAATTGTACTTGCTAAAAAAGTATAATGAGAGACAATCCTTAATTGTGTAGGATTGTGGGGGTTTTGGGTTTTTTTAGTGTGGTGAATGCTCGCCTACGTACGATTGTGGAGAGTTCCTATATGTATTTATGAGGGGATTTTTGATCCTTTCTCCTTCCATAAACAAAGTATATATATATATTATATATATATATATATATATATATATATATATATATATATATATATATATATATATATATATATATATATATATATATATATATATATATATATGAGATCTCCTAGGCATGGATCTGAGGCCCAAAAGAGTGGTTTCTCCTTCTTTCTATCTAGGACGAGTGAGTGGGAGACTGAGTCCTCCCTGAAATCATGGGAAAAGTTCCGACCCACGCGCTCCACGTATCTTGTCGACTATATCAGTGGGAGAATACGGTTTGATTTGGGCGACTAAGCCCTGACCCAATGTGGCAACTAGCTTCGAGAGCTCCGTAACACATTGTTGGGCGACTCACCTAATGTTGCCTTGACTCATGTCCTTTAAACTATTCCTTCTAGGGCCTAGTAAGATTTTCCTAGTCCATAGGGGTCCAAAAGATGTAAATCCTAATGATTATGAATCTTAGAATTAAACATTTGATCATGTAATTTATTAACACCGACTAAAACCTCTTCGAACTTCCTAATCATATAAGTGGAATTTTGAGAATTCTATTTGAACTTGTGTTATTTCTTAAAATGCATATCTTCCTGGTGTGCTCACCTTTAGAATTTCTAGAAGACTTTGCACACTCTACAAAAGTTGTTAATCTTTGCTAAGTGCTACTCCCTCCGTCCTAGAACGAGTGATCAATTTAGAATAAAAGAGTGTCCCAAAATAAATGATCCATTTTAATTTTCAATGCACTTTTTTCAATTTTATCCTCTATTTAATATTATTTTTATCATTCTCAATATTTAACAAAGACATTTTAATAAAAATATAATTGTCACTCTTTCATTTATTCATTTTTTTTAATCAATGTAAAATGGTCAACTGAATCGCTCATTGTGGGACGAAAAGAATAATCGTCAAAGTCTAGATTATAGAGGGAATAATATTTCTTCACCAAGTCGAAAAAATGATATAATACTCTGTTTGTTTAAAAAGAGGAAGACGGCTAAAGTTATTGAAGATCGAAAATTTCTCTGTAGAGACATTTGAATATTTGTAGAGTAGAGACCTCTAAGATGACACTAAAAATTCTAGGTACGGAGAAAAAATATTTACCATACTATTTAAAATAAATTCATTTATTAAAAAATATATAAAATTGTAATATATATTTAAATGAAATGAATGAATATCCAATTGACAAATTAGATAATTTCTATGATTAGTGGATAATTTTTATGATTGGTGGATAAATTTTTTCAAATTGTCCTCTCAAGCTCTTGTATCCAATCAAAAGAACAATTGCTAACAAATAGAATGTTAAAGAATAAAATTAACCTATATGTTAGCTTCAAAATAAGCATAATATATTTCTTTTATCTTATTCCTTGCTCTTTACCCTGTTTTCCCCCCTTTCACTCTCATACTATCTTTTCCCTCCTCCACCCAACCTAACTCTTTGGTGAGTTAAAGATTGACCCTTCATTTCAATATTTCATTGTAACTCTCCTACTAATATTCAAACTCATTTCAAAGTACAAATGAATGTTTCTGTTCTTTTTCCTTTTTGTAATTCTTCTCTTTCACCTATTGAATCCTTTCTTGTTCCAAAGAAGATCACCTCATCAAGCTTATCTGATTACAAAAGAATCTTGAGAGCACTCCTCTTCAAAGAATCATACTAAAAAAAATCAAACCCTTTCTGCATCCTAAGAAACTGTTAATATTGAGACATAATATCCGGTTCAAACCTGTCCATGATCAAAAGACAAACATAATAAATACAAACTGTGTACTTAAGTTGAAATGAATCTTAAAAGTTAAGAAAGATTTAACATGTCATTTACCTAAATGTGTCTGCCTTCATTGAAGCTGTTGCTTTGGTTTCGATCGTTGAAGCTGTTACTGCGGTTTCGATCATTGAAGCTTACAGCTCTAAGTTTCAACTCTCCCCTGCTGGTTGTCATCTCATCCAATATCTCTGCATCATAGTAATCTTCCGAGCTTCCTTCGGTATCACTACCACATGGCTCCTTATCCTGATCAAGTGTATTCAAAGAATACATGATTACATGTAATTTTGGTCTCTTTTCTATGCAGTATACTCATAACAAGAAATGAATACTCATAATAATCGGTACCTTTAGTGACATACTACGTGCTCCACGTGGAGCACCGATAACTTCCTCGTATTCGGAAGCATCTAGTTCCTGAAGATCGTTAGGATTGAATAGGTTTGGTAGAACGTGTTCTCTTAGAACTATGAGAAGGAAGAACGGTAGCGGAAACAATATTCCACCAATAGGTATCCATGTGACCCCAAAACAGAACAGAAAATATGCGAACTGTAAGGCTGTAAATCCTGCTATGGTTTTGAATGGTACTGTCTCCACGAATGAGGCATGTGATTCTTGCAAGATTCTGTCCAACACAACAGACAATAACAATAATTAGTACTACACTAGCTTCTACATTGAAAAAAAAAGTTAAAGCACAAGGTTATTTAATTACTTGTAACGTCGGCTTGGGGCGATGAAGAGGAGCAATAACCGTTCCCAAAACTGATTCCCCGGAAGACTATCAATTGCCATGTAAGCAAAATAACCCCATAAAACTGAAGTTGGTATCTTCTTGATAACGGAGATGCCTATTATTGATAGGCCAACCAGGAGGGACTGCAATAAGTTGGTCATTCTTTGTTCATTAACCCGGACCGGTAAATTGGCGTCTATGTATTTCTCAGGATCAAAAGGTTCCATTGCACCGCCCTTGGTATCAGATTTCATTACAGCTGCTTTCAAAGTCTCCAGTTCTTTAACCTGTTACGATTTGAAAACCAACACTAAATGTATTAGTATCAACCCAACAATACACACAATGAGCTATCAATCCAACAATACATACGCTAGGGGCTGTATCCATTTCAACGAACACAGCTTGCATTTTCCCGTATAACTCTGAGCTGGTACTGTGTTGTTCCATGCATTCCTTGGCGCTTTTCACAACCTTCTTTCGGATTAGCTGCAAATCAATGATGTTGCACAAGGATATAAACTGAGTTGGAGTTTAAGAGGAAATTAAGAACCAAGAGTCTTGATGCAAAAAATATTGATGCTTATTACCTGCCTCTTAAGAACTGCCAAACTCTTTGTATGCATTGGGGACTGTGGAAGGACTCCATTTGAAGGAGGAAGGCCAAGGAGACCACAAATCAAAGTCATTATTCCAAGTAGGAAAATATCAAAATGGTAGGCAGATGGTTTTTGAAGGTTGAATTCTTTCTGTTGTGCCATCTTAGAAGCCACGCTATGATCGAAAAAGTATAAACCCGCTATCATCGAAGCTGGAATAACTGCCCCAAATATATAAACCACAGGTACCTTCCACATATCCTGCAGTTTGTAGTAACTGTTAGACTTGGATAGATATTAGGACTTTCCTAAACTAAATTGATCCCAGGTTATAGTTAACAGTGTTGAACACCGACATGCGTCTTGAATATGAAGTGTTGGTGCTACACATGCGTACATTACATGGACAAAATCGACAGTACTATGAAATCAATGTACCTTCACTACGGTCCAGTGATAAAGAGATGCGGGTTCCCAGGGAAGCGGACAAAACAGCCTTCTAGGAACATCGTGTGGAACGGTGCTTGGCTTTATATAAGATACTGCAGTCCACAACACTACCATCATTGGAACCCCATAATCTGCAATAAAGCCCCGTAGCTTCCCTGAATTGAAATGCAAGAATAAAGATCAATGGAGTCATAAGGTAAATCAAGTGTAAACGACACAAAAAACCATCTGCATAACGTTTTGGAATCACTTACTTGTTCCATATCGCCATGTTCTTGCTTTTCTGCTTTTAAGTGCAGAGACGATTAGTCCTAGAGAGAAAATGACTGCAAGTAATCCATTTGTATACTGCCATTGAATTTGCACAGAGGAAGGATCTTCAACCTTGCGATTGCTGAACTCACCTATCAGTCCCTGCGGTTCAAACAATTATTGTGTCAATTTGATTGCCAAACTCACAATCTATACATTGTTTTTGCTTGGAAGAGGAAAAAATCATCAACACCTTTATAGCCTCTTGAAAGAAAAGAACAGTGATAAGCATGCCAAATAACTCCCCTGCAATTCTTGTAAATCTAGTGATAATATCGCAAGCATTAAAAACTGCAAGCAAAATTAACATGAACGCCGTCCAAAAACAAACCCTGCAACACAGAAAGCAAGATAGATATGTATTGTAATTTATCAAAAATAAAAAATAAAACCTAGAAACAGAAATTAGTATAAAGCTGAAATTTCTTACCAACCAGCCCAAGCTAGAAAGAGCTCAGCCCCCAAATCAGGTGTATTTTTGCAGAAATTGTAGAGATAAGTATACATTATAACAGTCGGTTCCGCAACTCCTAAAATCAACAAAGGCTGGCCACCTATAATTGAGTGGATAACTCCACAAATAGCAGTAGATGCTAATGTTTCGACCGCGCTCAAGCTTCCATTTGTATCCCTACTAAGTTGCTCTCCAAATGCAATAACAGGAAGTGCAGAAGCAAAGAATATGTAGAAAGTCGGAGCCAAAATACTGTCATTGTTCATAAATCAAAATCACAAACACATATCAATCAAAAATGTTGCTAACAAATCGAACAGATAACAAAATTTCTAGTCCTAGACAGTATGAAATCGAAATCGAAATCGAAATCGAACAAGAACGAACAAACGAATGCATTACCTAACACCAGAACAGATTGCACAGGCCCAATCTTGTTTATAGCATTTAACTCTTCCTTGAACATCTTGAATGATTCCTTGGAACGGTGCCCCCATGTTAATTTCCACCAACAGCTGAAGGAGGAAAGTGTATAGTTTCAGAAAATGTAATGTGTAAAGTGAGGAAGTTCAAGTTCAATTTATGCTAGTAATAATGAAGTGAGTTTATTTGCATGTTAATTAAGAAGAAAGAAGGAAATGAGTGAAAGCGCGTTGATGACTATTTTTGACAGTAAAAAAAAACTCATAAAGGGACAAGATTGACACTTTAAAACAGTTGGATGCATGTGATTTTCAAAATGCATTTAGATAAATAAATAAAATGGTAGAGAATTATTGTCATTATTTCTATTTCATGTTTTCCATTAAAGTGGGACCTAGAATCATAAATGTGTTTTTACTGTATAGAACGAATCTAAAAAAAGGAGGGACCAGTCAAAGTTGAGAGACGCAAAGAGTAATTAAAAATGCAATAAAGGTGGTGTCCCATTTTTCGAAGGAAACGAAGAGGCACCGCGAATGTTGAAGGAGAGGAGCTTCAGCGGCGGCGCGTAGGCGGCACGGGCGGACCCTCGGGGAAGAGAAGGAGGGTCCCCGGAGAGAAGGTGGGTGTGGGCGAGGAGAGAGAAAGAGAGATGAAGGGGAGTGGTGGTTGCATGATAAGCGGGATTTGTGGGGTCTATTTGTAAACATGGGAGATCCATTTCATCATGCTGCTCTATAGGATGGAAACTTAGTTCCTACTAATACTAGTCTATAAGACTATAAGAGATGAACTTATAAAATAAAATAAATGGAGAACAAAATAAGGTATTGTGTATTATTTCATAAAATTAGCTATTGATTTAATTGATAAATTAAAATAATATAACTAATATTTGATTTATTTCGATTTTTATTTTGGGTAATTAATATGAGTCTAGAAGGTCACACTTAAATATATTTTTGGGTCAAATACTAAAGGAACATTCTAAAAGATATTAAGAGTTTTTTTTTTTGACACTTTTATCTCTACAACTCTCATCTCTATGATTTTTTGATAATTTAAGTTTAACCTTTTATAAATTTTATTTTAAATTTTTTTACAACTCTTTTGAAAATAAAAACTCAACCTTTGATGTAAACTTGTAACATATAAATTATGATTTGATTTTGAATTTTTTTTTTATGAACTAATAATGTGAACAAAGTGAAAGATGATTAAAATAGTGTTAAAGAGATGTTTGAGTTAGATTGTAATTATTATAATCACATGCATACTCATGTTAATTTATATATATTTTAGTCAGAATAGATTATCACCTAGCTATTGCTCAATAATATTATGCATTAATATTATTCATGTCTAAAGTAATTGTGTGATATCAATTTCATTGGTTATTCGGCGATCTTTTAATATTAGACTTAAATAATCTTTTTAAATCTTTTTATCTTCTCAAAGATCGAAACTCTAATAATATCATTGAGATAAGATCTATGAAACAAAAAACATATATTAATGGTGGTTATCACATCCACCTCCATTGATTTAGAAAAACACATATCAATGTGTCTTTATCACATTCACACGGACCAAGATCTCTCTCCAAGCCTGCAAGGGTACCACCATGAATGGGTTTTATAAAATTTAATGGGTATAATGAATTCTGAAATTAAGAAAAATGGTTTTCTTGATAAAGATATGAAGATGAATCTTTTGGTCATGTTGATTTATTTGGATGTTTGACATTGTCAAATCATACAAAAATGTGTGCATTTAAATTTGGAAAGCTTATGCGAATAAAGTATGATTTGATTTTGAAAAATGATGTTTACGCACTAATAATGTGAACAAAGTAAAAGATGATTAAACTAGTGTTAAAGAGATATTTGAGTTAGATTGCAATTATTATAACCACGTGCATACTCATAATCAATTATACATATTTTAGCCACAAATTTATATTATTATCCGTTGCTCAACAATATTATTCATGCCTAAAATAATATTGTGATATCAATCTCATCGTTTATTCGTCGATCTTTTAATCTTATAACCAATATGATAGTCCCATAATTCAACTATATATATATATATATATATATATATATATATATATATATATATATATATATATATATATATATATATATATATATATATATATATCAATCTAAATCTATCTCTAGAGTTTAGCTTTTTTTTTATAATAACTATTATAAGTTTAAACTTAAAAAGTGTAATGGGTTCACAAATAATATTATAAACAATCAAATCATTTTAGGCATAAGTACATATCCTTGGTTTCAAGAAATTTTATAGAGAAAAAAAAGGAGTGAAAGCTTTTCTCTATGTATGAATGTGTGTGAGTATGTGATTGTCATAGTACGTAAAGATTTACTCTTAACCTTTTATAATTTAACTTATCGTTCTAAGATGTGACACACAAGATTAGATGAACTTCCACACTTTCACAATCTTTAGATTTTAAAAATTTCCTTGATTGAGATATATTCTTGAGATGAAACTTGAATCAACTTACTGTTGATTATTGAGATATATTCTTGATCAAGTGTCATCATTAGAACTTTTACTTTGAAAGATGAAATTAACTCTCCTACCACTTAGAATTCTCAACATTCACGAGCAGTTTGACCTATGGAGTTGTCATCTTCATCGTCTTCAAATTTGATGCTTCATCATTTGGTATCATCAAAACCTAATTGATGTTGTACCTGCAAGCATATAAATCCATAGTAAGTTGCGTCCAATAAAAGAAGAATCAAAATTTAGATTTGAGTTGCTTAACAATTGATTTAAGTTTTCAGTTTGTCTATGATTATTTGTAGTATAAAAAGACACTTGGGAATTTCAAATTAGTGGCAAACTAACAAATTTATAATGATCCACGATTAGAGACTGGACTAGTTGCAAGCGAAGACAATGCGCCGAATCAGTATAAATACCGATGTACAATTCTCTTTATCTCTCTCTCTTTTAATTTCTGTTTAGTTTTCATGATTTTAAATTATTTTTTTCGCTTTCTAATATTTTATGATTTTAGGGATTTATCGCTTTCTAGAATATATGTTGTTAGGTTTATTGTTCATTGAGTTTTAATGTTTAAGGTAAGATTTGTCTGCTAAATATTCTTTCGGATGATTATATCGGTACAAACTTATAATATTAAATTATTAATTCGATCGGTAAAATTCTATTCAAATATCTTATTGTGAATTGAATTTGATTAACTGACACATCGTGTGTTACTAATTTCATCCTTATAATGTTCATTGTATTTTTTGTTCATTGAGTAAATCATATAATTTGTCTATCGTGTGTCTCTGCAAAAGTTTCGTTTGCGCGCAATTTTAATATTTTGATTTTGATTTTTTTTTTAATTTTTTAATAGGGAATGTCTATTCAACACCCTTCTAGATAAATTTACTCTTATCTTCAACCCAACAAATTCATTTTATGCATAAACATGAATTATTTTTATGTTGCTTTTGTGTACAAATAAGTGAATAAGTGCGTGTAAAATTAATAGTAATATTAAGATATATAACACATTTATCATCCCTCTCAAACTTAGCATTTTGTTCATTCTAAAATAAAAGTAAAGACAAGTACACATAAGCAGAGCTAGATTCAATGTTTTGAGGGGAAAACATATAGATAATAAATATATTTTATTGTAAAAGTATAGCAACACTTGTTATTCACATTTTTGCCTAAAAATATTAATAAAAAGGTTACTGTAAAGTTCAAACTTTCGACCTTCATAAGACAAGACAACACACTTATCACTCGACCAATTTGAATTTAATGTAATCTCCGCGCAACAAGTATATGTGTATAAAACTAAATATTTAAAATTCCATATAATATATATTTTTTAATATTTAAATAATTTTTGGGGGTGACCATGGCCATCTTATGTCCCAACGTGACTGTGTCATTGAGCACTGCCACTCTTTGTCTCAACGTGACTCTTTCACTTAGCACACATGATTTTTAAATTATCAGCCTATAATCTCAACAACGTAGGATTTTTAATCTAACATGGTTTTTCAATTTCTTATCAGCTTGCATGGACTGATCTAACTCAAGATAATCAAATGACACAATTAATATAAATCATATATAAGAAGAAATTGCTACTTCAAAGAATACAATCTAAATTTTCAATCCAAAGTTAACCAAATAAAATCACTACCTCACAAGTGTATCAACTCAATCAGAGTCCGAGTTTTGATCAAACATGCAAAACATTTCACATCAATCAAATTGATTTTCATTTAAATCAATGCAAATAAATTTTCAATCATAAATCATTGAAATTTTTTCATATTGTAATGCGGTCAGACTCAGATGTAATCAATATTACACGTAAAACCATTTTACAAACATCAAGTGTACAGATCTCTAAGTATGCAGAGAACAGTATCCAAGAGACAATCAATAAAATCTTCAATAATTTAGCTTTATTACTTTCAACGTCCAAGTTCATTTTCATCTCTTTATTTTCCTACACTCAAAGTCTTTCATAATGCTAGTTAAATCATTCACAACCTCAGAGCAATTGCAAGTGCTTAGGATTCTGAACTCACTTGATATGTTGAGAACATCTGGAGGATGCTCCTCAAGTTCATCATCCCATATAAATACCTTACAACTTCTCACTGCCTACGAATTTGAACAATGAACATTAACATAATCATATGAACAATGAAAAATCAACAATGAACATTATCATAACCAGACGAATAATGAATAATGAACAATAAACAAGTTAAAGTCAAACTTACCCCCGAACTTGCACATTTTCAATATCTCCTTTTAGGGTTTTTATTGGAATTGAACATGAACATCCTCATTGATCTATTGTAACCACATTTTGAGATTTGAAACGAGGTTGAGTTCCCATCAGAGGAGGTAAACATGTTTCAATGTGCAGAAATGGAAGAAAGAAGAAGATAATGCAAGAACAAATTGGAATGAGTAAGATGAATTTGAAATATCACTTTCTTTTGGATTTGGTCCTTCCTTTTAAAACAATCAAGATTGTGGGCAGAGAGAAAATTCTGCAAAAAATATTCTTCTTCATCTCCGACATTCTTTTCTTTCTTTCTCAATCGTTCTTTTCTTTTCATTATCATTGCATGGTTGATAACAATCTTGTTCATCAAGATTGATAGAAATTCTCAATAGGTTGTGGTGGATTTCCAACATCTGGTATCTAGAGCTCTAGTTTGAGCGATTTGTGGGAAGAAAATCACGATGGAAACGAATAATCCAAACGGGCATTTTCCAGCGAATCTTCTGATTCTCAAGAACAATAATTATGAGAATTGGTGTAAGCAGATGAAGGTTGTGTTCTGTTATCAAGATCTTTTGGATCTTGTGAAGGAAGGAGTAACAATGCTTGCAGAAAATGTGACGGATCAATAAAGGAATGCACATCAAGAATTGAAAAGGAAAAATTATAAAACTCTCTTTATAATCCATCAACTTGTTGATCCAAATAACTTTGAAAAGATTAGTGATGTAGAGTCAGCGAAAGAAGCATGGGAAATTCTGGAGAAGTTATTTGGAGGCGCGGAGAAGGTGAAAGAAGTGAAGTTACAAACTCACAAAATGACGTATGAATTGCTTCAGATGGAAGACAATGAAAGCTTAACTGATTTATTCACTAAGGTTACGAAACTGGTGAATCAAACCAAGGTATATGGAGAAGTGTTGACATCAAGATTTGTTGTTAGAAAGATCTTGAGGTCGTTGGGTCCAAAGTTCGACCACGTGGTAGTAGCCATAGAAGACTCGAAATATTTGTCAAAACTGACAAAGGAATAGCTTCAAGGGACGCTTGAATATCATGAACAAAGAATGTCTGAAAGAGCTGCATGAAAGTTGAAGAGTGGCGTGGCTTTGCATGCGTAATCAGTAAAAGAAAGGAAAGGCAAAGGAAGCTGGAATGGAAACAAAAGCAGAGGAGGCTACATTAATTCGACTGGTCGGAATCATCAAGAAGGAAACTGGTCGAATCAGAGAAAACCTTGGAATCAAGGAAACCAAAGAGGTGGTGCTGCAGGTAGAGGAAGAGGTGGTGGTCGAAAGCCATACAAGAGTCACATTCAGTGTTACAATGGTCAAAAGCATGGTCACTATTCTAGTGATTGTCCAGAAAAGCAGAAGAATCAAGAAACTGATGCAAAGCTGGCGAAACATGAAGAAGTAAAGATGTTGTTGATGGTTACAACAAGAGATGAAGAGGGATTCAAGGACCAGTGGTACTTGGACTCAGGATGCTCATCATATATGTTTGGAAGGAAAGATTGGTTTGTCAACATAAAGCCCTAAATGAAGAACATGTTGAAACTTGCAAATGACAATACTCTAGCAGCTGAAGGTGTTGGTGATGTTCTGATTATGAGGAAAGTTGGCAAGAGGTCAGTAATTTCAAATGTGTTGTACATACCAGGCATGAAGAGCAATTTGCTCAGCATATGGCAGTTTGTCGAAAAGAACTACAAGATGTCGATCGAAGACAAGATGATGAAAGTTCTCGACTCAAATGGAAGGTTGATCTTGAAGGCTCAAATGTCTTAGAATAAAACCTTCAAGATTGAGCTTAATGTGATGGAGCATAAGTGCCTTGCAGTAGCAGCCAACAGAGATGAATGGTTATGACATTATAGACTTGGCCATCTCAATTTCAGGCATCAGAGATTTGAAGAGAAGAAATATAGTTTCAGGATTACCAGAAATCCACATTTCAAACAAAGTGTGTGAAGAATGTGTGTAGGCGAAGCAACACAAGAACAACTTCAGTAAGGATGCAGGAAGCAGGTCAAAGGCAATTCTTGAAGTCATATACTCGGATGTATGTGGTCTTATCCGGGTAGATTCGATTGGAGGTAACATATACTTTGTTATAGATGATTTCAGTCAAAAATTGAGGGCTTACATGATCAAGAAGAAAAGTGAAGTAATCGAGGTATTTACCAAGTTTAAATCTATAGTCGAAAGACAAAGCGGTCGAAAGCTCAAGATTCTGAGAACTGATGGTGGTGGAGAATATGTGTTAAAAGAATTCGATATATTAAGTGTGACAGAAGGGATTTTGCATGTGGTGGTGTCACCTATACTCCACAGTATAATGGAGTCGCATAAAGGAAGAATATAATCATCATGAATATGGTGAGAAGTATGTTGAAAGGCAAAAATCTACCCAAAGAATTATATGGAGAAGTTGTGTCGACTGCAACATATATCCTGAATAAATGTCCGATGAAGAAGCTAGAAGGAATCACGCTAGAAGAATGTTGGTCTGGTGTCAAGCCTAGCTTGAGTCATTTGAAGGTGTTTGAATCTATAGCACATAGACATGTGCCAGATCGGTTGAGAAGAAAACTTGATAACAAGTCGAGTCAGATGATCCGGATAGGATATCATTCAACTGGAGGATACATGTTATTCGACCCAGTGAACAAGCAATGGTGATCAACATGGACGTGATCATATGTGAGTTTAAGTAATGGGATTGGACTGAGAATGTTAAGAAGGATTCAGTGAGAATATTATGTGATGAACCAACTAATGAAGTCGAAAGAGAAATTTGACAAGAAGTCAGAGGTGAAGCAGGCCCAAGCAGACCTCAAAGAACAAAATACATGCCTATAAGGTTGCAAGAATGTGGGATTACATCAGATGATGTGGTCAATGAAGAAGGTGAGCTGGTACGTTATGCTTTCTACGCAAATGTCAAACCAGTTAATGCAGTTGAGGCATTGAAAGATTCGAAGTGGGTGAAAGCAATGAACGAAGAACTGAAGTCAATCGAAGTCAACAACACTTAGTCACTTGTCGAATTGCCCCAAGACAAGAAGGAAATCGATGTGAAGTGGGTATACAAGGTGAAGTTGAATCCTAAAGGAGAAGTGACTCGACACAAGGTGATACTTGTGGCGAAAGGATTTCTTCAGAAAGAAGGAATCGACTTTGACGGAGTTTTTGCACGTATTGCTAAGATCGAAACAATCAGGTTGGTTGTTAGTCTAACAAACTGAACAATTGGCAGATGTGTCAGATGGATGTGAACTGTGCATTCCTAAACGGACTCTTAGAAGAAGAAGTTTATGTTGCACAACAAGCTAGGTTTGTGAAACAAGGCGAAGAAAGAAAGATGTACGGGCTGCATAAAGCCATGTACGGACTTAAATAAGCTATAAGAACTTGGAAAAAGAAGATATATGACTTTCTAAGGGAGAAGGAATTTGTGAAGTGCACAACTGAACATGGAGTATATGTAAGAAGAAGCAAGAGTGAATTTCTTATACTATGTCTCTATGTCGGTGACTTGTTGATAACACGTAGCTGTAGGAAGGAGATCGAAGACTTCAAAGGTGATCTCAACAAGGAATTCGAAATGTCAAATCTGAGTGACATTTCATATTTCCTTGACATCGAATTCTACAAGAGTGGTAGAGATTTGATGATGCATTAAAGAAGGTATGCAGACGAAATACTCAAGAGATTTGAGATGCAAGATTACAACCCAACTTCGACTCCAACTTAGCCCATATTACAATTTTTGAAAGATTCAGATGAAGATGATGTCGATCCAACCCAATATAGAACACTTATTGGGTCACTTCGATACCTTTATCACACAAGGCGTGACTTAGCATACAGTGTAGGTATGGCGTGTAGATTCATACATAAGTCAAAGGTATCACATCTAGCACCGACAAAGAGGATACTAAGGTATCTGAAAGAAACTCTCAAATATACCATTTTATTTCATGCAGCTGATGAAGGAAAAAAATGCAAATTAGTAGGATACACCGACTCAAGTTGGTGTAGTGATGTTGAGGATCGAAAATCCATAGTTAGCTATGTGTTTATGCTAGGTGGTGCACCAGTTGCTTGGAGTTCAAGAATGGAGTCAGTAGTGGCATAATCGTCGTGCGAAGCAGAATACATAATTACTTCCCTTTGTGCATGTCAAACAACGTGGATGGTGAATCTGGTCGAAGAGATAACAACGAAGAGTCACGGAGCAATTACCATGAAAATCGACAACATGTTAGTTATCAATCTGGTGAAGAATCTGATAACACGTGGTCGAAGCAGGCACATCGAAATGAGGTTCCATTATCTTCGAAAGCAGGTAGTAGATGGGAAGATGAATTTGAAACACTGCAGAACTAAGAATCAGATTGCAGACATCATGATGAAGGGAGTGCAAGTCAAAGTATTTAGAAGACTGAGAACTATGATGAATGTAGATAGCTTAGACACAATGAATTAGATGGTCTGTTGAATTGTAATTCCTTGTGTCGAAGCAGGTTGCTTGACAGAACAAGGATGTGTCAAATAGCCTAGTGTGTCGAGTTGTATTAGTGTGTCGAAGTATGTTGCTTCACACAGGATTTCAACTTAAGCCTATTTTTTAGTAGTGTTAATTATTTTAGGCTTTTATAGTTTTGTACTTTAGCTTAAGGAGTAAGCTAAGCGAAATCTAAAAATAGGATGAGTAACTCTTATTCTTTATATGAACTCATAACATTGTATTCATCGAATTTTACAGTTGTAAATTGAATAAAGAAGTTTTCTATAAATTGTGGACAAAGAAAAAACTCTGCAGAAAATATTCTTCTTTATCTCCAACATTCTTTTCTTTCTTTCTCAATCGTTCTTTTCTTTTCATTGTCAGTGTGTATATAAATTATAATTTATCATGTCATTTTAAATTTTTAACGTTAGGAAAATCCAAGGATGATATTATTGAATTAAGAGATAAACATATATTTATATTAAAACGTGTACAAGATTTATTAATAACATGTATATATAATAACAAAAATAAAAATGTAAATATATACTATGCGGATATGGAACTAATGAAAAAAAATCTGAAATCTAGAAAGAATAGATTTGATTGATTATGGAACGAATCTCGTGTGAATGTGTTTTTTTTCTTCTTTCTTTCTGCTTCAAAAAAACATTAACAGTAGAGAAAAGATAATTTTAACCAAATGAATATGGACATCGATTTCACAAAACCAGATAAAAAACCGGATCCAAAACCATTGTCAATATCCAACTTTTAAAAAACCAGATCTGATTATATTTGTGGTTTGAATGTAGAACCGGATATTGGCAGTTGGCAACAATAACATAAATCTTTATTTGTTAAACTGTCGCAATTTATATTAACATTCCCCGTTACATTCTACACTCATTTCTATACAATCAAAATGGCATCAGCAAGCATGTAAAGCAGAACTACACAAGTTACAAACATCAGTAAATCTAATAAAGCCTTTTGCATTCTTGGTTCTCACTTACAGCTATCAAAAGCACATAAACGATAGAGCTTCACGGGTACGGCCCAGTAAACTCAACGCTGTGGCAGCAATGTGATGTCCCGTCAACCCCGCTTTGTCAAGCTGTTGATTTGGTGTTGCATGTTCAATGTAACTGTCAGGTAAGACAATTGGACGCCACTGGAAGAGTTGATCCCGAAAAACAAATCAGAATATCAGAAACTCGCTCACAAGAAAAACAAAATTGAGTCATGCCTTGCCAGAGAGGTTATGTCAATAATTACCAATAGCACATTTATAAGCCCCGGATATTTTTGAAAGCATAAAACAAGGTACAACCTTCCTACGCTGTTTAAACTAATAATTACCTTAATTCTCTGGTCAAGAAGTCCATCAAGAGCAATAAATTGAGCAACGTGGGAACCAAATCCTCCAATAGATCCTTCCTCAACAGTAACTAGAAAAGAATGGTGTTCACAAAGCTCCCTCAGAAGCTTGATGTCTAGGGGCTTGCAGAACCTTGCATCCGCAACAGTCACCTCAACGCCAAGATTTGCAAGAAGAGAATGAGCATTTAGACAGTTATGAACCATTGATCCATATCCCAGTAAGACAACATCTTTACCTTCAACAAGAACTCTTCCCTTTCCAATCTGTGTATGAATAAATTACAACAACTTCATAATTAAAGAAAGGAGATACAATATTTATGACAGATTTTTGGAACGTAGAAATGAATGACACTTTGTTAAGTTAGAAATTAGTTTTTCCTTTTCAAAGTAATAAGTGTCAGCATAACTCAAAACTATCAAGAAAACAATGTAGCCCAATTACCTCAATTGGGACTCCATCATCTATAGTGTGGCCTTTATTAACCAAGGCACCCCTAGGATATCGAAAGCAAACTGGCCTGTCATTAATGCGAGTAGCAGTAGCCACCATGTTCACAAGTTCAACCTCGTCAGATGGTGCCATGACAATCATGTTTGGTAAGCACGACATGAACGTTATATCAAATGCTCCACACTGCACGGGACCATCCGAACCTACCAATCCTCCACTTGTAATGACAAAACGCACTGGAATTTTCTGTTGATCAACATCATGAACAACCTAGACATGACATATAACATGTTCAAATTCATAACTTAAACCATTATATAATGTGCACTAACTATCTATTCAGCATACAAGTAGAAAGTGTCAGATAATTAATTACTTTCTCAAGAAAATGTCAGATATCCTGAAGTCCAGACTCTCTTAAGATTCATAAAGTACAATCCCCTTCAACCTTTACAATTTGGCCGTTTAGGC
The DNA here is from genome assembly GCF_024323335.1 of Lathyrus oleraceus. Lineage (NCBI taxonomy): Eukaryota > Viridiplantae > Streptophyta > Magnoliopsida > Fabales > Fabaceae > Lathyrus > Lathyrus oleraceus. The sequence continues at coordinate 79,680,572 of NC_066583.1, read as the reverse complement.
ATGAATCAGATATGTAGGACTGTTACCACTTTCCTTCATTTTTACTAAAAACATGGCAAGCTCGAAATATATCTAGGTCTAAAACAAAATTTCAAATAGATCCTTTTAAACCTTACTAAAATAAATTAGGGGATTTCATGAGGAGATGAGAGCCCAATTTTTTTGGGGAAAACTTAATAAAATGAACAATTTATTCATATGAAGAGGGGCAACTTTTTAGAGCAAAAGATCATAATAAAGTTAACAATTCACTTTTATGAAGTGAGGGTCTAAAACAAAAGCTTTAGTAGTTCTATGCAGTGACCTGCCCTGACTAAAGATATGATGTTTTCTGAGAAACTCTTAGAGTCTGTTAACAACATATAGTGGTTATCAAGATAGATTAGGCTGAAATAAGGTTGGACCTGATCATAGGCTCTTTGTAAAAAGGAAGAAGGTATAATGCAAAATGGCTTCAATCCACCACATGACAGACCAGAAGCAAACGTGACTGCGTGTTGCTCAGCAACTCCCATATTGAAAATCCTATCTGGAAATTTTTCCCGAAACAGTTCAAGTGATGGCTCTGATGTGATTCCTGCATGAACAACCACAATATCTTTGTCTTTCTCAGCTTCTGCAACCAAAGACTCCACAAAGCAATCGCCATATGTTTCAGGCCGACCAGCATTGTTGAACAAAACAGAACTAACATTATCTGAAAAGTTAACATACACTACTAATTAGAAAGTGAATGGACAAATCACATATTATTCAAGTATTCAAATATTCAAAATATTGAGGAAGTCAAGCAAATTCCTGGTATTCAAAAGCATGGTACTACACCTATAGAAATATTAATTATCCACCAGATGCCAAATAAATACAGTGTTGGTTTCACCTCATATCAGGAAAAGGTAAAAAAGCTTGGAAGTAATATTTAAATGGATAGAGAAAAACCTAAGAAATAATTAGGAGAAAACTTTTAGGCTCTGTTTGGAAGAAAAGACTTAGGAAGGAGAGAAGAAGAGGGAAAAATAAATAAATCTTTCACATTTTTTGAGAGAATGTTTTTATATAGAATGATAATGAATACTTATTATTTATAGATATTTAATATTAAAAGTATTATAACAACATAGGTTAGATCTGAAGAACACCCTCAATGCCCTTCCCTCCCAATACCTTCTATTCTTTCCACTTCATATTGTTGAAAAGTCACACGTTGAAAAGGATAATGTCTCAATATATGCTTATAAGTGAGGGATAATCATAACCTTAAAAATCGATTTTGTAGGGATGAGTTAGGCCAATCACATTTCTTAAGATGGTATCCGAGCCTATCCAAGATCTGTTGGGCCACCTGCTATTAGGTTTCAACTATCGGACCGCCCACCATTTATATCCATGCTCTAGATATTCAGTCCTGAGCCTGAGGGGGTGTAAGAGACCCGCATTGAAAAGGATATGTCTCAATATTTGTTTATAAATGGGGTAATCCTCACCTTAAAAGCCGATTTTGTAAGGTTGAGTTAAGCTCAACCACAATTCTTAAGACCATCCTTTATTTTTTCTCAAAGTGCTTCCCACCCCTTTCTCCTAAACTCCCAAACAAAGCCTTAGAGTTTTGTTCTATACCATAGTTCTACAATGGTTATGTCTCATGACCATTTTAACAAAAAAGTATGCAACAAAAGTTACTGTCTTGTCCAGTTCCTGGCAAATTGTTATTGTCGTTTTAAGCAAATCAACAGACTCCTAAATTGAATTATCATTTTAATTACAAGAAAAACCACTTTACAAAAAGAAATAGTATGCAGTGGAACAAAACATATGATACATTTATGACAGAATAGCAAAAGCAATACCATCCTGCTGCTTGTCTGTTATATTGCTTTTATTATTGTGTTCTTCAACCTGATTTTCATCCGTTACTACATGAATCAGGACAGGACCCATCGAATCCAGGGAAGCTACTTCTTGAAGAACACTTATGAGATCTTCAATATTGTGTCCATCCACTGGCCCTATATAATACAACCCAAGCTCTTCAAATAGAGTAGAACCTAGTGGACCCATCATACCACGAGCATATTCATCTACTTTAGCTGCCAATTCATGCATGCCCCTGCCAATACGTTTTGTAACACCCTGTGATAAAGCAGAAAAATTGCCACACACTTAAATATAACGTGAACATGTAGAGTGAACCATTTAAGATTTAGAGACTAGAGGCCAAAGAGGGATTATCATAATTACTTTTAAGACGGATCACTTATTTAGAATGAGAAAAATATTGAAACGCGTAGTGTTATATTTGTAAAGGCCCTGAAAAGGGTGGGGCTTTGCAGCCCCTAGGAAAGGTGACGACCATATGCTGCCCTCCAAGAAGTATCGCCTCGCCCCAAATACCCCCACTCGTCCAGTTATGGAAAATGTGGGACAAGATGTTTCTTTGTCAGAGAGAAGTAAGGGTAAGTCCTTCCTAGGAAGTAGGGATTCAATGGTCTGCCATTGACTGGGTGGACGGTGATTCTTCTCGAGAAAACCCTAGGCCCAAAGGCCTTCATAAATAATTCTCCCCAATAGGAGAAAGGGACATCTGATAACTTAACACAATACCTAAAGCAACACGCTTACATACAGAGCCTCTCACCTTAGATGAGCAAGTCCTCTACACCACCGTAAACACTATAACACCACCGTACAAGGCTTCTCGCCGCCATGGGCAAGTCCCTGCCACCCTAAAGTGTTATGATCCTACTAAAGCCTCTGAGTATCCTCTACCCTTGTAGGAATACCACGCACACCTGTACGTTTTGACCGGTACACAATGCTAGAGCAAAGATGAATACAACCATTAAGAAATACAACCGAGCATTTTTGTTTTTGGAGTTGGTGGGAGAGGGAGATTTGCACATACATTTATGAATAAAACTATCAGTTTAGTCCTTAAACTATCAATCTCTCTCCAATTTAGTCCCTAAACTATGTAAATATAATAAATAGTCTCCAAAGTATATAAAATTCATCAATTTAGTCACTGCTACTAAGATGTAATGGACAAAATTGACATACTTTTATGTACTTTAGGACTGAATTGACCGACTTTCATGTACTTTTCTACTTCTTACATTTATATACTTTGGATTAAATTGAAGAGAAAGTGATAGTTTATTCACTCATTTATATTTCCTAAGCCACACAAAGACTGAGCTGAGTAGTCACGTTAAATCAAAAAGGAAAGCAATGTATATTTCTTACAGGCCTTAAATCATTTCCTAATACTTTTTATTTATTCGTTTTATAGTATTTATCTATCATGCAGACTTTCTTTTTATCGAAAGCCCATTTAAAGTAGAATGATGTGGCATTGTCACGTGGACCCTGCATGCTAGCAACACACACTGAATGCTGATTTACAGCTATCTTGCATTTTCTCTGCAAAGGAGGAGAAAAGGATGCATACCTTAGCAGCTTCTCTAAACCTTCGGAAAGATTTACTGGATTGGAGCCTGCTAAGAGTACTAGATAGGGCATTGACAGAGGTTTTTGGGCCCTCCTCAATTTTGGAGAGTAAAGAATGGCGGCTATCATTCAAAATTACGACCATATTTGAGTCCAAATATCCCGCATTTCCCATTGCCTCATACACCTGACCAGACATAGTGGTCCAATTGCTGATAACTGCAACTATACGTTCTCGTCTCCCTTTAATATCCCGTGCAACTGCCATGCCTGAAATTAAATATACTACATATTAATTTGAGGACATTTGAGGTTTCACCTATAGGAATTTTATTAGTTCATATAAGAAAGAAAATGTGAAGTGGTTATATTCATTGATAAAATATATAATCATCAACCCACATGCATATACTCAGAAGAGTCAGAACAGTAAATGACAATTACAGTAACATAAACAAAGCCTGAGTAATGTTCCAAGAGAGAAATATAATGCACCTATTATGAAAAATATAAGAAAAATATAAATTACCAAGTCCAGCAGATATACTGTTGCATCCATGACCTGCACCAAATGAGTCATATTCACTCTCAAATCGAGAAGTAAAACCAGAAAGTCCATTCTTTTGTCTGATTGTCCTCAACATTGATCTCCTTCCGGTTAGCATCTTATGTGCATATGTCTGCAGACAAATACAAATAGGTTACATTACCTGTAACACGTTTTTCGTTGAACTCCCTGAAAAGGGAATATATATATTTGTTGCAAATGAACTACACAAAAGAACAATGTTAACAATTTGTAATTTGCAATCAACTTTCCACTACTCAAACAAGAAAACTTGAAATGAAAAGGGAGCACTGGCATTTTTGCTATAAGAAAAATCTTACTTGATTACCGACATCCCACAGTATCTTGTCTACCGGAGCATGGAAAACATGATGCATTGCAACTGTCAGCTCCGCCACAGCCATACTTGGGTTTGGGGATATTTGTGTACATGACAAAACAGAAGACAAATCTAAACGGATTTCAGCAGCGAGTTGTTTCAACTCCTGCAAAAACAATTATATAGATAATCAGATACTTCAGGATTACAAGTTCCATGTAAGGTGATAGCAAACAGGGGGAATTCTTAAAATAAATGCTAATGAGCTGCTTACAACTGACCCTAAGGGATAAGTTCTTCAAGCAAAGAGGGCTTTCAATTGTGTCAAGAATGGGCGTTGGAGCTTTCTCCCAGTAGAAATCATCAATATCAGGCCGTGCACGTACTCGATGAACTAATCCCTGAATCCATGAACATGATCTATTAGATACTACCAACTCATCACTCTTCCAGTAATGAACTGCATATCAGCTTCTGTTGTATATAACATTCAACTAGGATGGTAAATACCATAACATAGTAAAATTAAGATCCATTATGAATCCATAAAGCCGTTTCAAATCCTACAAATTCTTATGATATAAATCCAAACTAGAGTAGTCAATAGAAGCACTATAGCAGAGCAGAGGTAGGCCACTATGGGAAGGGCATTAGCGGGGCAGAACACTATAGCAGCCACTATAGGGTAACTAGAGGGATAGCAGAGCGGAGCGGTTCCTGGCCCGCTATTCTTTTCCCCTCTGAAAATCGAAATTACCCCTTAAGTTTAAAACAGTTTAAGGGTAATTTTGGATTTCTCAATCAAACTTGAGTTGAGACTCCTCCCTCATCTCTCTCTGCACTTTGTTCTTCCCCCTTCCTTCTATCTTCCCTCTCAGCCATCATCCCCCCTCTGAATATTTTATGGATTTTGAGTTATTTGTTTAATTTTACATTAAATGCTATATGTTTATAATTATTATATGTAATTTGTCCAAAAAAATGATCAAATAGAAATCATCCCGCTTTTACATTAAATATATGTTTATAATTATTACTCTCTCCGTCCCAAATAAGTGTTACTTTAGCAAAAAGAATTTTGTCCCAAAATAAGTGTCGTTTTATCTTTTCAATACAACATTAATTAATTTATTCCAACTTTACTCTTAATTATTATTTTCTACACTACTTTCAAATCACCAAATCTTCCTAATCATTTACGACAATTTATAATAACCAATAATAAATAAGGGTAGTTTTGTAAAATTGTTATCTTTAATCATTAATTTTCTACTTCTCTTAATATGTGCGGAAAAATCTTAAACGACTTTTATTTTGAGAAGGAGATAGTATATGTAATTTATCCAAAAAAATGATCAAATAGCAGTCATCCTGCTATCCCACTATCCACACTTTTGGGGGCGGCCGCCCCGCGCTACTATCGGGATTGACTACTCTGATCCAAACTACCAAATTTTGATTACAAAAGTCCTTTTGAAGAGTTGTAAAACTCTAAAAGCTTTTTTTATGCCAAAAACAATCCAATACACTCCCTTAGTATCTTATCATCATTCCAAAATGTGCCATAAGTTCTACACCAACCTCGAACTCGAAAATAATACAACACCACCTTAGCTACCACTCAATTTCAATCTACATTACTAACTTGTAGAAAGCCTTTCAAATCTTAGATACTAAACAATAGATAGAAGTAAAATGCATTAAAATTCCCCATTGATCATCATCTATGAAGCTCGGACTCGGACACGACACGGACACGAGGACCCCGTTAATGTAAAAATCATAGAACACAGACACGACTATATATATTTTATATATTAATATAATAATGCAATTTATGGGCAAAATTTGTATAGAGCTTAAAATGAGAAGCAAAATTTATGTTTATTTAAAATAAAACAATCAAAAATTCTTTCAACACTTTCAAACAAATTTTAAACATGATAATTGATACTCATAAATAACTTGTGAAAACCGAAGCAATGGTGTATAAAGATGAAAATAATCGGAGAAGATAAAAGAATTTTGTGGAGACAAAAGCAATGACATATAAAAAAATAAGAAATCCTAATTGTGTTGTTTTTATAATAAAGAAGTGGAATATGAAAGCTAAAAAACATATTTATTTTGAAATTTTGAAATTTTTTTAGGAGGGCTTTTTTTAACAAAAACTTCTTGAATTTTCTGAATTGGATAGTGTCTTTATTTGAAATAAGGTGTCGTATCCATGTCCAGAACAACTAAATTTTTCTTTTTTATTGGACACTTCAAAAACGTGTCTGACACGTGTCGTACGTGTGTCAGGTACGTGTGTCGGTGTCTGACACGTGTCCGACATGGCGACACGCTGTGTGAATGGCATGTCGGAGCTTCGTAGATCATCATTCATGAGCCTAAAACACCATATCAATTATCTAATTTCATTTCCACTTGAAATGATTATCGAAATCTTACCAAATGAGAAAGTAACTAATTGGTCCTAACCTAATCTAAGATCGAATGGAGTAATATATCATTAGGCAGCATGCAATAAGATAGAAAACAGAGATACCTGTGAAGAAGAATACAAGGTGATTCTGGAAAGGTCTACGTGAAAGGGAAAGTGGGAGATTGAGCAATCCAATCTGCGAATTAGGGTTTGGGAATGGAAATGGATTCCAAATGGTTGTCTAGCAGAAACAGTAGCCATTCAGATTGTTACTCAAATCTTCAAACTTCCCAATTTTTTTCTTCTTATCTTCCAGAATCGAAGTTACTAGTTGTTTGATTCGAATCAATGTAACATCAACCAAAAAAATTGATATAGGATAATTTACGAAAACAAATTGTTAGAAAACGAAGCAAGAGACGAATTTGCCCAGAATCGAATACTCTCTCGTTAACATTGCGTTATGTGAAAAGTGGACTAAGATCATTGAATCAAATATAAATTATGTTATTTGTCCAATTAAGTCATTTCAGTGGATTGCTTCCAGAAACATTACCTATATTTCTTAAATCGCATCATCCAACTTATTTATTAATTTTTTAAAAAAATTTAAAATTTTCTTCAATATAAATTTTGACTTACTTTTAATTTTGTGTTATAAATAAATTAAGAGAATTTTGTATGTGGAAACGATTTTTTGAGAATTTAGACAAATACTGAACAACTCCTCTTCTACGATTGAATCTTCTTAACTTGAATGAAACATTACCAAACAATTGAAAATAGATATTTGTATTTTCTCAAAGTTTATCATGTTCAATTAAATTACAATTCAAATTAAGATAAGACTCCTTTTTCTTTTATATTCCATCCATGTCTCCTCTTTTTTTCTGTGTTTGTAAGAATCATCAATAAAATTTAGTATCATTTGTGCATCTTGTGAATATAATTGTCGACAAGAACATGAAAAAATATCTTTATTACAACTTTCAGTATTTCAGGTGTATATGTGCTTAGTGTTTTTTTTATCATATTAACTTTGATAGGACGTGTATGATGTAAAAAATAATTTATGATTTGAGGTTTGATATTTGGAAACTTATTTTATCTTTCTTTTTTAATTTCAAAAACCAACTTTGATATATACAAAGTAAAAATATAGAGAGAGGATTATGTGAGAAATTGTGTAGTATTTTTATTTTTATTTTCAATAAATATTAATCATTCATTACATCCAACGTTCTATCTTTTTTTATGCCTCACGCATTTGTTAGATTTATCTATTATAATAATATATTATTATAGTATTTTAAAAATTAAAAATATGTTAATGATAAACACTCTTTTATCATTTTATATAAAATTATTTTTTAAATAAAAAAATTAACAAAAAGAATATGGATTTTTTTTAAAATAACCAAATTTTTCAAAAAAAAATCTGAAATAATCAATTTTTTAAAAAAATAATACCAAAATAACCGAATTTGGTAGAGGATGCGCCAGATGGATTGGTGCACCTCCATACCAATAAGAGGAGGCGCCAGTAGCATTGACACACATGCATTGGGCCTCATGAGGAGGCACCAATGCCTCTGGCGCCTGAGTGTATTTTTAATGGTGGGTGTATGCGCCAATTTATCTGGCGCATACACCCCCTCCTATTATTTTTATATTATTTTTATTTTATTTTTATTTATTTTTATTTATTTAGTTATTTAATTTATTTATTTTTAATATTTAATATTTATTATTTAATACATAAGAAATAATAATGAAAAAAATAAATTCATTAAATATGTAATAATTAGTTACACTGGATAGACAAAAAAACTAATGACTCGCCCGATTATAACGTCCCCCGATTCCACATCCCAGTGCGTTAGTTTGTCTTCGAGGTCTCCCACGATTTTCTTAAGGTGTTTGTGGTCTTTGGGTGCTGACCTGATCGAGCGATGACTGGTTGGAAGGTCCGGCGGAAGTTCCAACGGTATTTGACAGATGTGTCATCATTTGCTCCCAATATTCGGAGGGGTTCTGGCCAACGGCGCTTTCGTAATGGAGTTCGGCGCCCATGTCATCGTAGTTAGGGCATTGGGGTTGGGTGAATTGGGGACGGTATAGTTGTCCAAATTGGGCCATTGAGTCGTTTTGAAAACGAAACAATGGTTCCTGGGGCGTACTATAGTTAAACAGTGGTTGGGTTACGATGAAGTGACCCATATGAATCATTTGGGTTATAGACGGTTGTGGTTGCGGGGTTTGATTCTTGGTTTTTTGTTTGGGTGGGTGGTATGAATGGATTGCGACGTTGGATGGTTGGTTGTTGGGTGGTTGGCATGAATGGGTTGCGATGTTGGGTGTGTGGTTGTTGTGTGTATGTGGTTGGTTGTTGGGTTTGGGTGGGTTCACGTTGGTGTTGGATGGGTTCACAATGGTGTTGGGTGGTGAATTGATGTGGGGCATACTATGACGAAGCAAATTGGCGCGGATCCATCAAATACCGCGGCTCAGATATAAATTGTTGAGTTGTTACAGACCTAAACCATGCCATATATTGTTGAGTCGGTCTTGCACCTTGGATGACTGGTCCGTTCAAGATGTGTTGTCGTCGATTCCTCCATTGACGACACATGTCTTTTGCAAAGTCTCTCTAGTCAGAATAATCTCACTGTGCATCGACCCTTTTTTGATGCCAATTCTCCAAACACGTGGGAGATTCTGGAATCTGTTGTAGCATTCCGAACTGCAGTTTGACCCGTCACTTTGGTGCATTTCCACTGTAGTGAATCGGATAATCAGTGTCTTCGCTGTCCAAACTGCAGCATCGTCATGGTTCACATCATGATTCAAACCCAGATATGGCCTCCAAACAAACTGTAAAACAATACCAAATCGTTAGATGAAAAATAATTTGAGAAGTATTTTTAAATTAAAATATAGTTTGGTAGGAGTATTACATCGTCATGTCCAATGTGGTCCAATAGATTTCGATAGACTACAATAGCGTGTTTCGGACACCTATTGTAGTTCATTCCCCTTACTGACCACCTAAGATAATAAAAAGAAGTGAAAAATATTATTTACTATTAATTATAATAATAAATATAATTAACTAAATGGTGAATGGTAAAGTGTTAGACTTACTTGGTTGCAAACGGGAACACGAATGGACGCTCATTTATCAGGGTGAGCGACGGCATTCTAGACCACCCCCAAGCTTGAAGCAAATAAGCACATCTGAAACAAAGAATAGAAAAGAAATTGCAGTGTAATAATGTGGGTCAGATCATCTATAAAAATCCGGTTTGGTTTGCAGAAAACCAGGTAAGATTTTATCAGAAGAAGATTCGAGATGATGATGATGTTCAACATATGTTTGGCAGTCACGAACAATCTGGTTACAACGATATAGAGTTGTATATATTACCACATCAACAACAGGAGTCTCAGTACATTGATCAGTCACAAGTGTTTTGTGAGACTGATGACGAACAAGTTGAGGTGAATGTTCCAGACGATGAAGAAGAGGAACCTGAGATCACAATTGATTCGATGGTGAACGCTGAAGAGGGAGAGAGGCCAATACCAACAAGTCATGTATATTGCCCACCCCAACACATAACAAGGTTAAATTTGGGTTCAGATGAACCTTTGGCAGATGTATGATACAATCCTTACGTGCAAATGTAAGGATCTCTGAAACAAGGAGACACATTTCGCACAAAAGAGGAATATGTAAAAACCATTTAGAAATTCCACATGCAACTATCTGCAGATTTCAGAGTTGACAGAACTGACACATTGAGGTATAAAGTTTATTGTCCGAATGAGCATTGCCTTTTTAGGTTGTCAGCTTCATACCGGAAGAGGAGCGAGTCTTGGGAGATTGGATCAATGGGTCCAGATCACACATGCATGCTGACAAACCCAATGCAGGATCATCGTAAATTAAGCTCTCAGCTAATATGCGATGAAATATTGCCTGTTATTGGCGACAATCCGTCGTTAAAGATGAGTACAATAATCTCGCATATTAAGGCAGAGTACGAGTACACTCCATCATATAGGAAGGCATTGATAGCTAGAACAAAAGTTGTTGAAAAAGTGTTTGGCAATTGGGAGGAGTCTTACAAACAACTTCCAAATTACCTGTTGGCTCTAAAACACTATGCTCCCGGGACAATTGTCAAGATGGAAACATTGCCTGCATATACACCAGATGGTACGTGTGCTGTTGGAAATAGAATATTTCACCGTCTATTTTGGGTGTATCAACCGTGTATCATAGGTTTTTCTTTCTATAAACCAATTATACAAATTGATGGTACATGGTTGTATGGAAAATACTAAGGAACGTTACTGATGGCAGTGACACAAGATGGGAACAACAATATTTTTCCAATCGCCTTTGCCCTAGTTGAAGGGGAGACTGCTGATGGATGGAGTTTTTTCCTAAGAAATCTCCTATTGCACGTTGCACCTCAGCCTAACTTGTGTTTGATCTATGATAGACACCCCTCAATCATCAATGCATATAATAACATTGACAATGGCTGGCAAAATCCTCCTTCGACGCATGTGTTTTGTATTAGACATATTGATCAGAATTTCATGCGGGAAATCAAAGATAAGACGTTGCGTAAGAAGGTTGTCAATGCAAGTTACGCAATATCAGAACCTTCTTTCAAACACTACCGTGAGGAAATAAGATTGTCGAACGAAGATGCGGTTCGGTGGATCGATAGTATTCCGTTGGAGAAGTGGACTAGGGCATACGACAACAGTCAGCGTTGAGGCCACATGACAACAAATCTTGTGGAATCAATGAACTCTGTCTTCAAAGGCATCCGTAACCTACCAATAACCACTTTGGTGCAAGCTACATATTTCAGGCTAGGGGCGTTGTTTGAAACCATACGCTCAAAATGGAGTTCAGTGTTACAATCTGGACAGTTGTTCAGTGTTGCAATCTGGACAGTTGTTCAGTGATGCTTCAATGAAATTCATCAGACATGAAGCTACCAAAGCAAACACACACGTGATTACGATATTTGATCGAACTAAAGGTTGGTTTAGTGTTACCGAGTCCATGGATCACAATGAGAGCATGCCGATGGGACAGTACAGAGTCGAACTAGATAGAGGTTGGTGCGACTGCGGAAGGTTCCAAGCCTTTCGTACCCCCTGCTCCCATGTCATTGCGACGTGCTCAAAGGTTCAAAGAGATCCATCCTACTTGCTATCTGAAGTTTACAAAGTCGATAGCCTTTAAAATGTTTATAAAATTAGTTTTTCGGTAGTGGAAAAAGAGGATTATTGGCCAGAATATCAAGGGGACATCGTCTGGCACAACGAAGTTATGCGAAGGAAGAAAAAGGATCGCCCTAACAGCACCCGGATTCAAACCGAAATGGATACGGCGAACAAAATGGTTAGACTATGTAGTTCATGCCGTCAACCAGGTCACAATCGTAATAACTGTCCTAGTGTTGGAACGAGCACAACCAGATAAATTCAAATATACCTCTGTTGCTATATATGGAAAACTAAATTTATTTCAAAGTATCTCTATTGCAATATATGGAGAACTAAATTTACTTCATAGTAGACGTCTGTGACGAAAAGACAGTTGTTCATAAAAAATAACACAAACAATTAAAATAACTAGAATACAAAAACTATGCGATTACAACCATCAAAACAATTTTGAACACGTAATGCATCATCCTACGAGCGTCTTAGTCGGTCTTAATATCCATCCATTCGCGCACTTCTCCGTGTTGGTTGAACGTGGACACAAGCCATTGTATTCTTCTAATTCGTTCACCCTCTCCAATTTCTCCCTCTAACCAACTGTACAACGTCCGATTAAGACGTTCAAACGTATCTGTGTTCCAAAGTTGAACCTGTATCGGAGCCGCAACGACAGAAAATATTACATCAGCATTTCGTTTCTGAATGTATGCAGACATTGTTGAAACAAAGAAAATTGAAATTGATGGTTGAACTAGACTAGGAGATGAATTTGAGTGAAAATAATTGCATGCAAGGTGTGGTATTTATAGAGACGGAACATCTATTGGATAAAACACGTGGGCGCTAGTTGAATTGGCGCCCACATGACCATTACAAGCAGGCGCCACATGAATTGACGCCCACCTTTAAAAATGCACTCAGGCGCCAGAGGCATTGGCGCCTACTCATGAGAGCCAATGCAGGCGCCACAAGCATTGACGTCTCCTCATGAGGCCCAATGCATGTGCGCTAATGCTACTGGCGCCTCCTCTTATTGGGATGTGGGTGCGCCAATTCATCTGGCGCATCCTCTACCAAACTTGGTTATTTTTGTATTATTTTTTTTTTGAAAAATTGGTTATTTTAGAATTAAAAAAAATTGATTATTTTGAAAAAAAATTCAAGAACATGAGTTTATTTTTTAGAAAACATTTATGTTACCTAAAATAAATCAATAGAAAAAGAAAAAAAAAATGTAGGTTTAAGTAGTTAATGCAAAATTATAATATTTTTAGTTAATTAAATAAATAAAAATTAAATAATTAAATGAATATGAAAAATTAGTTAATTAACATTTATACTCCAAAATTTTCTTCAATAATTTAGAAATTTTTGTAAATTCAAAATTATTTCAATAAATCAACAATTTTATATATAAGATATGATTAAGAAACAATAAAGAAAATTAATTTAAAAATAAAAAATAAAAAATAAAAAAACATAGGTTTCATTTATAAAATTTGTTGATTTATAATATCAATAATTTATTATATAATATTTCATGAATATAAATATATATTATCGTTATGAGTTGAACATTAAATCATCGTATTACATTCATTTAACTCACCTAACACATTAATTAATTGAGCTACTTTTACCAATAAAAAAACATGAGTCTTGTGGGAACAAAATTTATATATTACTTTTGTCTATTAAAATATTATAATTAACAAATAGGATTGAAATATTTTTAAAAAATAAAGAAAACTAATGTGGGTTTAGTTTAATTTTTAATAATCACTTTAACAAAAAAAACAAATAATTGATAAAATGATTTCATTTCAATTTAAAATCGGTAAAGAGTTGATTTGTATTCATAAATCGACTATAGTCAGTCCGCAATTATAAATTAATTTTATATGTTTAACTTTTTAGAACCAACTTTATTTAAGGAATTTTTTTTAATTTCTAAATAAATACTTTTTAGATTTTTTTTTTTGGTTTTAGAAAACAATAACAACATTTTTACTACAAATTTTTAGAAAACAATAACAACATTTTTAGTACAAGTTTTTAGAAAAATAATATTTTTTAGGAATTTTTAATTTTTTTTCATAAAAATAATTTTTTAAACAATGGAATATTTGGTTTTTCATTATTTTAAGGAAAAAAAATTTTAAAAATAATTATTAAAATTGTATTTTCATAATAAGATTTATTTATTTTAAAGTATTTCTGGATTATGTTTTTTAATTTTTTTATATTAAAACTATTAAAAAATAATTTGTTAAACAGTTTAAACGAATTTTTAACCTAAATTTGGTTAGCTGAATTGCTTTTAATATATGGTTCAATTCATTAATCATTTAAATGGTTCCGTTTTTTTTTATTCGGGATAATTTAGTTTGGGATATGCTTCAATTAACCATATTTTTGCACATCTTTAATTTAACTAATTAGTGGAACAAAACTTAAATCTTTATAGCTAATTAATGGAAGAAATGTTTTTTTTAGTCAAAAATGGATAGAGTGTCGTTGGTATAAATGGAAAATAGATACAAAAATAGTTAAACACCAATACAACTAAAATCTCACATGTTTATTGATCGCGCCTTTATGAGTCGAATTTGGGGTACAAACTGCAAGTGCATAGTTCTATCGCGTAGTTTTAAAAGATATCGATCCCACAGGGACTTATGAATCGATATACCGTTTTCTAAGGTTACTTCGTAAAGCTAGGGCGGATGATACTTTGATTGTTCGAAGGAAAAGTTAAAACTAAAATAAGATCTAGATTAAATATCAATTAAGCGGATATCGGTATGTAGTTTGTCGTAATTAGGGAATCAAATCTTCGTTGGTTTCTTGGTTTTTTAAAATAAATCTTTTCAGTAAATACTATTGATTAAAAGTCTTTTCTCAAACTTTCGCTCTGTTGAATAGACTATGACTTTATATTAACGCAGCTGTCACTTATTGCTTAAGTCCAAAATCACTTTTTGAAAACAACAGAATCTATAGAAACTCTTTTTAAGAAAACACTAATCGTTTAAACACCCTCGTCTCAAACTCTCGCTCTGTTGACTTAGATTATATAATTAAATTCAAATGCTTAACTCTCGTCCTCACATTTAACTTTTAAAAATACTTTTTGAAAAAGATTAGAATTTAATTAACTCTAAAAATTGTTTTCGCCCTGATTTAGAATTAATGCTCAATTTACTATGTCCAGTTAAAAACTCAAACTCTCGTTCTATTGAATTTAACTTCTTTATGTCTTTTACTCTCGTACAAAAACTTTGTTATTAAACCTGTAAATTGAGACCATAAAAAGAGTGACTTTATTTTTAAACGTAATTTAACCAACTTAGTTTTGATTCCTTCATTCCGCTTACTTTACATACCGATACCTAAATAAATTAGCCGGACATGTTAAACAGACCTAAACAATGCTTAAATAAATCCATCTCAGGCAAATAATATAAATAAACAATAAAGCAGGGCATATATAAATTCAAACAATAATTAAAGAACCTGAGTAATTAATAGCAGTCTTGAACACTCCACCACAGACCGGTTGGATTTGTTCTTGAATTCTTCAATCGGACAGGAAAATAAAAAGTGAAGGAATAAAAATCTAGGATCTAACGTAAGGTTAGATCTAGTAAAAGGTACACAATGATTTCCGGTGTAGAAACTATTGTGTGAAAAATTAATTAAGTGCTTAAAGGAATTGCTGGAAAGGAAAAATAACAATTGCAAATGAAAGTAAAAACTGTAAAAATAATGCTGTAAAGTATGCTTGCACGGCTGGAAGAGAAAAAGCACGAAGAGGAGAGACCGGAGAGAGAGCGCAGGGTTTGCCAAAAGCCACTATTTATATTACTCACTTTTTGTAACGGTTTCCAAAAGCTTTCCGTGTAAAAATCCTCACGTTCCAATAGTCAAGCGTAACAATAGGCTTCAACGTGCCTCTGTTGCGCTTCTGAAGCAAAAAATATAGGAGAATGATGTGACGTCCGTCACACCATGTGTTACGCTCGTAACACAAGTAGGCAGGGCGTGACGCTCGTCACACCTTGTGTGGCGCTCGTCACAGGCGCAGCGCCTGTGCTTTTGGGTTGGGCTTTGGCTTGGTGGAATTTGCTTCTTTTCATTTCTTTTTTGCACCTCCTTTTCTTCCTTTTTTCGCTTGTGCTTCAAATAAACTACCTGAGATAAATAGAAAGCAAAATACCAAGTAGTATCGAATAAAATGAAATAAATTGAAGTGAATAATAATATAATTTAATTAAATCGAGTCCTAGAATGTGATATTATTTCATGTTATCGAACTCCCCCATACTTAGACCTTTGCTTGTCCTCAAGCAAAATACAGTATAGAAATCGTTTAAAAATTTAGCCAGATGAAATTTCAAAACACACATCAATTCGTACTAGGTTGCAAGTAGATTTTGTTTAGGAGTAACTTGAGTTTAATCTTGACATCAACAACTACCGTTACAACCTCAGGTAACCTCACCTTATGCAAACTAGTTCGAGTCATGCCATTATAGCTAGCCTAGTTCTTTTACTCTTATTTCACCCATTTTCATTCTAGCGAAATCACATTAAGCCCTTTATCGTTTCACGCACATAGTGGAGTGACCGGTTAGTGATTCTGATCCCTTTTTTAACTTGAAGCTCTGGTACATTAGTCGGATAACTTCGTTATTTGGTCCATTGCAAATTGCGGGGGATCGGACCGTAGTCCGCCCTACCAAGTTCAGCACCAGATACCTGCCGAACCAACTCGTAATGGATCTTTCGTATTATGCTTTCGTATGATCTGCAACCTTTAGATTAAATGATCTGGTAAGGATCACCTAACTTAATTAGTGCATTTCCTGATATATATATATATATATATATATATTATATATATATATATATATATATATATATATATATATATATATATTTATTTATTTTTATTATTTTGGGAATCATTCACTTATATTCATCGGCCCTCCACGTAGTTTGCTATTAAGATGGTGCTGACTTCTTGTATAAACTACTCGGGGTTACCATAAAGTTAAAAATCCAGGGACTTGTATAACAAGTACCTTTTTGATCTAACATGTTGAGGTTTGTTTAGAGTGTTGGGGCGGTAATCATTTTTGTCTTAATTTGTCTCAAGTTTGAGAAAATAGGCAACCTTTATACTTACTGAGTGTGTTGAATTTTTGTTATGGCTCATGAAGATTTTGAGGGAATAGATAATAGAAATTTTTCACACTAAGGGCTTAACTTAAAATAAATCTATATTATAAATTTTTTTTTATAAGGGAAATAACAATGAAAAGAAAGATACATACTTGAAAAAGGGAAGATAGAAAGAACACGGTTTTCCCCCCCACACTTAAATGAAACATTGTCCCCAATGTTTCAAAGAAAACAAAAGAAATACAAAAAAAGAAAAGAAAAGGAATCTAAAGTCAATGCTGCCTTCCGCCGCGTGTTCTTCGACCTGGTGATCTTTGACGTACTTCCAAATCATCAAACCTGCTGAGCAACTGAGCGAACCGCTGATCGGTTATTGCATTCCTCGCTTCCTGTTGTTGTTGCATCTGGCGCATCATCTGCATCACTTCGAGATTCTGCGCTTGCATACCATCGATAGCATCCATGATGTCGTCGTTGGTTGCTGACCTTCTTCGTCGACGACGTCGTGAGGATGGACCAGCTGCATTATCGGAAGGGTTGAGCGGGACTGATTGTTGTGCAGGAACCTGATCACCCTGCTCCATTTCGGCAAACTCGTCTGAAGGCGGGTTTACTTGTGTAGGCTCGGTGGCTTCGGGAGCATTCAGATCATAGATGTGGCGGTTGGGATTGGTGACATTTGTTAGGGCAATGTTGGGTAGAACAACTCTTGGGACTTCCTGGTTGTTCACCATAAGGTAATACCCTCCGCCTACCCTGTTTTTGATTAGGCGGCTGGACCGACAATAGCTTATATCCATCAATAGGGGTGGGAGAGATTGTAAATTCTGAAGTCGATCCCCAAGATTTAAGCCAAGTGCTATGGTGGTGATTAATCCACCAATTACAAAAGGTTGACGGCCTCTAGCACATAGGGTGCGGATATGATGAAATAGAAAGGAGGCAGCGTTTACCTGTGTATCTGTTGCAAAGACGCAATGGAGGAAAAATAATTCCTTGGCGTTGACTTTGCTGTTGTTCGGTCGACCAAAAATAGTGTTTTGCAGGATGCGGATGAAGTACCGGATGGTTGGGTTATGTATATGTGAAGCAAGTAATACATCCCAGTTGTTGGTTTCCACACCGGAAATTTTTCTAAAGAGGTCGAAGGCATTTATATGCCACTGGGAGTTCGAAGGTATCCTAAGGTGGACTTGACCTTCTACAGGGAATTGTAGCATGGTGCTCAATTGGTTTTGGGATAGGGAGTATTCGGTGTTGAACATACGGAAGGTTGCGGTACCGATTAAGTACTCGTCTTCACCGGTGGGAGTGTTGTACGAATAAGAACTTAGAAATTCTAAGGTTAGGGATGGGTAGGTAGGTTGATTATGAGTGCAAAGAAAGGTTAAATCAGCAAGGCAGAGCATCCATTCTATACCTTGAAGTAATCCTAATTCTTGTAAACAAGTTAAATCAGGGTACCTGGTGGATTGGACGCCTCGCTGTTGGAAACGCTCGAACTGCTCCCTTTGATGATTATCATCTTCGGATCGGAAGATGATATTTTCGAAATCTTGGTTTCCCGCCATACCGATAAGTGGTTTGAAAGAAGTAGAAGGTAAGAAGATGAAATATATTTTATAGAATGGTTTGTGGTGTATGAAGAAAGGTATGGTGGGTATTTATAGGAAAGGATTTGGAAGTTGGAAAGGGAGTGGTTGAAAAGTAAATAAATGTGGGTAAATGTGAATAAATGGGGAAGGTAAAAAGGTGGGATGGTGTAACGGTCTTGTCCCAACGGTTAGTAACGTTCACATAGCCAGAAGGTGTCACGCTCGTGACAGGGGTGTTACGGGCGTGACAGACACTCGGTGTGACGTCCGTCATGGATTGTGTGACGCTCGTCACACAGTCATTCTGGCAACGTACTTTGTTTTTACCATTATATTTTATTGTTGTTATTTTGTTATGCATATGTTTTATTTTATTTTGCTATTGTGATACTTTTAAATTGCCTTGCATGCTATTCTACTTTCCATAATATATATATATATATATATATATATATATATATATATATATATATATATATATATATATATATATCTTTAATAAGTCATGTAGGTAGTAACAGTAGAGAGCATTATTGATAGATATTTGCATAAGTCATAATAAAGTAAAATAAATCAATAGCTTCATAAAATAATCATAATGTAACATTGGAAGACAAAAACAAAAATGCGAAAGAGAAACAAATACTAATATTAAAAATAATGTAAAAACTAATGAATAGCCTAAACTAAAACTAAGTAACTAAGAAAAACAACTTCTAGCCACTTGCGGGATCTCTGGCCGGAGGAGCAAAGGAGTTAACACGGTTTAGCAACTCGTGGAATTGATTTGTCATAGTGCTCATGTATCCCAGAAACTCTTGTCCCATATTAGCTAGCTCTTCTCTGAGGGCGTCCTATTCTGACATCAAAGCTTGAATGATGGTGTTATAATTATCTCCGGGCATATGATGTCTAGGATCAGGTACTGCCGACTCTTCGGTCGGGACAGGTTGAGGAGGAGGGTCAATATCATAATAACCAGATGGTGTCTGAGGGTCAGATTCAGCATAAGGAATCTGGTCGTCACAAATCTCGTAGTCCTGGATGGATTCAGTAGATCTAGCAGGGGAAGGTGTTCCGTTCAGGTTGTAGAGCCAGTTACTGCGGTTATGAACACTAGTCCTCGGGCTAGGCAAGGTGAATAGGCAAAGAACTTGGTTGTTAATTATAAGCTCAAACTCTTCAGGTCCTAGGTTTGCTATAAACATAGTGTTGAAGAGGAAGGGTATACTCATAGTCGCAATGCCACAAAAAGGGCTTAAGTCAAGCATAGGCTGACATAATCTGATAGCATTACCAATCATGGTTATCAATCCGCCTATTTGAATTGGTGCTTGTTCATCTTGGATAAGGTGGTCAAAATTTACCAACATAAAAGTGGCACCGTTTACTGGACGGTTCTGGGAAGCGCAAAATATGATGAAGAGTTCATCACGTGAAACTGAGGTACTATTTGACTTCTTCCCGAAAAGGGTGTGGGCCAGGATCTTATGGAAATAACAAAAGGCCGGGTTATGTATGTTTCCAGAAAGAAATTCATGTTCCTCGGGATCGTCATTTTCAGTCAAGCTTCCCCAAAAAAAGTTCAAGTTCTCTATATTCAAAAAGGTCTTCTTGGCTCACTGTGAATGTATCAAAAGAGGTAGGAAAACCTAAAAGGTTGGTAAAGTCTTGGATGTTAAATTGATACTCCATGTTGAACATTCTGAACTGAATGAAACCTCTGCTTATTCCTTTTCCATGGCTGGGTAGATAGATAAGAGAACTAAGGAATTCTAGAGTCAGTCTCCGATAAGTGACGAATTGTCTACGGATAGGGGTGGTTTCCCACCCTATTGGACTCAGCAAATACAAGACACTCTCTCTTAGTCCAAGGGCAGTCATTGCCCAATCATCCGCATACAAACTAGGTAGCATCTCTCTTTCTACTAGTTCTTCAAACCTTTGTTTCTGAGCTTTCCCTCTGAATTTGATACCCATACGGTCAATTTGGCCCATCAGGTTAGTGTTAGCTAGAGAAAAGAAAAACAAGAGTTTTAGTCAGGATTTGGCCAAATGCCGAAAGAAAGAAAATTTTTATAAGTTAAAGTAAATTAAGAATGAATACTAAATAGAATTTAAAAGAAAAAGAATAATTAAAGAAGAAATAAAAATAAAATAAAAATTTGTGGGTTGTCTCCCACGAAGCGCTTTGTTTAATGTCGCAAGCTCGACATAAAAACTATCAAATATAATCTATAAATTCTGGAGGCATTTCGTCTAAGTGCAGGACTTGTGAATCTTCATTGTTCTCTGCATAATGATAATGTTTTAGACGCTACCCGTTTACGATAAATGGTTCTATAGATTTTCCTTTAATTTCCACCGCTCCACTTGGAAAGACCTTGGTGATTTGGAAAGGGCCTGACCATCTAGAACGTAGTTTTCCTGGGAATAACTTAAGTCTAGAGTTGAACAAAAGGGCTATATCGCCTTGTTTGAAGATTTTTCTCGATATACGTTTATCATGCCATTTCTTCGTTCTTTCTTTGTAGATTCTGGCATTTTCGTAGGCGTCTTGTCGAAGTTCCTCTAATTCGTTTATGTCAAGAACTCGCTTTTCACCAGCGGCCTTATAGTTTAAATTTAGATTTTTAATAGCCCAGTAGGCCTTATGTTCTAATTCTACCGGGAGGTGGCAAGATTTTCCATAAATAAGCTTAAATGGGGTTGTCCCTATGGGAGTTTTATAAGCAGTTCGATATGCCCATAAAGCTTCGGGTAGTTTCGATGACCAGTCTTTTCTTGAGGTGGCGACTGTTTTTTCTAATATTTGTTTAATTTCTCTATTAGACACCTCCACTTGTCCACTGGTTTGAGGATGGTAAGGTGTTGCTACTCTATGTCTCACACCATACTTAAACAGTAGTTTTTCGAGTATCTTAGATATGAAATGCGATCCACCATCACTGACTACTATTCTCGGGACACCAAATCTTGGAAATATTATATTCTTAAAGAGTCTAGTTACTACTCGCGTATCGTTTGTTGGAGAAGCTATAGCTTCAATCCATTTTGATACGTAGTCAACCGCCACGAGTATGTATTTGTTACCGAAAGAGGATGGAAAAGGTCCCATGAAGTCTATTCCCCACACGTCGAAAATCTCTACTTCCAAAATGCCTTTTTGTGGCATCTCGTCACGTCTAGATATGTTTCCTGTGCGTTGACATCTATCACATTTCTTAATAGCCGCATGCACATCCTTCCATATGTTTGGCCAATAAAGACCGGCTTGTAGGATTTTGGAGCAGGTCTTGAATGTACTTGCATGTCCACCATAAGGAGCGGAGTGATAGTGTTGGATTATATTTTCTACCTCTTCTTCAGGTATACACCGACGGAAAATACCATCGGGGCCTCTTTTGAAAAGTAAAGGGTCATCCCAGTAATAGTGTTTTATGTCATAGAAGAATCGTTTCTTTTGCTGGTAGGATAAAGTAGGTGGAACTATTCCGGCAGCTAAATAATTGACGAGATCAGCGTACCATGGTGTAACAGATATAGCTAAGGTGGTTTCTACCTGTTTATCAGCTTTATTTTCTTCCAAAGTAGCTATAAGTTTATCGTACGAGAAATCATCGTTGATCGATGTTCTTTCCAGTTCCAGGTTTTCGAGTTTAGAGAGGTGATCTGCTACTACGTTTTCAGTTCCTTTCTTGTCTTTGATTTCCAAATCGAACTCTTGTAGCAACAAGATCCACCTTAGGAGTCTAGGTTTAGCATCTTTTTTTGTTAAGAGGTACTTGATAGCAGCGTGGTCAGTGTAAATGATTATTTTGGCTCCGACCAAGTAAGAACGAAATTTATCTAGCGCAAATACTACTGCTAAAAGTTCTTTCTCGGTTGTGGCGTAATTCATTTGTGCTTCATCTAGAGTTTTACTTGCGTAATATATGACGTGAAGCTTTTTATCCTTTCGTTGTCCTAAAACATCACCCACAGCGTAATCACTGGCATCACACATTATTTCGAATGGTTCATTCCAATCTGGTGTCTGCATTATGGGCGCGAAGATCAATGCTTGTTTAAGCGTTTGAAATGCTTCTAAACATTTATTGTCGAATATGAATTCAGCATCCTTCATCAATAGTCCGGTCAAAGGTTTAGTTATTTTAGAGAAGTCTTTAATGAATCGTCGGTAAAAACCGGCGTGTCCTAAGAAGCTTCGCACTTCTCTCACAGTTTTCGGAGGTTGAAGGTTTTCGATTACCTCTATTTTGGCTTTGTCTACTTCAATTCCTCTATTTGAGATGATGTGTCCTAAAACAATTCCTTCTTGTACCATAAAGTGACATTTTTCCCAATTAAGTACTAGGTTTACTTTTACACATCGTTCTAGAACTCTTTCTAGGTTTTCAAGGCATTCTTCAAAGCTTTGTCCGCATACGGAAAAATCGTCCATAAATACCTCCATGATGTTTTCGAGAAAATCGGCGAATATCGACATCATGCACCTTTGGAAGGTTGCAGGAGCATTGCACAAGCCAAACGACATTCGTCGATAAGCGAAGGTACCAAAAGGACACGTGAATGTTGTCTTTTCTTGGTCATCAGGGTGAATTGGTATTTGAAAGAAGCCTGAATAACCGTCTAGATAGCAGAAATGAGAATGTTTTGCTAATCGTTCTAACATCTGGTCAATGAATGGTAAAGGGAAATGATCTTTTCGGGTTGCTTTGTTTAGTTTCCTATAGTCAATGCACATTCTCCATCCCGATTCGATTCGTTTGGTTATAGTTTCTCCTTTTTCATTTTCAATAACTGTTATACCTCCTTTCTTTGGTACTACGTGTACCGGACTAACCCATTTGCTATCAGATATAGGATATATGATACCTGCCTCTAATAACTTGGTTATTTCCTTCTTCACTACCTCACTCAGGATCGGGTTTAGTCTCCTTTGGTGTTCCCTAGAAGTTTTACAGACTTCTTCTAGCATGATGCGGTGCATACAAATAGAAGGACTTATTCCTTTAAGGTCGGTGATGTTGTATCCTAGTGCGGTTGGATATTTTCTTAAGATATGCAGGAGTTTTTCTGTTTCGAGTTTTCCTAGGTCTGCATTAACTATCACTGGTCGTTCAAGTTCTAAGTCTAGGAATTCATATCTCAGATTTTTGGGAAGTGTTTTCAGGTCTAGGGTTGGTTTGTTAAGGCATTGTGTAGGGTCCGGTGTTATTGCTAAACATTGGTTAAGTTTGTCTTCTACAAGATAGTCAGATGATTTGTCATTTTCTAACTCTGTTTCTTTTATGCATCATCGATGATATCCATGAAGTAACATGTGTCTTCTATTGCAGGTGCTTTCAAAAATTGGGAAAGAATGAACTCAATTTTCTCTTCTCCTACTTCGAAAGTGAGTCGTCCTCGTTTTACGTCTATGATCGCACCGGCGGTTGCTAAGAATGGTCTTCCCAATATAATGGGTGTGACTTCATCTTCTCTTATGTCCATAATTATAAAATCGGTTGGAATGTAGAATTGACCTATGCGCACGGGAACGTTTTCAAGAATTCCCACAGGATATCTAACAGAACGATTTGCTAGTTGCACAGACATTTTAGTTGGTCTTAATTCTCCCATTTCAAGTTTCTTGCATATGGATAAAGGCATAACACTAATACCGGCTCCTAAATCGCATAAGGCTTTATCTATGACAAATTTTCCTATGTGACAGGGTATAGAGAAACTACCTGGATCTTTAAGTTTAGGAGGCATATTCTGGATTATAGCGCTACATTCAGCAGTGAGTGTAACGGTTTCGCTTTCTTCAAGTTTCCTTTTATTATAAATAATTTCTTTTAAGAACTTAGCATATGAGGGCATCTGCGTAATAGCTTCTGTAAAAGGAATTGTGACGTTTAATTGTTTCAGTAGGTCAACAAATTTTTTAAATTGGCCTGCATCTTCGGTTTTAATAAGCCTTTGAGGGTAAGGGATAAGTGGTTTATAAGGTGGTGGAGGTACATAAGGTTCTTTCTTTTCTACGGTTTCCTTATTACTCTCTTCCTTTTCCTTAGGTTTATTTTCTTCCTCAGTTGACTTTTTAGAGTTTTGGTTTTCTATCCTTGGATCAGACGGTCCTTCCACTTCCGTTCCACTTCTTAGTATGATTGCATGAGCGTGGCTTCTCGGGTTAGGTTGGGACTGTCCAGGAAATGTACCAGTTGGGGCAGCAGTAGGCGCTTGTTGTTGAGCTACTTGTGATATTTGCGTTTCCAGCATCTTGTTATGGGTAGCCAGGGCATCTACTTTACTTGCTAGTTGTTTAATTTGTTCGCCAGTGTGTACATTCTGGTTTAAGAAATCTTTATTGGTTTGTTGTTGAGAAGCTATGAAGTTCTCCATCATGATTTCCAAGTTGGATTTCCTAGGAACGTTATTGTTAGGTGTAGATGGGATCGACTTTTGATATCCAGGAGGTATAGCTGGGGCTTGATTTGGAGCTTGTCCAGGCGCGTATAAGGCATTATTACTCTTATATGAAAAATTAGGATGATTCTTCCAGTTGGAGTTATAGGTATGCGAGTAGGGATTTCCTTGAGCATAGTTTACTTGCTCTGCTTGGATTCCTGTTAGGAGCTGACAATCTGCAGGAGTGTGACCTTGGATTCCACAGACTTCGCAATTCTGAGTTATGGCAACCACGGTGTCTGGAGGTGATACATTTAAACTTTCAATTTTCTGGGCCAAAGCTTCCACTTTTGCATTAACATGGTCAAGGTTACTTATCTCGTACATGCCACTTTTCGCCTGAGGTTTTTCTACCATTATTCTTTCGCTTCCCCACTGATAGTGGTTTTGGGCCATGCTCTCGATAAGTTGATAAGCATCAGCGTAAGGTTTGTTCATAAGTGCACCACCTGCGGCGGCGTCTATTGTTAACCTCGTGTTGTACAAGAGACCATTATAGAAGGTATGAATCACTAACCATTCCTCTAAACCATGGTGTGGACAAAGTCTCATCATGTCTTTGTATCTTTCCCATGCTTCAAAAAGAGACTCGTTATCTTTCTGTTTAAATCCATTTATCTGGGCTCTTAACATAGCTGTTTTGCTCGGCGGAAAATATCGGGCAAGAAATACTTTCTTCAACTCGTTCCATGTGGTGACTGAGTTAGAAGGAAGAGACTGAAGCCATCTTCTAGCGCTATCTCTTAACGAGAAAGGAAAGAGACGAAGTCGAATTGCCTCTGAAGTGACACCATTAGCTTTAACAGTATCAGCGTATTGGACAAATACGGATAAATGAAGGTTTGGATCCTCGGTAGGATTTCCAGAGAATTGGTTCTGTTGCACTGCCTGCAACAGTGAAGGTTTAAGTTCGAAGTTGTTTGCTTCGATTACGGGTGGAGCAATACTCGAGTGCGACTCATCTTGCGATGGAGCAGCGTAATCTCGAAGAGCACGAGCTGGTTCTGCCATCTCGGGTATCGGTGAAGGAAAAAGATTTTTGAGATCAGGAATTTCGACTGGAGGGAGATTGTTTGCAGCACGATATTCCCGAATTCATCGTAAGACTCAGAGATATAGTTCGATGTCGTTGATTCGTAAGTAGAACGACTCGCCTTGTGAGCGAGTGTGTGGCATACAAATCAACGAAAGAAATAAAAATAAAAATAAGCCTTAGTCTCTACAGCGTAACAGAAGAGTTACGATATCGACTAAATAAAAGTCCCCGGCAACGGCGCCAAAAACTTGATCGCGACTTTATGAGTCGAATTTGGGGTACAAACTGCAAGTGCATAGTTCTATCGCGTAGTTTTAAAAGATATCGATCCCACAGGGACTTATGAATCGATATATCGTTTTCTAAGGTTACTTCGTAAAGCTAGGGCGGATGATACTTTGATTGTTCGGGGGAAAAGTTAAAACTAAAATAAGATCTAGATTAAATATCAATTAAGCGGATATCGATATGTAGTTCGTCGTAATTAGGGAATCAAATCTTCGTTGGTTTCTTGGTTTTTTAAAATAAATCTTTTCAGTAAATACTATTGATTAAAAGTCTTTTCTCAAACTTTCGCTCTGTTGAATAGACTATGACTTTATATTAACGCAGCTGTCACTTATTGCTTAAGTCCAAAATCACTTTTTGAAAACAACAGAATCTATAGAAACTCTTTTTAAGAAAACACTAATCGTTTAAACACCCTCGTCTCAAACTCTCGCTCTGTTGACTTAGATTATATAATTAAATTCAAATGCTTAACTCTCGTCCTCACATTTAACTTTTAAAAATACTTTTTGAAAAAGATTAGAATTTAATTAACTCTAAAAATTGCTTTCGCCCTGATTTAGAATTAATGCTCAATTTACTATGTCCAGTTAAAAACTCAAACTCTCGTTCTATTGAATTTAACTTCTTTATGTCTTTTACTCTCGTACAAAAACTTTGTTATTAAACCTGTAAATTGAGACCATAAAAAGAGTGACTTTATTTTTAAACGTAATTTAACCAACTTAGTTTTGATTCCTTCATTCCGCTTACTTTACATACCGATACCTAAATAAATTAGCCGGACATGTTAAACAGACCTAAACAATGCTTAAATAAATCCATCTCAGGCAAATAATATAAATAAACAATAAAGCAGGGCATATATAAATTCAAACAATAATTAAAGAACCTGAGTAATTAATAGCAGTCTTGAACACTCCACCACAGACCGGTTGGATTTGTTCTTGAATTCTTCAATCGGACAGGAAAATAAAAAGTGAAGGAATAAAAATCTAGGATCTAACGTAAGGTTAGATCTAGTAAAAGGTACACAATGATTTCCGGTGTAGAAACTATTGTGTGAAAAATTAATTAAGTGCTTAAAGGAATTGCTGGAAAGGAAAAATAACAATTGCAAATGAAAGTAAAAACTGTAAAAATAATGCTGTAAAGTATGCTTGCACGGCTGGAAGAGAAAAAGCACGAAGAGGAGAGACCGGAGAGAGCGCGCAGGGTTTGCCAAAAGCCACTATTTATATTACTCACTTTTTGTAACGGTTTCCAAAAGCTTTCCGTGTAAAAATCCTCACGTTCCAATAGTCAAGCGTAACAATAGGCTTCAACGTGCCTCTGTTGCGCTTCTGAAGCCAAAAATATAGGAGAATGGTGTGACGTCCGTCACACCATGTGTTACGCTCGTAACACAAGTAGGCAGGGCGTGACGCTCGTCACAGGCGCAGCGCCTGTGCTTTTGGGCTGAGCTTTGACTTGGTGGAATTTGCTTCTTTTCATTTCTTTTTTGCACCTCCTTTTCTTCCTTTTTTCGCTTGCGCTTCAAATAAACTACCTGAGATAAATAGAAAGCAAAATACCAAGTAGTATCGAATAAAATGAAATAAATTGAAGTGAATAATAATATAATTTAATTAAATCGAGTCCTAGAATGTGATATTATTTCATGTTATCATTTATTTCACTCAAAAAGGAACTAAGGTGATTTTTAGAGAAACAAAATAAAATAAATATAGGTGAGAATAAGAAAAGGATGATTGAAATATGAAATTTGGTGTGTTTGAAAGTGAGGAGGCGCCCTCTTTTTATAGGAGAAAATCTGGTTCAAAAAAGAAAAAAATCCATGCGATTTTTAAAGCTCGTAATCGATTATGCACATCAAATAATCGACCATG
The DNA here is from genome assembly GCF_024323335.1 of Lathyrus oleraceus. Taxonomy (NCBI): domain Eukaryota; kingdom Viridiplantae; phylum Streptophyta; class Magnoliopsida; order Fabales; family Fabaceae; genus Lathyrus; species Lathyrus oleraceus. The sequence goes on along the minus strand of NC_066583.1, from coordinate 79,652,103 downwards.
TAGTTTAAATATGGAAGGTCTTTAAATGGTGTCACCACTAATCAATTATAACTCTGATAATTGATACTGGGGTGTTATAATGGATATAACTGATTAATCTTAATATTTTAATTGATTATCTAGTGTAAACTACATCCATAAAGGATTTTTCAAACTAGTAACCAATTATATACTTGCGTAAAATATTTCTTGGTTGATTTAAAAAATAAGAGGGTCCTTAAAAATGTTTTGATAGTGTCTGAGTGTTGCCTTAGTAACTTATGATTTACTCTAGCAAATTTGCAATTATGTCGTCACTTACACACTATGTTGCACACACGATCGATCAGGCGAGCATTTTTTATTGCAAAATTTGACCTTTATCTGTCTATTTACCAGAAGTTTATTTTGCATAGATCATTTTCGTGCATTCTTTTATTTTTTCGAGCATTTTTACGCTTAATTTTTTATCATTTTAATATTTTTTATTTTTATTTTTTTATCAAATTGTTAGGGAAAAAATAGGATTAATTATAATTTTGGTTTAATTTTGTCTTGTTTATTTAAATTTATTTAATTTTTTTGCATTTAAATATTTTAGACTCATTTCACACTCAAAACATCTAAAATGGGGCATTTGTGGAACTTTGTAAAAATAAGTGTTCCCTAATTTAACTTATATATATATAGTAAATGATGTGTGAAATTGAGGGAAGAACACACATTTAAGTACAAGCGGCAGGTTCGGAGGTTCATAAGGGCATTCATTTTCATTTTGATTAAAAAAAAGGTTAAAGAAATAAAGAAAGAGTTTCTTTGAAAAGAAAAAGAAAAAATCTCAATTTTTTAAATGTCTTCTTATTTTACACCCCCTTTCTGTCTTCCTTTCTCTTCAGCACCTCCTTCCCAACTAACTCATCTCACGATCTCAGTCCGACCTCGTTCCATCTCTCCTTACCATTTCCTTCTTCCACCTTTTTTCGAAACACCACCACCCGCCTCACTCATTTCCACCATCGAAAAATGCCTCTGACTCATCCGTTTCTGGTCATCTCACCATGCTCCCTCAACTTTTCTCCGCCTCACGCCAACTTAACACCTTGTTGTGTTGTGTTTGTCGCTAGCAACACTATATATCCTGAAATTTTAGTTTAACCAACTGAGGTGTTAGATCGGTGAAACCTATTATGCACATGAATTCTCTGAAGCCGAGTTGGTGTGACAGTCGAGTATGATAAAGCTAATAGGCCAGATGGTCGTGTTCACATCTACTAGTTGGAGCCGATTTTCTATAAGCTGGGAATGACCCAAAGTAGGCAAGAAGGATCCCACTTCCTATAAGCGGGGAATGATCCGGTTAACGCAAGTCAAATCCGATAATAAGGCTAACATAAAAGTCAGAATTAAACAATTCAGAAACATCACCCACAAGAGTACCTCACAATAGCATGTTAATTCCTATTAATCTAACATGTTATTATAATGATTTAACCATAAAAGTCAGAATTAATTCATGCTTTAAAAATCCCAATTTAATGTCAAAACTCATGTTTATGAACAAACAACATATGTAACAACCACACCAAATACAGTACATGAATTTACAATTAAATCATGGCATGAAAACATAATTATAATCATATTATTTATCACACAACACAATTAACATAAAGAGAGAAAATCGTATTGGAGGTTAAGGGAAACCTCTCTACGCTTTCATGAATTAAGCACCCATAAATGAAGAATCCCTCAATTACCTTGTAATGCTAGAAAATTCAACAAGGTAAACTTCAATTGACCTCTTCTCTTATGCCCTAGCATTCCCTTATCAAGTTCTTTTCTCCAATTCCCTTGTTTTTTTTCACGTACTTATCAAAACAATTGATAAATACATGGTTGAATTCCATCCAATTCATTTGTAGAATAACGTCAAGTTGACTTAAAGGTAAACACATAAGCCAATCCCCAAATCTCTCCCAAAAATTGTCAAGGGACAATTCCGACATACCAATGAAGTAGTCATTGCACCACTAGCTAGGGTATCAATGATCATGCTACCATTCATAGAATAAACTTCTAACTTCAACCTCGACACACACTCAACAAATATAAATGAATACGTCACACTCATATCAATAATAGTAATCAAAGGAGTATTATTGATAAAGCACATACCTTAATTCAAGTTATCTGACGCAGTCGTTTCTACTCTAGACAACACAAAAACCTTCCCTCATAACTGAACCTTCTTAGGTTTCTCACATTGAGTACTTATATGACATTATTCTACATAGTTAAAACAAGTCAGATCATTACTCCTACATTCAATAGCACGGTGACCTAACTTCCCACACTTGAAGCAATTCACAGTTGCATTCTTGCACTCAGGAGTATGATGTCCATACCCACTACATTTAAAGCATCTCACAAAGTAGGAGTCTCTCCCCTAATTCACTTCTTCTCATTTGGAACCCTCTACTTTCCTTTGTCGGTTGGAGCACTGTACGACTTTCCATGAATCAGGCGCTTCCGTTTCTTCTCACTAATACTTTTATAGTGAGCATATCAGACACTACTATCCTCATCATAAATTTTGGACTTATTCACTAATACATAAAAGTGGCGGATTTCCTAGTAACCAATACCCTATTTGATATCGGGATGCAACCCGCTCTCAAACCGGATACACTTCGAACCCTCAGTATCAACACTGTTATAATGCGGACAAAACTTCACTAGATCCTCAAACTCTACAACATACTCTGCAATTGTCGAGTTGCTTTGCTTTAGCTCAAGGAATTCAATCTCACTCTTGCTACACACATCCTCAAGAAAGTACTTCTCCAGAAACTGTGCTCTGAACACCGCCCAAGTAATCTTAGTACCAATCTCCTCTAGCCTCTGACGTGCGTTATCCCACCATTCTTCGGGTTCTTCAGGCAACATGTGAGTACCAAACAATATCCTATATTCCTTAGTATAAGGCATCACTAGGAAAATATTTTCAATCTCTTTCAGCCATGCATGAGCACCCTCCAGGTCATACCCGCCCTTGAAAGTTGATGGATTATTCCTCTGAAATTTTCACATGCCACGTACCTCATCACCATCTTGATTCTGATGTCTATGCAGTGTCAGAGCCATTGACTCCAAAGCATAAATAATTGCACGATTCTTTCTTCCAGCCATTTTGTACACCATTAAACAAACATTATAAGAAATCATGCATCAATAATGTTCATACACATGTCGCATACTAGCGAACAATTAACATGTCGAAACCTTGACCAGATGGACCGATCTACTATGATACCACTATGTAACACCATGATTCCCTACTTGATAATTCAATAAAAAACAATTATATCGCAATTAATCACCAAGCAGGATATTACTCGCACAATCAAAAACCATTTCAAACCACATATTTAAAAGTTAAACCATTTGATAAGCAACGGAATTACAAAAACACTTGGCATAGAAGCCACAACAATATTATTAGTTTGAAAAACGGTTCATCGTAAAATAAAATCAAACAAAAAGATACGCAACATAAATAAATATAGGACAACCCAATCTCCTCGTGTTACGTATCAGAGTGACTCCAACTATAGACCCGAACGATAAACAACTACACATGCATAACACCGTTCTCAACCTCAAGCTCCTACTTAGGTACCTCATTATCTGTACTCCAGAGGAGAACACACACAACAACACAAAATGGAGTGAGAATACATTCAAATAATAAATGGTGCATAAACATCCATGATAGATTCACACATCTACAGAATTATCCACATGTCAAAAAACACACCAACATCATGTATTCACATCTCACCCACATCACAATCATCGAATCACGACCATACAACATAATGAAACAATGTCTCGATTCGTGCTTGTCATGATCCCCATTCTGAACCAGACTTACAACTCAACTTTATATGCATGCGGTACCGACTCAATGTTTAGTTCTTCATATGAATCGGGTCCCAATCACTGGGAACCCCGAGCTGCAACTCTGAGCTCCAAACGTCCATTCAAAGCTTGGGACAAGTCACTAGTCCCTACTTTAAACTAGAGAACATGCCTCTTTCACAACAATGACACACACGATATATGACATATAAAATGCAGTACAATCTCACTCTAACTATACATAATTCACTCAACAACAAAAGATGCAATACAACCCCACTTTGACTGTAAACAAATATATATATATATATATATATATATATATATATATATATATATATATATATATATATATATATATATATATATATATATATATATATTCACTGCATCAATAGTAATTCTCATCTCAAATCACATGTCTCATTAACTCATTAACAAATATTCACAAAATCTACATCACATCATACTTGCACTTTCATCACATATATTCACAATTACACATAACTCACATTTATGGATAATATCACTTAATTAATTTTATCATTTAATTAGTTAACTACTCATCAAAATACATCAAACAACAACCAATCACCGACCTCCAAACGAAACCACCCATAAAACCCAACTCGGCAAGTTAAAATACGCTTTCTGAATCGATGACGAGTGACCCGTCACCAGGATGATGTCCGTCATCCTTCCCATCACTCAACACATCACCCTTGTGACGACCTGACAAGATCACACTTGCTTGGTGACCACAATGGTCTCCCTGTCATATGCCCGATGCGCGTCAGTGCTTCACAACGCATGACACTCGTCACCCCACTAACAAAAGCAGAATTCGTGTTCTACACTTGCAGAACCTCAAAAACCCTCTAAAATCACTCCAAACTCTTCGAAACAGTCCAGAAACACTACCCACTGGACTACCACACAATAGCATGTTAATTCCTATTAATCTAACATGTTATTACATTGATTTAACCAAAAAAGTCAGAATTAATTCATGCTTTTAAAATTCCAATTTAATGTCAAAACTCATGTTTTTGAACAAACAACATATGCAACAACCACACCAATTACAATACACGAATTTGCAATTAAATCATGACATAAAAACATAATTATAATCATATTATTCATCACACAACACAATCAACAAAAAGAGAGAAAATGATATTGGAGATTAAGGAAAACCTCTCAACCCTTTCATGAATTAAGCACCCATAGATGAAGAATCTCCTACCTTATAATTTCAAAAAATTCAGCAAGACAAGCTTCAATTGACCTCTTCTCTCAAGCTCTATCACTCCCTTCCCAAACTCTTTTCTCCATTTCCTTTGTTTTTCACGTACTGATAAAAATAGTCTCTAAAAACCTAATTTTTATCTAGCTTTTAGAATATATAATATTTTATTTAATTTCTCTAAATTGTACTTTTTACTCAATCAAAGTTCAGCTCCCCCACTCACCACTAAACTCTCTCAAATTTCCAATTAATTAATTAATTAATTAAGTCTTACTAACCCAATTAATTAACACAAAATACCACAAATATCGACACCGACCAAACATATCATATATTCACAATAATTATTTAAATAAAATACTCAGTTAAATTAAATAAATAAATAAATAACAAAATAATTAAATCGGAATGTTACAGTACGCCTTAGATGCGGCGGAGTAGAGTGTATTTGCAAGATTAACATTCCAACGTCTAAGTCAGTAAAATCAAAGAGATTTAACTTTTCAAGAGAATAAAAATGTACATATTGTGGCGCGTGACATGACTTATATACAATGAGCAGTTAAAACCGCTCCCACTTTACCTTGTGTTAGGTGCAGTAGCCTGTTCGATTGAATCTGACCGTTGATAATGAACAAACAAATCAGATATAATGTATGATCTTCTAGAGTTGTGTCGATCTTGTTGGACCATTTAATTGACCCAAAACAAACGAAATATAACCCATTTTATCCATGTTTTTATCAGTTATGACAAAATCACATACTTTAGTATTTTATCTATCAACATTTATCATATTTTTGGTCAAATATCAAAGTTAATATGTTGATCAAAAAAGTTAATCCCATTAAATGATATCCAAATGGGAGTATTCCTGAAATTCCAAATCAATAAATTCACCTAAAATATAAAAGTGGAAATTAGTTAATGTTTAGTCAAAATAAATAAATATTAGATGTCACATACACCGAACCGAACAGAATCAGTGTTAAGTAACGTAATGGCGAAAAAATATATAAGTTGAGTCAATTGATTATCTTTTCAGTTACTTAATCGTTTCCTGAGATACTGATATTTATCTGCTCATCATTTTGGAGTACTCATTCATTCATTTCCAACTATTTCATATTTTGTTATAAAGTGAACACGTCACATCAGGTACGTCAATGTGTTTGATGATTTTCTTCTTTAATATTGTGATTCTTTTTTTCCAGTATCGCTGTTTCATGTGCATTTTCCCAAATTTTGAAGAACCTTTGATTTCAAGATTTTACTTCCAATGGTTATTGCATTTTTACTGATGTTTTGAAGTGTGATAGAATTAGATTAAAAATATTATTTATTTATTTATTTAATTGTGATTGAACTGATTCAGTTATGATAGAATTTTTGACGAATTGTTCTGTAAAATAGAATTTTTTATTATAGAAAACTTTAATAACAATGATAAAAACCTTTAATTGTGATTTGATGGGGCGCCAAGCCTGCAACGCTATTTAAAATGAAAAATAATTATAATTCAATTTATTAATAGTTGATACCTATATTTATAGGAGTTTTAGACAAGATAATTCCTAAAAAATAAATTGTGTGCTTGTGAGGTGAAAGGTTTAAATGAATTGTTTTTTTTGAGCCGATGATTTATGTCATTTCTCTGGACTTAGGGGGTCCGTTCTTTGGTTCTTCGTGTCTCTCACCTCTAGTATGCAGATGATATTATTTTTTGACAAAGATTGATTTAGGTAACCTTTGGTCGATTAAAGCTGTTAGTTTGTCTCAGATCTTTGAGTGAATTTTGTAAAGAGTAGTCTCATTGAGGTTAATATGAATTTTGTCTTTTTGGACTTAGCTAGTATTTTTCTTCACTACAAGAAAGAGTCTTTCCTCTTCAAGTATCTTGGATTATCGGTGGAAGTTCACAATGTGCTACGTGGAAGCCTCTAGTTAGCAGGTTGTCTAATTGGTTAGGCTCATGGAAGCATCAATATGTTAGTTTGGGGGTTAGGTGATTTTACTTAATTTGGTCCTTAATGTTGTCTCTATCTTCTTCTTTTCTTTCCTAAACATGTTTGTCATGGTTTGGAATAAGATTCTCAAGATTCAAAGGAAGCTCATTTTGGATGGGGTTAAAAGGAAGTCTAAGAATGCTTGAGTTAAGTGGTTCGACGTTTGCAAACCTAAGCATGAGTGGAGCTTGAGAGTTTTGGTTAATTTGGCCATTTTGCCCAAGTGGAGATGAAGGCTTATTTCAAGAGTCACTAGTCTATGGTAAGATATTTTATTTTCCATATTTATGGTGGTCAAGAGTTCTCCTTTCCTCTTAGGGGTGAGTCTGTTGGGTTTTGCTATGCTTCATCCATGTGGAAAATGGTGGCTCTCATGGGATTGAAAGATGTAGACGCTCCTAATTAGTTTGTGGCTAGTCTTAGTAAGAAAATGGAACCGGACCTCCAAACCTCCCTCTAGAAGGAGGTTCCATATGCTCTTTAGTGTTTATGACCAACAAGATTTGACCGCGGGTTAATTTGGGGTATTCGTGGATGGTAATCTAACTTAGGATTTAAAGTGAAAAATATCTCTATTTTTCTACCAAGATGTGATGGTCTATAATATGCTTTAACCCATTCAGAATGTGACTTTCTTCCTAGTTTTTGAGAGATCGGTATGATGTTACTCTGAGGATGGTATTTTTTATGTCGCATCAACTTACTCTTGTTTCCTTAAGAGTGACATGTTCAGTACTCCTCTGACAAATCTGGATAATTGGGTTTTTCCTTTTATCTGAGATTTTAAAGTAGTTTTTTTTTCTTGCAACTCTTCCAAGAGAAGATTCCTACTAGACATAACTTGTTTAGGCATGGGGTGCTTATGGATCCTGAGAGCGTTCTTTGTATGTTGCGTGGGTGTAGGGCATAATTAGTTACTCATTTGTTTGTGTCTTGCAACTTAACATCGTCTGATTGGTATGGGATCTTTAGGTGGCTAGGGCGGTGCTTTGTTATTCCTAGGATAAGATGCTTGTGGATTCTGAGAGTATAAGGCATAATTAGTTACTCATTTTTTGTGACTTGCGACTTGGCAACGTCTGTTTGATATGAGATATTTAGGTGGTTAGATGGTGCTTTGTTATTCCTAGGGTAGGGTTTGAGTGATGGGGTAGTTTGGTCATGATATGACAATATGATTTGTTCAATATGAAAATAGTAGAATGATATTTTTTTCAAGCTCCCTTACCATTGTGAAGGATGTAAGAGATAAGAGTATATTTTTAGCTTAAAAATTGTGTATTGGCAAGCATGCGAGAAACTTTTGTGTTTTCTCAGCTTGGCTTGAGAACCATATTCTTTATCTAATAAGATAAATAGGTGAATGTTTTTTGCCATGTGATTGTGAATTCTGAGTGATACCTTTAAATGTTGCTTTTCTATTGATGGTGATTTCTTTCAGTAAAGATCTAGCTTATTTTACCTCGAGACGATTCTTGTTTTTCTTTTTCTCTTCTTTGCATTATATATTACTTTTGTAGATTGGGCGTGATTTTTTTTTTTTAGCTTGTTGGATCGTCTGTAGTAGTGCATTTCAGTTCAATTACTTATTTTACCTAAACGAATTTTGAGTTGTATTTTACAACATAAGTCTCTCTCTCTCTCTCTCTCTCTATATATATATATATATATATATATATATATATATATTCAAAATTCTAATAAGAGAAACATCCAATCATTAGCCAGAGACCATGACGTGGAGTTTCACAACGGATCAAATCATGGATTTTTAACTATAGTTGGATATCATCTAACAATGTTCCATATTATAAATCGTACAACATTTGACACCTTAACCAACTTTTACACTTAAACACTTAAGGTATCTTACGCGAATGAAAATGTATCACATTGCTTTTTTTTTTATTGATTTAAATGTTGGATTGTTAATGTTATAATTCAACATCTTCTCCACCACACTAAAAATTTACTCAATTGATTAAAAAAAATTGATTTCCAAATGGAAAACATATACCTAGTGAATTATTGTTGAATTCTAACCATAAAGTTTGATTGTCTTTTGATATTTTCCTTCAAAATCAGAATAATTAAAAGAAAATGAATTAACTAATTAATCTCGGCAGCTAGATTCAAAATAATAATAACACTAGTTTAAAAATGTAAAAAATAATATTTGAATATTTATCAATGTCAATAAAAGAGGTTTGAATAATCTTAAAATATGGTTGCTAGTACGTGCTAACAGTAACCACCACGCCGGTGGCCGGCACCCGAGACCCATAATTTGGACCGTGCCTGTCTGTCCGTGTGGACATATTAACCAAAAGAAAGAGACTCTTAACCGACGAGCCCATCCAAAAATTTCGTTTTGGGAAAATCATTAATTATTTAAATTAGTTGCGTATTTCTTTTTACACTTTTTTTATACGAGATTCTTACAAAATTTAAAAATATTTGATTCTCTATGAAAAAAATATTCGTTGCTATAGTCAATGAAATTTTAATCAAATTCTAGAAAATGAACCCATAAAATACTCTAGAAACCGGATAGAATCATATAACATTATTATTTTGATTTTGATAGTTCCTTTTCCCAAGACCATAGAATTTTCCGCGTTGACTTTGTTAAAAATTATGCTAATTATAAATAATCTAAGTTTGAATTAAACTTTCTTCAATTCATTATTTTTTACTTTATGCAGCAATGTCTTGCTTCCAACATTTAATCATCATCCTCTTCTCATCATTGTTCCTCCACTTCTCTCAAGCTGACGTTGGCACTGCTTCCCACTATGGTCCTCCCTTTTTACGTAAGTGCCCCTCCTCCTTTTTCTCTGCTCTTACTCAGCATCAGAAAGTTTTCTGATGCAGCGAATAAGAGCAGAGGAAGGGATCCAATCCATGTTGGAATAGTTGATTAATGGAATTTTCATTGTTGTGATATATGAATTGTGACAAGACAGCGACGGAGTGTTTCGGGGAAGGAGCGTCGCAGTTTCCGTCGACCAACATGTTTGGTTCGGCTGGAGAGGGTATATGGAACAATGGTGCAGCATGTGGGAGGGTGTACGAGGTGAGATGCATCAGTGCTGCTGTTCCAAGAACTTGCATTCCTGGTCAAGCGGTTCAGATTAAGATTGTTGACAGAGCACAATCGTCTGTTTCTAGGCCTTCAACGGATGATACTTCCATGGTTCTTTCCATCACTGCTTTTCAAGTCATTGCAAACGTTTCTTCACCATTGATTAACATTGAATTCCAACAGTAAGTGTTGTCATATTTATTAATTTATTGTTTATTTTTCGTGTTGGTTGTGTTTTGGTTAATTAGTTGTTGAAAAATCAAATGTTGAATTGTGGACTTTATTTTTGTTTATATTTGTGAAAATGAGAGGGTTGAAAATTAAAAGTTGGGAGTTTATGAAAACTACATTATTTTTTTAGTTAGGTATTGAAGTAATGTGATTTTCATGTGCAGGGTTTGAAAATTTGAACAAAGGGAGGGTAGGAATTGGAACCTGGTGAATTTGTTACTGAGAAGTTAAATTTTGTTGTGACTGAGGAATTTGTATGAGGATTTAAAACTCTAATTGTCAATATTGATGAACATTTATATGGATTTTTTCTTCTCAAGTTTAGTCATTTTTCTTGCTTATCTCTTTGAGTAATTTTGGGGATGTTTCAAGTTCAACTGATGAATACAAAACATATTAGTATATGTTTGGATTGTTGTTGGAAAACACCAACTTTATGCTGACTGCAGAGGAACTAACATGTGCTAAACTATTGTGTTTGTTGGAGTTTCACAATAGTAAACCAAACATATGCTAACGGTTCAATTATTGTGCAATTATTCAATTATTGTGCAATTATTGATTTGAATATTAGTAAGTCATGATTGATCCCACTTATTGCGAAATCAAGGTGCGAATTAGAATTTTATTATAATATAGTAAATAAGAAAAAGGCTGACTTGTACACTTACGTTCAAGTTAGGAAATTTAATATAAAAATATTTTATTTTTTTATTCTGAATTAATAGAGTTGTTATTTAGACATGATTTATGTGTTAAAAACTTAGTCATATATAACCATTGAAATTTTCTCTTCAAACCCAATCTTCTTTCTCTAATTTGATTCTTTTCAATTAAGATTTCTTATATCTTCACTTTTTGCACCCCAAAATCTTTGTTTTTGGAAAACTTTTCAATTACCCATATAGAGTTTATGATACTCACTTGTAAACTAAGTCTCTTTGCCCCCACAATGAATGCTACTTGTTGCAAACATAAATATAAATAATATTTGAACACACTAAAACTTTAGTGTGTGTGAACAAATCCATAATAAATGATATCAAAGAACTAAAATAATATGTGATAGAAGATCCATAACAAACAAGAGAAAAATAAATGACAAAAAATATTTACCTAATTAGATCAACCCGGTCTACTCTACGGGACGACGACTTTTCAATTCATTATACTTCCAATAATTATTTAAAATGACAACAAAAGAGTTAGAAGAAAATAGTCACACAAATTTTTAAAAAATAATCATATTTTATACCCAAGTTTTTTCAATCTCTTTAATTCTCTATATAGAATCACACAAGCTCAATGTGTTTATAAGTTTTTTCAAATCCCCTTAAATACCTTCAAAGGTTTCTCAAATTCTAATAACACATTCATATGAAAATCTACCCTTAGCATGTTTTCCACTAGAATTCCCAACACTTCATTTTATCCTCAATTCTGAGGTTATGAAGACAAGAATGATAGAGATACATCTTTATAACTGTTTAAACCAAACAAATCTATAACAAGCCCAAAACATGACCCATCAACGAACAAACATGTGAACCAAAATGTATGAGTGCAATATGCTCCTAAATGTAGTTTGAATGATGTCAAAACTAGGTAGCTTAGATCTTTGTGTATTTGGACCTTACAATCTTTGTTAAAATATGCATCATCATCATAGAATATATAAGACTAGTTTATATAAGCCATCACATACCAAAATATGAGTTTTTCACAAAAAGACATGCATGGATCGATACATGTGGTGTATGGATTGATACATACTAAGTGGTTTTTCAATGATTTTGAATTTTTCTCTAATGGGTCGATACAAAGGAGAAACGAGTCGATACATTATGTGAATGGGTCGACTCATCCTGCGAATGGGTCGGCTCAATCTTAAAGGTGTTTTTAATGTATCGATATATTGAATGAATGTGTCGATACATTGAGCAAATGGGTCGACTCTCCCGTGTTTGGAGTAGACTCATCTTGAAACTTTTTTTTAGTTTAGCTACTGCCTTGAATGTATTGTCTCTATTTGGTCTCGTACTGACTCATTCAGCTGATGTATTGACTCATTCCATTTTAGAATCAATACATTATGTATCATATTTTAAAATTGCATTTTGACTAAAACTCTATTTTGCTAATTTCTTTTCTATTCACACACATACATATAAATATTCATTCATGCATCATTTCTAAGCATTAAAACCTGAAAGATACAAAGAATTCTCAACATCTTCAATCTTTCTTGACGCATGTGTTAACTACACATAAGCATTTTTTATTTTTGTTGGCAAGATAAGATTGATAAGGTCCAATCTAAGTTGTGTAATAAAAATTAGGTTAAGGTTTTCTTTGGGGGATTCAGAGATAAAACCTTTAAGGTTTTTACTCCAAGATCAATGGTTGGTTTGGAGGTTTTTGCACAAGTCTTGTCAAGTTGGATTTAGTCGAGCGAAGACTTTGAAGAATGAGGGTTCTTGCAAAGGAGTAACAGTAACCAAATGATCAATTGAAAGACTCGGGGCAAGATTTTGAAATTTGGAATCAGCCAAGTGAAAGCTTTGAAGAACAGAAGGTTCAATCAAAGGAGTAGCGGTAACCAAAGGATCATATGGGAGATCTTGTGTGACTTGGTCTTGCTAGGATCAACATCAAATATAGAGTTTGGGGTTTGAATTTCTATACTTCTCTGGTAAACTGATATTACAAAGGTTAATTACAATATCTTATTTCGATTTCGAATTGAGGGAAGACGTACTCATTGTGAGGATAATTGAGGACTTCCTAGACAAATCTTGGTGCTCTCTCTCTCTCTCTCTATATATATATATATATATATGTTTTCATTTCATTTTGAGAACAATTAGTGTGTAGTTTGAGTTGTTGAAAATTCAGGTTGTGTTGAAGTGTTTAAAATTGTTTTTGTGAAAGCATTGCAATTGATTTGTTATAACTTAAACACAAAGAGAATCAAGTTTGATGTATTGCACACCAAGTGTTCAAAAAAATCATTGCACACTCAGTGTTTGACAAAATTCCTTAGTCAAGTTTTATTTTACTTGTCATCGAAAATCATTCATCTTAAGTGTGATTTATATTTAAAAAAAATTATATTGAACTTGTTGATTGGCTTTTTTCATCTTTGGCATACATTTTACTATGATCGTACGCATATTTGATTCTACCAATAATGGTTCAGATAGACGAGAGTCGATCCGGATTTCCGCTTGCCATAATTTTTTTTTTCAAAACAGAATTTTAAAAAGAAATTTTCATTAGGTGATCTATTCAATCCCCCCTCTAGAGCATTGCCCTCGTCTAACAAGTGGTATTAAGAGCACCGATTTATCGTGTGCTTCCAATTCGCTTATTAGATTATGGCTTCCGTACCAAAGGAGGCATATAATAAAACGTCAGTTTTCAATGGTGAGAGCTATGGTCATTGGAAGGATTGTATGCGTATCCATATCAATTCTATTGACAGAAAAGTATGAAGTTTCATCCAAAATGGTCCATTTGAAATTATCATGACCAATGTGGATGGTGTTGTTATACCTAAATCGGAAGCACAATGGAATGAGGAAGATAAGAACAAATGGTCTAGTGATTGGAGAGCAAGGAATATACTAATCTACGCTTTAGGAGTTGATGAATATTACCGTGTTTCTCATTGCAAAACCGCTAAAGCTAAGTGGGATGCATTATAAGTTTCCCATGAGGATACGAATGAAGTCAAACAAGCAAGAATCAATACTTTAAATCAAGAGTTTGAACTCTTTCACATGGAGCATGGTGAAATCATTTCCAAAATGCAAAAGAGAATTATTCATCTTGTAAACCGTTTGAATGTAATTGGTAATCCAATGATATTGCTAGTAACAAAATTTTGAGATGTCTTAATAGGGAATGACAACCCAAGCTAACCGCCACCAAGGAAGCTAACAACATATTGAAATTGGATACAACCACTTTGTTTGGTAAGATTTAAGAACATGAGCAAGAGATCATTAGCTTAGAGAAGCATGAGAAGAAAGTTATGAAAGAAAAGAACAAAGAAAAAGAGGTGGAAAAGAAGTCCATTATTTTTGTGTCTTGTAGCTCTAAGTCTTTAACAAAAGAGAATGATAAAAGTGGATATAATGATAATGAAAAATCGGATGATAAAGAAATGAGGTTGTTTGTTAAACGGTATCATAACTACATGAAGAGAAACAGAGTAAAGAACTCTGATAACAATCTCATCAACTTTAGAAGACAAGTTGATTCCTCAAAACATGATGAGAATAAGAAAGGAAAGTTCAAGAGTTCATGTTATAATTTTGGTAAACCCGAACACTATAAGACGGATTGTCCACAACTTAATAATGATAAAGACAAGGGTAAACACAAGAAGTCTAGTAAGGCTAGAAGAGCATACATAGCTTGGGAAAGTGATAATGAATCCTCAAGTGAAGGTTTCTAAAGTGAAAGTAACGAAGAAACAAATCTTTGTCTCATGGTCCATCATCATAAAAAGAAAAATATAAGTCATTTTAAATATGAACTTAATGATGAAGTGTCTTATTCTAAATTAAAAGTTGTTTTTGGGAATCTATATGATGAAGCAGTAGATGCTTTTATATGAATCATACATAAAAAATAACTTTGTTGCAAAAGAATCAATTAGAAAAGTTCATTTTCGTCGTCATTTGATTTGTCACTATTGTTGTAAGAAAGACCATAGATTTTTTAAATGAAAATTTAGAAGATTTTTGGTTCCTAAAGGTGTATTTAAATGGTTTCCCAAGTGCAAAAATATTTCCACTCACCCTCAAATGCCCAATGAAAATTGGGTACATAGCATTATTGATTGACTTTGTAGGGAAAATGTTTTGACTCCTTGAAGAGAGTATGTGATCTTAACAAGGGAAGCTCAAGACATATAAAAGGTAACATCTTCTTGTTCATTAAATTTATGACAAAAAAGAAGGATGTTGTGACCTATGAAGTTGACAAATATTTATGCTAAATCATGTAACAGGTAGTGTAGGTAAATCCCCCTTTCACTATTATCTTTGTCATTAAAATTACTTGAGAATACTTACTGTTATTAAGGTTGAATATGTAACAACCCAATTTTAGTAATTATTCCTTAGATTATTATTATTATATTTTATTTTAATTATGTGGAGTGTTAATTAATTAATTGGTTGTTAGGTAGTATAACAATTGATTATATTAATTGATTTGGTGTGTTAATTAATTATTTAGTTGATATGAGATATAATTGAATAATTAATTATATTAATTAACTTGGTGTATAATGTGGTTGGTTTAATTTATTTGAATTAAATAGAGATATTTAAATATTAGGTCTTATTGGGCCTATTAATTAAATTAGAAGTATTATTATTTAAGCCCAAATAGAATACTATATATAAAGGGGAGGAGAGTGAGAATTAGGATTCATTTAATCATTTGAAGGCAATAGAGAAAGAGGAGAGGAAAAGTAAAGAGAATAGCAAGGGTTTCCAGAAAATTGAAGAGGTAAGGGGGAATCCTTATTATTATGGGTTAATATGATTTGGTCAATGGATAGATGTATGTTTAGGTTAGAATCCTTAATTTTGTGGGGTTGTTTGAAATTATTAGGTTTTGATGATTATTCTTGAATTGTGGTGATTGATTGTGTTAAAACTGCAAATTAACGTTATATATTTAGAGTATTGTGTGAGTTATAATTTTCTGAACGTGTGGCTTTTTACGGAATTGAAATCGGAGGTCCGAAGGTCCTCCAACGATGAAAAATGCAGAAAATTCTGCATGTTATCCGTCACAATCGCGACCTTTTAATGTCGAAATCGTTTTGGTTATAACTTTTGATCCGTAAGTCCAAATTGAGTTCCGTTTGAAGCGTTGGATAACTGAAATAGAGGGCTATAACTTTGTTTCAGGAATAAAATAATTTTGGAGATTATTTCATGGACGTTTTGGGGGTTGAAGAAGATGAAAATTATGTTGGAAAATTTAATAAACAACAACTTTTTAGTAATGCCTTCGTGCACGGTTTTGGTCATAAATTTTAACTCGTGAATCATTTTGGGTTGGGGTTTAAAGAATTAGAAAGGTGACTCTAAGAGATATAGTATGATGGTGATAAGTGAATTGATTGAGTATTATTCCTATGCCTACTGTATTGATAAATATATTAGTTTATACGTTTGGTTGATGAATCGTTGCATTGTTATAATATGATTGTGTGATAATTATGCTGTTATGTCGATGATGTTAAGATGTTGATGAGTTGTTATTATTTGTTGATATTATTCATGTGGTAACATGAATTGGTTAATTGCATATTATGTGAATGGTGTATTTGTTATGAATGTTAAGATGATAGAGATGATCTTAATTGCATATTATGTGAATGGTGTATTTGTTATGAATGTTAAGATGGTAGAGATGATCTTAATTGCATATTATGTGAATGGTGTATTTGTTATGAATGTTAAGATGGTAGAGATGATCTTAATTGCATATTATGTGAATGGTGTATTTGTTATGAATGTGTATATGTACCATTGGTGGATAATTCATAGAGTTGAATTATGGTGATATGTGGAATGTTAAGATGGTAGAGATGATCTTAATTGCATATGTATTGGTATTTGTACATTCATTCATGGCATGGTCGGCTTCATTGTGGAAGCGGTGAAACTGTGGGTTCACGTGGTATTAGACGTTGATCCTTAATTGGAAATAGGCGTAGCAGACGTTGATCCTTAATTGGAAATAGGCGTGGTAAATAGACGTTGATCCTTAATTGGAAATAGGCGTAGCAGACGTTGATCCTTAATTGGAAATAGGCGTGGTAAATAGACGTTGATCCTTAATTGGAAATAGGCGTAGCAGACGTTGATCCTTAATTGGAAATAGGCGTGGTAAATAGACGTTGATCCTTAATTGGAAATAGGCGTAGCAGACGTTGATCCTTAATTGGAAATAGGCGTGGTAAATAGACGTTGATCCTTAATTGGAAATAGGCGTAGCAGACATTGATCCTTAATTGGAAATAGACGTGGTGGCTTGGATTCTAGATATTGAATCGGAAAGCGGTGAAACATTGGGTTTACATTATGGTACCACATGCATAGAGTCACATGTCTTGCATTGAGTCACATTAGAGTTATGTGATAATTGAATGTTTGCATTGATGTGATTGTGATGTGTGTATGAGATATGGTAATTGAATTTGATGATGTTTGGATACATAACTTGACTGAATATGTGATTATGTGATAATTGTAGTTATGTGTATATTTGAGAATATAATATTGGATTTGAATATTATACTCCTTGAGTTTTTATGTGTGCTTGAAACATGTGAAATAAATGTTGGTTAATATTATTTACATGGTTATATGAAGTGTGATGAATTCCTTTAATTGTTGATTTAATCATTATGCTTGATTAACACTTCTTCATAATGATTTGAATTCTCACCCTTTCTGTTTGAATGTTACCTTTACATGGGTATCGCGCAGATACTCAGGAGTAGTATCGCTGAAGTAAGTGGACGGTAGCTCACTCGAGATTAGCTGGAGAGCTGCGGTACTTCGTTTAGAGACTAAGTAGTGAGTCAATGCTCTGGTCATGTAACACTGGGTAGATTAGTAGTATTGAACTCATATCTGATTTGGATACGTTTTATGTTATTAATTGTGAACATGTTTAATTGAAGAGATTATTGAGAGATGATCATGGTATGGGACATGAATCATTTGATGAATGCATGGATATTCGTTATTTTCCGCTGCGAACGCATATTCTTGAATATTCATGATAATGGAAATATGTTATTTTAAATGACCATGTGTATTGTGTATTGATGATGAATGATGTTGGTTTTTGAAAGCTTTTAGTTTTTGAAAACGTCGATGTGACGCCCTTTGGTTTATATGCGTGCCTATTTACTCTGATTATATGTTAAGTATTTTGGGGTAGAAAAATGGGTGTTACAGAATACATCACTTAAACTACCAAGGATGGATTGATCACCCAAAAATGGTAGATCTTGAGGAGGAGATAAGATAACTATCAAGTCAAGAGAAGACAAGCCTTCTAAAATGTCTTAGATACTTGACCAAAAGCGTGACTATACACTTGTAGATAAGTATTTTCTGTTATCTCTTAAACTATATTTCAATTCATATCTTAAATTACTTTGCTATCCTCTTTGATGGGCATTGGCCTGAGGGCATGTTATTTTAGTAAAAAATAATTGTGTAGAATTTTTGTCTTGCATTCACGAGATTATATATATATATATATATATATATATATATATATATATATATATATATATATATATATATATATATATATATATATATATATATATATATATATATATATATATATATATATATATATATATATATATATATATTATATATATATATATATATATATATATATATATATATATATATATATATATATATATATATATATATATATATATATATATATATATATATAGATAGAGAGAGAGAGAGAGAGAGAGAGAGAGAGAGAGAGAGAGAGAGAGAGAGAGAGAGAGAGAGAGAGAGAGAGAGAGAGAGAGAGAGAGAGAGAGAGAGAGAGAGAGAGAGAGGAGAGAGAGAGAGAGAGAGAGAGAGAGAGAGAGAGAGAGAGAGAGAGAGAGAGAGAGAGAGAGAGACCAAGTGTATTTATGAAAATGAATTGGACAAAATCAAGTTGATAACTAAGGGATTTTATCATTGGCTATACAAGTAGAAAAAGTGTAAGTGATTACTTCCTGGGTCTTTCGTCCAAAAGCTAGGATTGTGTCACTTCTCGTATGAGTAAGTTTATTTTAAACTACATGTGCAACTTGTATACCATGCCTTTTATTTATTTTATTTTTGTGTTCAAACTGGTATGATACATTTGAAGATTGATTATCTTTATATGTGTTCACTTCCAAAAATTCTATTGATGACAATTGAGTGTTTTCAATTATATGTTTATAGTGACATCATTTGTTTGAATTTTTCATCTTATATATTTTATGACATTAATTTCTTCATCAAATGTTTGAACATGATATTTACTCATTATACATGAAGAATATCATTTATGCATAAAATCTATCATGTCCAAAATGTATGCATTCATCCTAAGTCTAGAAATGCCTTAAATCCTTTATAATGTATCAATACATGTACTATGAGTCAATACACTTGTAGTTTGTATCAACTTCAATGTGAAAAGAAGTCAATACATTACACAAAAGTGAAAAGTCTATGTCTGTCTCTGCCTCGAATGTATCGACTCTAAACACGGATGAGTCTATACATCCATTAAATTTCCAGCTTCCCTCTTCAGTATGTATCGACTTCATTGCCGAATGGCTCGACACATCAGTGTTGGGCTTCACTCTATCAAGGCTCTAAGACCCAAATGGATCGACCCATTCATATTAAAAGACAACCCTTCTTATTTCCTCAATGTGTCAGCAACAATAACATCACTTTGTCTTATTTGTTAATCTTCCTAAACTTTCAAATAACCTCATTTACTCATTGCCTTTCAACTTTTTCTTTTATTCTTAAGACAAGTTTGGTTTTCCAAATATACATTTCTCATCATCATTCACTTTTTCCTACAAAACCCATCTTTTCACTTTCTAATCCATCATTTTCAGATTAACTCTTCAGATTTGGGTGGTTGCCACTTTGTTTTCATAGTTTGGGTTTGTGGGTATTTCAAACTCTACTCAAAATCCTCTCAATTTCATTCACACATTTCATCAAACACTTGGTGTGCACTCTTTTAACAATAAGATCTTATGGCTCCTAAGTTGAATAGATGGAAAAATGTTGATGGAACATCTTCTTCAACCCCTATGAATTCTTTGTTTCTCTTGCCTTTATCTTATGCTGATGAATTTGAGAAATCCTTTAGAAATAGGGTTGTGGTCAAGTAACACGTGTATGACCCTGCTGTTGTCAATGAGTTACACATCCCTGAAATTGTTGATATGATGAAGCATCAAGAAATCAATAATTGTTTGAAAGTCTCAAATGAGTACAACAAAGACTTAATTCGAGTCTTTTATGTTAGATTGGGGTCAAGAAATGGGTGTACATTTTACTTTAAGATGGGCAAGCATACTTATCATGTTACATGAGACACTTGGAAGGAAATATTTGGTTTGAGTCCTATATTCTCTCATTACTCTACTTACACTGATTATTCTTTTCATTCCAATTTTAAAGTGAGAAATTATCTAAATTTATGTCTCAAAGCTCCTAGAGCAGAAGACCAATTGGCTAATACATCAACAAGTTATTTAAAGAGAGATCATCGTATCCTTCATTGGATGATGACTCATGTATTGTGTCCAAAGAATGGTGCTCACTCACGGATTGACATTACCGAGATTCATCTGATGTATATACTTCAAGCATATGGTTTGGGGTTTGAATTTCTATACTTCTCTTGTATATTGATATTGCAAAGTTTAATTATAATATCTCAATTCAATTTCAAATTGAGGGCAAATGTATCCATAGTAAGGACGATTGGGAAATAGCCTAAACAAAACTTGGTTTTCTCTCTCTCTCTCTCTCTCTCTCTCTCTCTCGATTTTGAGAATAATTAGTGTGTAATTTAAATTGTTGAAAATTATGGTTGTGTTGAAGTGTTTAAAATGTTTTTGTGAAAGCATTGCAATCTAAACCATTGCAATTGGTTTGTTATAACTTCAACACAAAGAGAATCAAACTTGGTGTATTTCACACCAAGTGTTCGATAAAATTACTGCATACTAAGTGTTCAACTAAATTTCTTAGTCAAGTTTATTTTACTTTTCATTGGAAATCGTTTATATTAAGTGTGGTTTATATTCAAACAAACTATATTGAACTTGTTGATTGGCTTTTTTCATCTTTGGCATGCATTCTATTACGGTTGTATGCATATCCGATTCTACCTATAACGGTTCAGATGGACGAGAGTCGTCTGGATTCGCTTCTGCTTGCCATAGAAAATTATTTTTCAAAATAGAATTTTAAAAACAAATTTTCATTAAGTGATATATTCAACCCCCTTCTAGATCGTTTCCATCGTCTAACAAAATGACCAAGCTCAATATCTGCGAACCAGGCCTGATAACAAATAGACACCCACCATCAGGACCCTAATGTCGTCTCTTACCACCTATCATCCACTACAGTTCTCCGTAGCTCTATGTCGTCATCGTCTTGACTCTAGTCAGCCAATATTGCCAGACCATAACAATGGGCTATGCCACCGATTATTGTGTTAGCGTCTTCAAACTTCAAGCTCCTCTACCTTTATCGATGACCTTCAGATTAATACATATGTGGTTCTTGCGTTGGACAGTCACCTCTACAACTTATACACCCTCAACCAAATTTTCTACCATTTTTCGATTTTATGCAACTTTGGTTTTTAACCGTCTCAAAATATTCTTTCATTTTCTTCATTACTTTAGATTTTAAGGCATACTTATACATAACATTATTTGTATAAAAAAAAACTACAGAAACCTCTAAGATTTGATGAAGGAAGATGAGTGGAACCTTCTCGATTTCCAAACACTTGTTGTTATCTGATTGACATTATCTCATAATATTTCTTTTAACATTGCAAAGAAAAAGACCACCGCTAGTCAAATTTTCAATTGCATTCTGACCGGTAATCATATTATCACCTTTTTATTTAATTATGCATTCATGAATTTGTTTTTTACTTTCATATTTCTAACAATCCATCTCCTTTCAAGCATTTTGAGACCTTTGAATTTGAGTTTAGAACATGCCTTATTTGTTCCAATTTTGGTGCATGTATGCAAAAGCAATTGAATCGCCTTTGCAAAATCGATTGGGTTGCTTCTTATGAAAGTTTGAAGTATTTCCTTAAAAAATTTGACTAGTTATCTGAAGACCTCATACCCTTAATGGTTTCTTAATTCTAAAAAACTTATCCCTTTTGAACCATTATCCTATAGGGATATTGCAAGGAGATATTTAGGTGTTTTTCTCTCTAGAAGGTAGATAAGTCCTTGTATTCTTAGGAGGCTCATAGTTCCTTCTCAGATTTTTGAACTTCTTTCATAATCTCTTGCAAATAAGAAATTATCTTATTTGTTAATTGCCTTTTAGCTTGTTTTTTTTCAAAAAATTATTCCTTTCAAATCTCTCGTAAGCTTGTGCAACAAACTTGTCAAAAATTGAACTACAATAAGACACATCATGACCTCTTTGCTGATGTTGCATTTCTTCTCAAGGAAATCCAACAAAGATTCATCGTTCTTAGGATAAACCTTATCTAAGTTAACTTCTTCGAACTTCTTTATCACAATATCAATCCAACTGTCTTCCATGGATACAACTTCCACAACACAAATATCAAAACAAGGTTACATGATTATGCCTTCTTCTATTGCCTTTGGATTACATCCGTGAAACAAATGAACGAAGTTATGTGATTACCAAATGTGCTATTCATTTTACAATATTTCCTCACTCTTATCTATTTATAAGAATACCTTTTACGACTTTCACTCAAAAATATTTGTCGGTCTTTAAATAAATGTCAAAATTTTGGTTGGCCTTGTTAATGTCATATGCATACTTTCATTTATTTAAATTTGAGTTAATGTTAAAATCTATGGATTTGAAATTTAGGCACTAATAAGGTGGCCCCGACTTCAATTTATATAGGTTTTGATAGCATGATTCATCATAAGATTCATATAACATTTCTTCACTCTCCACTGAGGCTAAGTAAGGGCCTTTGTCTTCTTTTTTTTAGGAAACCAATCCTTTTCATCATTTTTCCCGAGATTTAATTTACCAATTTGTATGACACTATCTCTCAATTGTTACATGTCTCAAAGCTATTGACTAACCATATTCTTTCAAATATTATAATTTAAATCTGCAACTGACATTTGTACTAACTTATGTTCTAAAATCACGGTCAAACATTTAACCTTTATTTTTTTAAACTGCTAATATAATCATCAATAGATTCACTATCTTTTTTTATGTGGCTAAATATATGAAATTAAGTTTATTTTCTCTTCTAAAGTATTGATTATGAAACACACTTTCAAAATGCCACTAGCTTAAAATTGAATTTGGAGGAAAGTAGTGAACCACATGAGTGCATCTTTAGTCAAGGAACTAGAGAAATGTTTCATTTTCAAATATTAATGATTAGCCATGTCTGCACACTCATTTTGGTATATGGATTTGTGTTCAACAATTGATTCCCCACTTCAACAATAAACTTACTAAATTTAGGAACTTTAGTCACTTTGGTAATTCAACTTGCAATATATTATTTGGGAATGCATATTAGGAATGTGGTTTATTCACACACCTTATGTTGAATATGTGTCAGTTTGAAACCTCTTTATGATATTGTCAACTAGTTTTCCCCTATATTATATCTTATTTTATGGATAAGGTTATCGTCATTGTGATTTTTATTTGGAACCATTATATTTCAAGATTCAATGTATTGCTTTATAAGAATTTAGGGATCAATTGACTCCTCTAAAACATCGGCAATTTGACCCATTTGGGTAACTAATGTTTGATAAGTTATAGTGAATTTTTCTATGATTGGATTAAACACTATACTCATCAGTTGGGTTATCATATTTATCATTTGTTGTCTCAAGGATTTTAAAGTGGTGTTAGTAATTGAATTTGGCATGAAATTGTCCACATAATTTTGAAAGAATCCCATATTAGTTGTCTCAAGTTAATTCAAACTTATTCCTTCTCGAATCATGTGAGGAACTAGAATGTTCATGGCTATAGGTGTGTAAATGAATTATGGTGGAGTAATAAAACCTCATGGTAAACTGTAAAGAGGAAAGTTAAGATTTGGCATCTAAACGCGAGGGGTTCCTACGAGGCTACTTTATATTTGAGTAATAACAAAACTTAAAGTTAGATTGATATTAGGAATTTCATCTAGCCTAGACATATAACATAATGTAGTTCTTCACTTGAATTATTATCGTTGTTCGAAATCTTATCCTGGTTGATGCTCTTCTTCATTTGAATTTGAATAGTACGACACATTTTTTGAGCTAATTTTAAGTGTGATGAAAATGAAAACTCATTTAATTTGACTCTAAAAGTTTGCTACACATACGAAATACATTTTATAATCGTCTTATTAATTCTTCTGGAACCAAAATTAGAACACATATTATACATGTGTATTTTTTTGGTAGGAATAAAAAAGAATTTCACCTTTACACGACTCATGCTTGAGGGGTTGTGTACATGTTTTATTTCCTAGTAGGATTCAGGAAAGAATTTCAGCTTTACATGGATCAAGCATGAGAAGTTGTGTACATATCTTATTTGTTAGTAGGACCTTGGAAAGTATTTCAACCTTACACGATTCATGATTGAGGGGTTTTGAACATGTCAAGTTTGTTTGGTCGGGTCCTGAAGCGGGTAGGAGCGAACCCGGGCCCAATGGAGCCTGTCCCAATTAAACGATCCACCTAGAAGAGCATGGATGGGTTGAAATAACTATTGGGCTAGATTGTCTATGTCGACCCAAATATGGTGCGGGATAGTATTTGATTGAAATATGGTTAAGGGTGCATTTAGGACATATGAAATGATATTAAAATAAGGAATTTGAGATGAACAAATTTGATTCCCAATCACCATTAAGAAGTCATATCAATCATGATTAATCACATTAAATGACTTATGTTGGGTTTTCGTATGAGGCATGTAAAATCTAATATATAAGGAGAAGATTGTTAGAGGAAAATTGATTTAAAACTCACTAGATTATTCGACTATGGAGTTATTGGTCCTCACCAGTAAAATTATCTTTGGCGTAGTTTTACGAGTACAATTGGCGTCCATCGTGGAGTCCGGTAAAATTGGCTTGCTTGAAACACATCACTTCCAATGGCAGTCATCCCTTATATCATGATGACAAAGGCCATCCCTAGTAGCAATAAAATAACAACGACCGAAATATAATAGCGGAGATGTTGGTCGCCATGGAGGAGTTACATCACTAGAACAAAGCCTTGCAAGATAGCACCCATGATTTGTAACAACAACAACATGCATAGTTAGATGTGGTCGAGGACGAGGAGCTCACATTCCTCATTCACCCGCGGCTAAAATTTGGGATTCTTATGTTCTTAGAAATTTCAAACCACCATCGAAAGTGTAAGTTGATAATTGGAGTAGAAGACTCGTTGAAGTGCAAGCTGATGGACATCAATAAGATCATATGATCGCCATCAACACCCATATGGATTTAATTAGAGTAGATGATTCATTGATGTGCAGAATGATGCCTGAAATGTTCAAGGAGGTCACCCTCAGGTGGTACATGAGCCTATCGCATTTCTCGGTGAAGAGCTACCAATATCTGACGAGAAAGATGGCTCACCAGTTTTCGGCTAATAAGCACAAAAAGCTTTCCACTACGAGTCTATTCTATGTTTAACAAGGATACTCTGAATCCTTGCACGAATATCTGGAGAGATTTAATAAAGAGACCATTAAGGTTGCCAATTGTTCAAGTAGTATTTGCAATAACAATAATTATTTATTTTTATTGTATCTATAGAGACTGATGTGATATTCAAATGTAGTTCAATAATATTTATAATTTTAAGAAAAGTATTTGAAATTTTGTTTGTTTGATAACTAGGTTAAAACAACAATGAATGAAAATAGGATTTAACTGATGAAATTAAGATTGTTGGGATTGTATTTCATTATCCTATACTCATGCATCCTCTCAATT
This sequence comes from Lathyrus oleraceus, assembly GCF_024323335.1. Lineage (NCBI taxonomy): Eukaryota > Viridiplantae > Streptophyta > Magnoliopsida > Fabales > Fabaceae > Lathyrus > Lathyrus oleraceus. The sequence continues at coordinate 79,625,807 of NC_066583.1, read as the reverse complement.
TGATATATATATATATATATATATATATATATATATATTATATATATATATATATATATATATATATATATATATATATATATATATATATATATATATATATATATATATATATATATATATATATATATATATATATATATATATATCCATTAGTGAATGTTATCACCCATCGCTTTGCATATGTTCTTTATGTCTAAACAATAACGTGAAGTTAATTGTATTGCTTAACATATGATTTTTCAGCCAGTTAACTAATATGATAACATTTAGTTTCAACAATATATGTAATGTTAAACCTAAATTCGATTATAGGGTTTAGTATCTAACAAATGAAAATATTTTATCTAGTTAAGAAAAGTACTAAATATTATTTCAAACTATTATTTCAAGTTATAAGTAGATAATCCACAACAAACATTAAGAACAAAGATAATCATCAATACTAATGAATAGATAGAGCATATATAATGCCATGGTCAACATGAATACGTAGTGTTTGGATAACTACATATAACCACAACAAAATAGAATTTATCTACTCTTACTCATAGTACCTTTACAATGATGATCATGAAGAAAGAGATGGAATAAAATCTACAGATTTCTCGAACGGACAAAGGTTTCACCTTCAATTCTTAAATACATATCTCTAGATTTCTCCCTCTCAATTATCTCTTTTTAAATAATGGAAATAAATTGAATTCTATTAAAATATATCAATTATGTTTTAAATGAATTGGTTGAGGTCTCTATATACAGTGTTATGATCTAGTGAGCTTACTTTTCTTCATCTCTAAGTCATTGCCCAACGAGGTCTTTAGATTTCCTAGAGAGCTTGTTTTTATTCATCTCTAAGTCATGTATAACTCATAAAATTGGGCTTTGGCCACCTTATCTCGCCCAATTAGCCTATTTGTCCGTAAAGTGAGAAAACCATTCCTTCACCCTGAAGTTATTTAACCAAGGGATCCGTGATCTGTCTTGTTTTGCCCAACAAGTTTGTCACCTTGTTAGGTGAGTTGCCTTGTTTATACATGAAGTAATTTGGCCTATAATTAAGCTCTAATAACATATGCTCCCCTAGTGAGCTTATGTCTTTCCATATCGAGATTGAGTTAGAAAAGTTGCCTTCTTTCTACCATGTTTTGGTCATGTCTTTGGTTGGACGAGCCCCTGCTTTGCCCATTGAGTTCTCTATTTCTCAACTTTTGTACTTTTTTATTTATTTGGATGTTTTAACATGTAATCAAGAATAACATATTTAAAATGTTCATTCATGTATTTTCTATCATTTTTATGATATATTCGAGGGGGTTTTCATGTGGTTTCTTGTGTTTTAAGTTAATAAGTGCTTTTGTTAAATGAGTAATTTTGGCACTTATTACCAACCCAAATAAGGATAGTTTTTTTTGGATCTTTCTAGAATGACCTCAAGACCGAGCACTTCAACAAATTCTTGGTCCAAAAGTCATCCATTTCAATGGAAGAGATTATGGAAAGAGCATAATTTTATATCAATGGAAAAGAAAGCAATGCTAAATAAAGAACCTGAGACACAAGAGAGAGAGAGGTAGAGAGGTGGTATAAAGTGTTAATTCCTTGTATTTATGATTGACAGTAATTTTGGTAAAACTAACTTAGCAACAACATGTTGAACAAGATGTCATAACATGCGGATCCGACATCTTGTCTGAAACAAGTTTACTCTTGGTAACTGTTGATTGATTAATATATTACTGAATACTATAGGAATATTAAGGAATCCTATGTGGCATCAAAGATTGAGGAATCAGAGATTCTATTTGAATTTAAAGTTATTTTATTTTCTAAATGTTGAGACATTTTAGAAAACTCTTGATTATAGACCTAACTTTGTGCAGCTGTCTCGCTGCGTGTATGAACCCTAAATCCAGTCCAGACTTTGGTTATATATAGAATGCCTCAAATATTATTTTGCTGAGTTGTTAGGGTTTGGGTGTTCTTTTTAATTGTGATCCTCTCTAATATCATCTTAATATAAGAGTAGGAATGTTTCTATTGAGTTGTAAGTTCTGTCAATCACTCATAAGCTTTTAAGCATTGAGTGATTGTGTGTCTGGGGAGTGTGACTTCTGAATCTTTCGTAATTGTATTGATTCATCATTGTTGTGATTGAAAGGGAAGTGAGAAGGGTCTCATACGTAGGTGTGTCTTAGGTAGAATTTAACCACGGGTAGTGATTAGGGAGTAGATTGTAAATTGGGGATAGTTTGTTGAAGGTCTACAAACTGATACTATTTAGTGGAATTTCTCCCTGGCTTGGTAGCCCCCATATGTAGGTGTTGTTGTACACCGAACTGGATTAACAACTCTGTGCATTCTGTTAGTTTATTATTCTCATATATGTATGTTATTTTGTCTTTGTGTTTTGATCAGATATCAGTGTCTCGACATCTCTTAGGACATTTGATATCTGCATACCAGAATTTCATAAAGCCTAACATGCAAGGCCAACAGAGGAATGAAAATTCAATACTGATTCACGAAAATGTTGCATTAAAGTCTACTAGAAGACCCTTGGAGTATTCACATCGCTGTACAATAGGATATAGAAGATCCTCCAATACGTCTACCACACTAGGGTCATTCCCAAACCTCTTCCCCCCTGGGGAAACATAATAAGTAAGGAACCTTGAAGATGGTGAAAGTACCATAGGATAAGTGAACACCACACAAAAGATTTCCACCACCTAAAGAGGGAAATAAATAAGTTAATATATGAGGGAATTCTGCAGAGATATGTGTAGGGTAACAACTATATCATTTGAAATTCTAGTATACAGATCCCAGATATCGTATACGATGTCACGACACCAGGATCAACACATTGTCACAACACAAATAATAACAATGTTTAAGTAAGTAGCAAGAAGTAAATAACACAAATAATTTTTAACCCAGTTCGGTGCAACATCACCTACATATGGGGGCATCCAAGCTAGGTAGGAAATCCACTATAACAGAATTAGTTTGAAGTTCTAAACAACCTATGGTTTTACAAACTTCTCACCTAATCTCTACCCGTTGAATTTTCTATCTAAGACTCTCCTATATATGAGACCCTTCTCACTTTCCTTCAATCACACAATAGTGACAACAACTTCTAACAGTAAACAAAAGACATACTTTAAATGAAACAGAATCCACTCTTGCTTAAAAGCTCATGAGTGATTCACAATTACAACTCAATAATACAAGTCCAATTCAAGTATTGAAGAGATACTAGAATGACTCACAAATAACAATGACAGCTAAACCCTAACAAAGACAATTTCCAACGCAACTTTGTTCCTCTCTTAGGTTTAGAATTGTCCTTTAAATAGCCCTAGAAAGGCATAGGACTGCTGCACAATCTTTTGCACAATCTTTTGCAGAATTGATTCCAATCATATCAGATGTTTCCTAAAATGTTTCAACATGCTTACTTTGGAAACAAGGCAAAGCACAAATTATCCTTTGCTTTTAAAACACACGTTTCTTGGACCACACAACTCATGAAACAAATCTTCAGAGAGTCTTCATATATCTCATGATTGAAATAAATATTTCAAGAAACTGAAACAGGGCACACTCCAATGTTGAACGAACATATCAGGACATCTTGTCCAACATCTTGCTAGAATACATGTTTTTCCAAAATGCAGTCAATCATTACACACCAGACTTAACAATCATCCCATTTGGAAAATTTTGGCTAAAATAACCTTTGCATAGCCCAACTAGAAAAAGGGTAAAGATCACATCAATAAGGAGAAATATAAACAACACATAAGCATAATAAAAATTGATCTTCTCCAAACGAAAAACAACAGAGGCAAGCGCATCAGAAAAAAAAAACTAGCCTCATAACAGAGAGAATTAAACTCTCACACAAAGAACCTGCTTAGGAGAAAAATAAATTCTCTCAGTCAGGATGTCAAGACATTTGATTTGACTTCATTAAAACTAACAGCCTACAACATAAGCTAGAAAAACATATGCTCCCCCTAAGTAGCAGAACATGGGAAAGAGCTACTCCCCCTCAAGGGGAAGGAGTCATAGCAGGGATATCAAAAAGACCATAAGAACTAGTCCCCCTTTTTAGCCAAAAGATTAACAAACACAATAAAACTTAGATGTAGTAGAGCAAACAATCAGTTAAGTTACATACCAAGAGCATAAATATTCAGGGCATAGCCCATAATGAGAAAAATCTAGAAGAAAAAAAACACAAAAGAAACATAACACATCAGTCTTCATCATTGTTGGATGTCTCTTCATCATCACTAGCATTAACACCTTCTTCATTAGCATCTTCTTTACCTGCATTATCACCTTCCAGATTTCCCTCAGCGTCTTCTTTAGACAAAGTCTTTATCAGGATCCCAAGCCTGCTCTTCCTTTCAGTATAAACTTTGATAGTTTCATCCAAGGTTTTACAGGTGTCTTTTAGTTCAACAAGGATTCCTATCCTAGTAGTAGAACTGGTAGGTTTCTGGCCAAAGGTCATGACAATATCTGGAACATGTTTCCAAGTGAACAACCTATAATGCAATGATATAGGAAGATCTCTTTTGCAGGCACCATTCAAACTGATCAAAATACTTGGGTGTTGACTCAGTATAACACCAGAAATTAATGAGGGAAAGGCTATAGGCATCTTCACAACAAAGAAGGCAGTATGCTTTATTGTTTGTTCAAAGACATAGGATTCAAAGTCAAAATTTGTTTTGGTCCCTACAATATAAATGAACTTACCCAATCCTATAGCAATGTTGGAAGTATGATTAGTTGGCACCCAATTAGCCGCTCCAATTCTGTGAAGTACTGCATACTTCACACTCAAGAAACCTGCTAACAACTTCCCTTTTCTAGGCCATTCCTTTAATTGCTTTGCAGTAATTTCTGTGCAAATGACATTGTTAGAAACTTCCACTTCAGCTTGTTCTTCTTCACTTCTGCCCAAAAACCTGTTTATGATTTCAGGAGAGAAATCCACACACCTTCCTCTTACGTAAACCTTTCTAAACTCCTTACTCCACTTGTTATCACACTCCTTAGAGATATTCACAATGAATTCTTTAACAAGCATTTCAAAACACTTGCCAAAGCCAATCACACTTTTCATCAACCTAGCTTCTTAAATCAGGCCCATCACTTCTTTGCACTCAAAGGCATCTTTGTCAAGTTCCGTTTCCAAGGCCAGTCTTCTTTGGTAAGCAAATTTCCACTTGTCTACATTCTCCAGAAAGTGAAAGGAGATGCTATCAATTGGAACTTCGGGAATATTGGCTGGAATCTTCTTCCCAAAAGCCTGCTTCCTTGTAGTAGAAACAATGTATTGAACATCATGTTTAACATTAAATTCAGAATTACTAGAACCGGGTGGGACTTATTTCCTCTTCAGGGATCTCTTCTTGGTGGCAAGAGTAACAACCTTGCTCCACCCTTTTGTAGGACCAACCCTAGTACTTCTCTTGAGAGCTTTGGAGAGCTTGCTAGAGGACTCAACAACTTTCCATTTTCTGCTCTTTAACCTCTTAGCTATTCCTGGAGCCAATATCTTACCAATGGGATCATCACCAGAGCCCGGATCTTCTACATTTACAATGTATGTAGACTGATCCTTCTTCTCACCAGAGTTTTCTTCTTTGTTTGACAAATCACCAAACATGCCATCAGAATCATCTTTTTCTTCAGATTTTTCAGGGGACTTAGTAGGAACATTTCCATCAGATTTATCAAGAGAGGTTTCAATAGAGTTATCAGTTTGGGCCAAGGATGTGGAGACATCCGGCACAACACCAGTCTTAGGTTCAATACCCAAGACTTGAGAAATCAACACACAAATATTTTTATCAACATTGTCGCTTTTAGCAACAATCATACTAGATTTAATTAGAGTCGTAACAGATCTAGATTTATTAGTGTTTTCAAATGTTTCAATATTTCCCATAACTTTTGGAACAACGGAACTTTTTGTAGAAGCATCCACATTCAGTTCGACATTGATAGGATCAAAGTACATGCTAGTTATCGAATGAGGTTTCTTGACAGCAGTAGAGGGTTCAAAATTTCTTATATCACTAACATCCATTTGAACAGACATAGATAGAGATGAAGATTTACTTACTTTATAGGGATTGCCCTTTTTCGAAGCAGTTGTTCTAGGCTTCCTTATAGGAGTTTGTCGTACCCTAAAATTTGCCCTCCCCTTTTCATTTTTTTCATCCAACCTGTGACTTAAGATTCATCTGTACCCTTTCATGCTTCATTCATATGCATTATGAATTCATGTTAATACAAGCATCATAAATTCAAAGATTATGGTTAATTAAAACTAGGGTTTTGCCTGAGTCTTGGAGTTTGGCTCATTGTGTGAGGGTAAACCCTAATTTCATGTTCTTTTAGACTTTGGTTCAAGAAGGTCACAATCATGAAATACCTTTATGTTTTCAAAACCCTAATTTTGGTTGACTTAGTTATGAGATCTTGGGCATGGGCCCTATCTTGGCTACTTAAACCCTAACTAGGGAAGCCCAATCATTGTGGCATGCATCTTGATATTGTGTTTGCATGTAGAACCCTAGTCATAGAAGTATGGGCATTTGATCTTGTGGTTCATAGCTTGATCCTGACTTGACCATGAAAAACACTAACTCATGGATTGGACCAGTTTTTGGTCATTGTGGTTTGATTATTAGACACTTGCTTATCGGTCATTATGACTTAGTGCTTTGTTACATCCAGGATTGTTCATGTTTGCATTCATAGTCTTGGTTCATTGATTCTTTGTTTAAGGTACATTCATGTCTTGATCATCCATTGGATGTGTGGGCTATGACATTCCCGGATCTTGATTACATCCATATCCATCACTCAAGAATCATGTTGCAAATTCGTTTCGTATTTCATAAAGCCATGTTTACAACAGTTGACCAAAGTCCATATGACTTAGCCAGTCTCAAGTGATATCTTTCTTCATCCTATGATAAACCATTTGAATCTAACATGAAATCCATCTTTCAAATCCTTTTTAAAACCATTTCAAGTTTGATGTTAGAAACAATTGTTAATGTGACTCTTAACCCTTTTTCATTAATTTGTTAAAACCATTTGACATTTTAAACCCCATTGTATTATTAACCCCAATTTCAACCTTCAATTTCCAATCATTTCATAACTATCATGTTCCCACATTTTTATTTAACCATTCAATTCAATATGTTTCAATTCCCAAATTATATTAATCCTTACTCAAATTCCAATACTTTGACATTTCCATTCAAATTTTGAAGTTCAAGCCACTCTTTTAATAACTATATTCAATTCTTATGAATCCATCCAACTTTCATAATTAAGTATCCATTCAAACTTTCAATCAAACTTTCAAGGTTGCATTCAAAGTCTCATTCAATTCCATAACCTTTCATTAGTCCACATTTACTCCTGATTACTCCTACATTTAACATTAATCAATACATTTTTAAATATGAGTTTCATCACCTTAATCTCAATTGCATACTACATTCAAACTTTCCATTTCAAGCCAATTCCAAACATATTCCAACTTTTCAAATCAATACAAATTGGATAATATTCATTCAATACAAAATCCATATACCAAATCCATTCAATGTATGTTTTTCGTACAAATCCAATTCAATATATAACTAATGTATTCCATTCCATTTATAATCTCATAAAACCAATAAACAGGTCCAATGAATCAAGCCAACGCCACAAGCTCCCCCAATCATTCTGCCTTCAACAGGAGTTCCAACTAGCATCACCATTTTAACCGATGAGCATATAGAAACAGTTAACTAATTCTATCTAACTATTGATTTCTTGCGGTATGAATAAAATTTCCAACTGCAAGTAACAACAACAACTGTTAATATTAACTCGAGCCTACTTGATTTAAGCAATTAATTCACATAGTATGGCAACATCAGATAGCGGTCCAGTTTAACACAAATACATTAATCACTCTAGCATTAGTCCACTTATTGGTGTTCCTTCTCTAAACTGTGATATTTTGAGTGTTCAAACAAAATATATTGTTATTTGTGATGATGATATTGGTGCTGACCCAAGTGTTTCGATTTTGAGTTACATACTGTAACACCTCAAAATTTGCCCTCCTCTCTTGGGACTAGCATTAACATATTACATATCATTTTTAGGTCATTAGGCATTGCATATTGCATATCATGTGGTTACATTGTGCAAGTCATACTCCCAAGTCTTGGTCGGAAGATGAGGAAGTCATGTGCAAGCTAGGGTTTCATTGGACTAATCATTAATCATCTGAGGATGTGGAGGTCCAAATTAGGGTTTTGTGGTTCTCAAGGATATTGGTCTTCATCTTGTTTGGAATGATTCATCATCATCATCATGGTTTGATTTCATCAAGTGTTGAAGCTTATTCCTTGAGATTAGGGTTTTGACCACTGGTCAACCCTAATCAGTTGCATTGGGCCAATCAGTGCATAATCAGGAGATGGGGTCTATGATGTATATGGGGATCATTATTTGATTATATGGAGATTATTGAGGCTAGGGTTTCATCCTTGGGCCATTTCATCAGAAGATTGGAGCTCAATGGGACCAATGCATTGCCAAATTCATCTATCAGTTGAAAAGTCAACTGTGGTCAACTGTGCTTGATTTAATGAATTTGGAGGTGGAAATGAGTTGGATACACTTCATTCATGTTGGAACAAGTGTTATTTGACATTTCAAAGCTTAAGAATGGAGAAAATCAAGTCAGGACAAAAATTGCCAAAAATAGTAAGTGACTTGTAATAGAAGTTTCCAAAAATGGAAAGTTTTTGACCTCAAAATTACATGTCCAAGGAAGCTTCAAATGAAAATTTGTTCAACATGAAAGTTGTAGATCTTGGTCTCACCTTTCCAAAAAGTCCAAGAACTTGAAAATCCCATGTATGGTTGGCAAGTTATGGTCCATTCAATTTCAAAAATGACCCATAATCAGAGGGGCATAACTTCCACATGGAGTGTCCAAATTGAGTGATCTTTTTATGCACAAACTCCATTTGACATGTACTTTCATGGTGCATAATTGGAATTCTTCAAAAATGGTCAATGCAAAAAGTCAAATTTCAAGTGTACAGTTAAAGATCCAGGGGCAAAATTGTCCAACTTGAGAAATAATGGGAATTTTTGAATGAGGATTTTTGTAACACCTCACAAATGCTATTTGGAAATGGTTTGAATCATCATAACATGTCAAGGCCTCATGGTTGGTCAACTCACTTTTGAAATGAACTTGAAAGTGCATAAAATTGCCATGACATAGTGAAAATCAAAATTACATGGCCAATGAAGAGGGGACAAGTTGCAACAGCTCATGACAGATATTTAGAGCATGTGTGAGCTGGCAATGAGCTGTCACAAGGCTTGAGTAAAAAGACCATTTTGCCCTTGCTTTGAAAGTGACATTTTGCTAATCACTTACACAATTGGCTAATTAGGTGATTAAGGCTTGATTAATTGGAGGTATAAGTTCCTAATCCTAACAAACTCCTAACAGAATCACAATCATCAAGATCACAATCTCTTTTCCCTCCAAATTCACCAAATTCTCTCAAGAACACTTCAAGCAAAATTCCAAAAATCTCTTTCAATTCTCCATCAATTGGTGTAATTCTTCTTGCTGCCATCTCCAATCCTCTTCTCCTTCAACTGTTTCGTGAATTCATCATCCAAATCATCACCAAACACAACTGTTCACTCTTGATGCATCAATGGCATTTGGAATTTTCGTGCACTAGGAGCTACTTCAACTGAACCTGAACACTTCATTCAACATCCTAAAGCTTATAATACATCTGTTTTGGATCAAGAAGCTTCAAGAACACACGAATCATCATTGCCTTCCAATTAAGGTGAACTTTCGAATCTCATGAAGTAATGAATTGTTATATGCGTTTGAAAGTGCGTTTAATGTAGATCGTCGTGATGCAATTAGTTTTTGAAATGGATGATTGTAGAGAGAGATATTGTGGATTTTAGCTTTGATGTGAAAACCTAAAGTGTTCGATTCGTGAGATTTAGGAAGAATTAGTGGAAATCAAGGACATATTTGTGATCCTCTCACTCAGACCTTTCCAACGGTTATAGGATTGTGGATTTTGGTTAGAAATTGTTCTTCACGTGTTCATACGAATTCTGGAATTTTTTTGATTGAAAATGATGAACAAGGCTATGTTTGATCCGTGTGGCTCATGTGCAATTTCGAATTTGTGTTTCCCTCCAGCATTGGCCAATCACAGCGTGACACTCCAATTAGTGAAACGCGGAGTTTAGGGACCGGCCATGGTTATTTACGAATATGCCATTAACTCATTTAATTTAAATAAAACACTTAAATAATTATTAACAATTCATTTTAATATTAGAAAATTCATAAAAAATTAATGGAAAGTCAGAAAAATATGAGGTTTTTTTTGTTAGTTTCCATTTTTTCCCTAGAATTTTATGGACATGATTTTACAAATTGTGCATGGTGGAAAGTTGACTTTGCCTAGGGAACTTTGACTTGTGTGTATTTTTGACATGTTCTACCATTTTCATTGTGAAATACTCATACCTTAAAAGAAATTCTTGAAATTTTTTGTGGTGATTCTAGACATGTTTCTGGTGATTTACATATAAAGTTTGTGAATTTTGGATACTTGAGGAGTGAGTTATGATTTTTTGAATCTAGGTGTGACAATTTGTGTCACACCTAGTTAGGTCAACTTCATGAATATTTTTGCCTGGCCTATGATTGTTGGATTGGATTGAAATTTTGCATGGATGATCATTGATATGTTGAGATGTTATGTGAATTTTTCTGGATTTTTCTATGGCATTTTCAATTTGATTGATATTTTTCTTCTCTGTTGGTTCATTGTGCAAGTTCATGTGATACATGTTTGTATATTGTTTGTGAAATGCTCATATGGTATTGGATGAATGTGAAATTTGGTGTGCTGGTTATAGACACATTATAGGACATCATGCTTTTGGTCCCATTCATTTATGATATGTTGTCACTCTGTTATGAATTTTTGAAGTGAATGCTTGTGTTGGTACCTTGAATTGGCTTGAATAATTGTGTCTGGATTTCTTGATTTTCATTGGCCTAGTTCCTTTTGTCCAATTGAGCTGAGAATTGACATGCTATGCCTTGAATATGTCCTGTTTAGGTGTGATTTATTTGAGGATTTTTGGAATTGTTTTGGTATGCTTTTGATGGAATTCATTCTGTTTGGATTTTTGGTGTTGTGTTTGACCTAATTTGACTTGTTTTGATCATGAAATGAATATGATGAATGATATGAGTATGGGATCAATTGCATTGGCTTTCTATTTGTTTGAACTTGATTTTGGTTGAGAATCCCTTGCTGTTGAGGATTTTTTATCCCTTTTGGACCCTAGGCTTGGCCTAGTGGTCTAGTTTCTCACATTTGGATTGATTTTTCAGGATAAAATGCACAAAGTTTAAGGAGAATGATTCAAGTCAATAAAATTGAATTTGTTTGATGTAGAGAACTAACATAACTTTGTTTTGTAGGTTGTGAAGCTTGAGCTTGAGCTTATAGCCTGCCTTTGTGTGCATTAATCTGTATAGTCTGACTGATTAACATTTGCTGTTTATTGTTGTCTGTCTGAGTACTGATGATACTTGATTGATTTCAGGTACATTTAGTTGCTTACAGTTCTTTAAGAACTTGCTTGCTGCTGCTTGGTTTTTAAACCACTTGAGGTAGGACTTCTATTCTTCATGTAGTCTGGAGACCCGGCCTGTTACTTGGCCGGGCAAACTGTCTGAAGTCCTCCTTAAGAGGCGATGTTTGTGATTGTTTAAAATTGTGCCTAAGCAGGTAAAGTCCTTGATTAAGGCAATTGGTGGAAGCCAAGGGATATGCAATCTATCCCCCACTATTCTGTTGAGTCGTCCCTCTGCTCACACGGCTGTGTGTTGATGCATTGGGGCACAAACCCAAGATCTTGTACTTTGTACAGTCGAGTCAGAGTCTTTGAGCGTAAAAGGGTCCCTCCATTCTGGACCCACGCTCCTTTGTCTGAAGCTCTCCCTGGTCAGGGATAAGAGCTGTGAGGTCTCATCCTCACTTCTCCTTTTCATCTGCTTCACCTTAGCCTCGTAATGGCAAGGTTAAGAGCGAATAATACCCATGTACAGAAGACTTGCTTCGGCAGTCAAACCCATTGTTTGAGCCCACTTGACTGGTTATAGTGTGTGCTATGTGGATATTTGTTTGTATGATTGTATGCTTGTATGCTTGCTTCCTGGATAGGATTAGCTTGCAGTTGCGCAAGTAGGTAGAAACCTGAACGTAGGGTAATGATGCATGACAACACTAGGCTCGAGTACAGCTCCCTGGTAGTGTGTCTTCCCTCGGTTTCTGGCTAGATTTTCTTTCCCTTGAGGGGGAACTACATCGCCCTGATCCTTGTTCCAGACGAGGTATGTAGGCAGGTGGTCGTGCGAGACCACTCCGGGCAACCTTTTTCTTTTTTGTGTGTGTTTGCTTGTTATCTGATTGTGTGTTTGGTTCGGATGCCGACGTAAGTCCAGTGATTGGCTGTCGGGCTCCACGTTTGCCCTTTTGGGTGTGTTTTGGTTCGGATGCCGACGTAATTCCATCGAGTGGTTGTTGGGCTCCATGTTTGCCATCTGTTGGTGTGTTTTGTGTTGTTTGGCGTGCGTAAGCCGAACTACAGTGGCTCTGATTCTCGTTCCAGACGAGATATGTAGGCATAGGACGCGATGTCCTATCGAGCTCCCTTCTCCTAACCCCACCTGTGTTCCCTGTGTGTGTGTGTGATGTTTTAGCAACCAATTCTTTATTTTAGAATGTGGATCCCGTCGAGTACGACGGACGTGAGGGGTGCTAATACCTTCCCCTTGCGTAACCGACTCCCTTACCCTTTCTCTTTGGTCGCAAGACCATTTCCTTTCCAGGTTTCTCTGAGCGTTTCCTTTCCCTATCTTGGGATAAATAACGCGCAGTGGCGGCTCTGTGTTGTGTTTTTGTTTTAGCCCGCCGGTTGTTTTTCGCGGATGCGACACATACTGAATGTTGGGGAAAAATGTGGCTGACATTGTGTCTGATATCTATCCTTTGATACAGGTCTATGAAACTGATCTAGTTTTTGATGGAGAAATGTTGAAGCTTTTTTACCTCAACTTGTCATTACTACTACTGCATCTTTGTGGGGAATATAAGGATATGATGATGTTGCTTATATCTTAGGTTCATAAGAAGTTGTGGGTTGTTATCATATAATATTTGGATCATTGTGCGTAATATTTTTCCTATTAGCAAGATTTGATGTTGATGCTTGATGGAAAATTCAACAACAAATAACAATAACAACTCTAACAGAGCAATATGCAGCGGATAATCAATTTCTCAAACTTGCAAGAATCTGTGAGGAGCAACAACAAATAATCAAGGCAACTAAAAACACCACCACAAGGGACACAATAATTTTTAACGTGGAAAAACCTTCTCAATGTGAGAAGTAAACAACCACGGGACCAAGCTAGTAATATAGCTCCACTATGATCAAAATATGGGTACAAGAGAGTTTTAAATATGGCACAAATTCATGCTCAGTAACCAGCCAAAAACAGTAAGGTAACCAGCATAACAATCAGCCAAAACAATGAGAAAACAAGCATGAAATTGAGAACAAAATTCAGCAGAAAAACCAGAAAAAACGGCTACTGTCCGAGCTCGATTTCTCCCACCTCATACCTCTGATCGATGATCCAACCGGTCAGATTGAAGTACCATGAGTCACGAACCTGCTGTCCAAATTTCAGCCCGATCAGACAGTGAACAAAGGAGAAATCGCGAATCTAGTGCAGCTGCTCTGTTTTATGCGAAAATGGGTTTTTCTCTTCCTCTCTCACTTTTCTCTTGCCTCACTCTTTTGAATTCAGCTCTCTAACCCTCACTAATCTGACCTCTCTCCACTTGGTTAAGTGAGATACATGGGCTTGCACATATTGGGCCTTTCTCCACATAGGAAGGGAGCCCAAAACCCAACATATCTCCCCCTCACAACTATGTGGAGGTGACCGCCAAACCGGCGATCTCACAGCAAGTTTCAAACTTGTTTCTCGGTAATGCCTTGGTCATCATATCAGCACCATTATCATCTGTATGAACCTTTGCCAATTCCAACAACCCAGCATCCAAAGCATCACGTATCCAATGATACCTAACATCAATATGCTTGGACCTAGAATGAAAAGTTGAATTCTTACCAAGATGAATTGCACCTTGACTATCACAAAATAGCAAGTACTTATCTTGAACAAAACCAAGCTCCTGCAAGAATTTCTTCAACCATAACAATTCCTTGCATGCTTCTGTAATGGCAATGAACTTTGCCTCAGTAGTGGACAATGCAACACACCTCTGCAATCTGGATTGCCATGCCACAGCTCCCCCTGCAAACTTAATCAAGTAGCCTGAAGTAGACTTTCTGGAATCAATGTCTCCAGCCATATCAGAATCAGTATATCCCACAAGAGTAGGCTTATCACCTCCAAAACAAAGCCTCAAACTGGTAGTACCACGAAGATACCTCAAAATCCATTTCACAGCATTCCAATGCTCTTTACCTGGATTAGACAAAAATCTACTAACTGTACCAACAACATGTGCAATATCAGGCCTTCTACACACCATTGCATACATTAAACTACCCACAACAAATGCATAAGGAACCCGTTGCATATCTGATTTTTCAGCTTCATTGGAAGGACTCTGACTAGTACTCAATTTAAAATGAGTAGCAAGAGGAGTACTTACAGCCTTAGCATTTTCCATCTGGAACCTCTGTAACACCCTCTCAACATAGTGTTCTTGTGACATCCAAAGTTTCTTCTTGTTCCTGTCATGCATGATTCTTATACCAAGAATCTGCTTAGCAGCTCCCATGTCTTTCATGGCAAATGACTCGCCCAATTGCTTCTTCAACCTGTCAATCATGGAAATATTTTTCCCAACAATAAGCATGTCATCAACATACAATAACAGGATAATGAAATTATCATCAGCAAACTTTTTAACAAAGACACCGTGATCAGAAGTAGTCTTCTTGTAGCCTTGCTCACACATAACTGACTCAAACTTCTTGAACCACTGACGCGGGGCCTGCTTCAAACCATATAGACTCTTTCTCAGCCTACACACATAGTCTTCCTTGCCTTTAACCAGAAAGCCATCAGGTTGCTTCATGTAAATCTCTTCCTCCAAGTCACCATGAAGGAAAGCGGTTTTGACATCCATTTGCTCTACCTCCAAATTAAGAGTAGCAGCCAAACTCAACATGGTTCTAATGGATGACATCTTCACCACAGGAGAAAAAATCTCATTGAAATCAACACCCTTTCTCTGTCTGAAACCTTTCACAACCAATCTGGCTTTATACCTTGGAGATGTAGAAGTGCTTTCTTGCTTCACCCTGAAGATCCACCTATTTTCCAAAGCCTTCTTGCCCTTAGGCAATTTCACCAAATCAAAAGTGTGATTATCATGCAAAGACTTCATTTCATCTTGCATAGCATCCAACCACTTCTTCTTTTCATCACTCTCCATGGCTTCATCATAACATTCAGGTTCTCCTCCATCAGTCAAGGTAACATAGTCATCAGAAGGATACCTGGTGGATGGTTTCCTCTGCCTAGTAGACCTCTAAACTTGAGCTTGAGGGAGTTCAGGAGCATCACCAAGATCCTCATCTTGTGACATTTCATGTTCCTCTTCAGCATCATCATTAGGAACATCAAAATTTTCTCCAAGTTGCTGATCACCAACATCATCATGTTGCTCATCATTCTGAACATTATTTTCAGCAGTATCCAGATCATGTATAGGCATCCGAACTGGATCAACATCAGACAAACCATTATCAATCTCAGGTGTAGTCTTCTCCATCTTATCTATGTCTTCAATGGTTTGGTCTTCCATGAACTTCACATCATGGCTTCTAACAGCTTTCTTCTCAACTGGATCATACAGCTTGTAGCCAAATTCATCCTGACCATAACCGATAAAGATGCACTGTCTTGTCTTCGCATCCAACTTGGATCTCTCATCCTTTGGAACATGCACATATGCTTTGCAACCGAAGACACGCAAATGATCATACATGACATTCTTGCCAAACCAAATCTTGTCTGGCACCTCAGCATTCAAAGCAACTGCAGGACTCAGATTAATAACATGCACTGCCGTGTATAATGCTTCATCCCAGAAATGCTTAGGCAACTTTGCTTCAGAAAGCATACACCTAACTCTTTCAATCAATGTCCTGTTCATTCTCTCTGCTAAACCATTCAGCTGAGGAGTTTTAGGAGGAGTCTTTTCATGTCTGATACCATGCTGCTTACAATAAACATCAAATGGTCCACAATACTCACCACCATTGTCAGTACGAATGCATTTCAGCTTCTTGCCTGACTGTCTCTCCACCATAACATGGAACTCTTTGAATTTCTCCAGAACTTGGTCTTTTTTCTTCAAAGCATAGACCCAAAGCTTCCTGGAACAATCATCAATAAAAGTAACAAAATAAAGTGCACCCCTATATGACTTTACCTTCAACGGGCCATAAACATCAGAATGCACCAATTCAAACAACTCTTACTTCCTTGAGGGAGGATGTTTCTTGAAGGATACTCTAGTCTGCTTACCAGCCATGCAATGAGAACATTTCTCCAACTCTACACTCTTTAATCCCGGAAGTACATCATTTTTAGCTAAACAATTCAGCCCCTTTTCACTGATATGACTAAGCCTGCGGTGCCACAAAGAAGCCTCCATATCCATGGCATTCACACTGTCTTTAGCAACCAATGCTTTAGTCCAATACAATTTATTAATTTTCTCCCCTCTGGCCACAACTAAGTTACCTCTGGTGAGTTTCCATTTTCCTGAACCAAAGTGATTATCATAACCACCATCATCAAGCATCTGCACATATATCAAATTAAAGCGAACATCTGGAGCATGTTTGACTCCTCTAAGCAACAACTGCACTCCCATGTTGGTCTGCAAACAAACATCACCAATACCAACTACCTTGGACACACCATCATTACCCATCTTCAACACTCCAAAGTTACCAGAAGTGTAAGATGTGAAGAACTCCTTCCTTGGTGTAACATGCAGTGTAGCACCACTATCAATAATCCACATGCTCTCATCTGATACAAGATTTACTGAATCATAGTCACGGAGAATAATCAGATCATCACAAGTAGCAGTAGTAACACGGTCATCATCATCATGATTCTTATCTCTCTGCTTACTGTTATTATTTTTGCTCTCCCTTTTCCATATGAAATAGTTCCTTTGTATGTGCCCCATTTTGTGACAATAATTGCACTCCACATTCTTGTATCTGGACTTGGACTTGCTTCTGTTGTTCTCTCTACTCGCACTTCTGCTATTCTGTCTGTTCCCTTTCGGTTCCTTTCTTTGACTTCGGCCCCTGTTCTCAGTGACAAGTACCTCGGAATGAGATGAAGTACCTTGTGTCTTCCTTCTCATCTCCTCATTAAGAACGCTTCCCTTTACACTTTGCAAAGAGACAACACCATCAGAAGCTGAGTTTGTAATTGAAACCCGAAAAGTTTCCCAAGAATCTGGTAGAGTATTCAGTAGCCATAGTCCCAACACTTCATCATCAAATTTGATACCCATACCTGACAATTGATCTAGGAGCCCTTGAAAATCATTTAAGTGATCTGAAATAGAAGTCCCCTCCTTGTACCTCAAATTCATCAAGGAATTCAACAAATACAACTTATTATTCCCTGATTTAGAAGCATACAAAGATTCAATCTTCTTCCACAAGGTTCTTGCATGTTCCTCATTAGCAATGTGATTATAAACATTGTCTTCTACATATTGCCGAATAAAACCACAAACCTACTGATGTTCAAAACTCCAATCCTCATCAGTCTTGGATTCTGGCTTCTAACTAGCAAACACAGGAAGATGCAAATTCTTCACAAATAACAGATCCTTCATTTTTCCCTTCCACAAGTGATAATTAGAGTCACTCAAACAGATCATTCTATTTGTATTTGCCTCCATCATTCAAACAAGTCAAACAACCCCTTAACCAAAGAGCTTTGATGCCACTCTGATGGGAAATTCAACAACAAATAACAATAACAACTCTAACAGAGCAATATGCAGCGGATAATCAATTTCCCAAACTTGCAAGAATCTGTGAGGAGCAACAACAAATAATCAAGGCAACTAAAAACACCACCACAAGGGACGCAATAATTTTTAACGTGGAAAAATCTTCTCAATGTGAGAAGTAAACAACCACGGGACCAAGCTAGTAATATAGCTCCACTATGATCAAAATATGGGTACAAGAGAGTTTTAAATATGGCACAAATTCGTGCTCAGTAACCAACCAAAAACAGCAAGGTAACCAGCATAACAATCAGCCAAAACAATGAGAAAACAAACATGAAATTGAGAACAAAATTCAGCAGAAAAACCAGAAAAAACTGCTACTGTCCGAGCTCGATTTCTCCCATCTTATACCTCTGATCGACGATCCAACCGGTCAGATTGAAGTACCACAAGTCACGAACCTGTTGTCCAAATTTCATCCCGATCCGACGGTGAACGAAGGAGAAATCACGAATCTAGTGCAGCTGCTCTGTTTTATGCGAAAATGGGTTTTGCTCTTCCTCTCTCACTTTTCTCTTGCCTCACTCTTTTGAATTCAGCTCTCTAACCCTCACTAATCTGACCTCTCTCCACTTGGTTAAGTGAGACACATGGGCTTGCACATATTGGGCCTTTCTCCACATAGGAAGGGAGCCCAAAACCCAATAATGCTCTGTTGGATTATGTGAGGCTTTTATGTTCTTGGTTCTTTGATGGATCTATTAGCTTGACGTGTTTCTAGAATATGAATATGATGTTCTTCCATATATATTTCAAGATATAGCTAGGTGTGTGTTGGACTTGGTTTGTGGTTCTATCCATACATTTGTCAAGTTGTGGAAAAAGGGGGAGTAATGATCATGTGAGACAAGATGTTTCAGTATGGTGTTTTGTGTGTTGTATTGATCTGATCTCTTGTTAAGTATACAAAATGTGATCTCTGGGAACATATGTTAAAGATATGTTGTATGTTCCAACATGTGTTGTGCTGGTGAAGATTTACTCCTGCACATCATGTAGAAATTATAAAAGTTGTTTTAGCCAAAAAAAATCTAAAGGGGGGATTGTTGTTCTTTTGATTGATTGCTTTAGGTAAAACAACATTTAATATACAAGATGTAAATTGTGAAGAGGCATCTTGTGGGACAACATATTCTAGCATGTGTTCCAGCATCAGGCCTTAGTCTGGAGACAATGATCATTAGTAAATATGAGTGTGATTTTGTTTGATTTCAAGAAGGTTGTTAATTCAAATCAGATTGGAAAAAGATTTTATTAAATCATAATCCATAAAGGTCGAAGAAGATTTAATTGTATATCGTTTAATTGAAAGATTTGGATTTGGTTTAAATAAGAATATTTGATTTGATTCGATTTGCATTGAAGAAAAAAATCTATTTGAATATGCTTTGAAGGAAGATTTGATTCAGATTTATTATATTCAATATTGTGCAGAAATTGATATGCAAAGATATTGTTTGAGATTTATATTCTATGAAGAAATCTTATTGGATTTATTTTTAATTATAAGATTTGGATTTGCAATTAATGAAAAAATCTACAATATCTATTAAAGATGATTTAAAGCGTGATTCCGTTTTTGACAAGAAAATTATTCTGAATCATTTATTTGAGAAGTTGGAATTGTGATTTATATCAAGTATAATTTTTTTTATTTGTTCAAGATTCGGAATTTTATTACGGGGACATATGTCATTCCAAATATTCCAACCATTTGTGAGACATTTGTCTCGGACTAGATACTTGGAGAGAAAGATAAAATGAGTATATATTTTTTCTTTTAAGATTTGTAGCTATCTTTTAGAAATGTGTCATTTATATTTGTTTTCATATTGAATAAGATCAAACTTAATTATTTAGAGATTTAAATCTTATACCCATTGGAGAAAAAAACAGAACTTACATTGCTATTTAAGGAGACTCAACCCTAACATTTGAGGGGAGCAAAAATATTGAAGATCTAGTGCGTAAGGGTTTGGTTCTTTGAGTCTTTGTAATTTGTTGTTTTTGTACACCTCTATAAGAAGCCTAAACTGAATATTCAAGGCATTGAGGTTGTTTATTAATTGAGTTATAATTCAAAATCCTTAAATTGTCTATTGTATTGATCAATAAGGTTAGTGGTTTAGAGAAAGTGACATGGGTCTCATATTTATAGGGATTCTTAAATAGAAACACACCTATAGAATCAAGAAAAGGAGCATTAAACAAGGATTGTTCACCTATGACACTTTGTACTAATTCTATTGAGAGAGATAGAATCAAGAAAAGGAGCATTAAACAAGGATTGTTCACCTATGACACTTTGTACTAATTCTATTGAGAGAGTTTTTTCTTTCTTGGGTTGGAAGTCCCCTAGATGTAGGTGTTGTTGCACTTAACTATGTTAACAATTCTCTTGTGTTCTTTATTTTCTTTATGATTTATTATTCTATTTTCGATTATCTATCAATTCTGATATAAGATGTTGAACACATTGTCTTAAGCATCTGATCCAACATAAGTATCCTTAAGAAAAGAATTTTAATATATATATATATATATATATATATATATATATATATATATATATATATATATATATATATATATATATATATATATATATATATATATATATATATATATATAAAAGTTTGTAGTAGTTACATGAATTATCCATATGTTCAATTATGAAAAAAATCTTAGTAATTTGTTTTCTAGATAATCCTAAAAAAGATTCTATTTAATATATTAATTTAATAAACTAAAATAATAAATAACTTTAACTGAAAAGAAATAATACTAAAAAATAAAATGACTTAAAATGTTTCCCTCTTTATATTCAATGTAACTTTTTTTTAAAAATTATATCATCGAATTAATTTTATTATTTTATCCCAATAAAGATACACCATTAAATAAATTGATTAATTTGATAAAAAATTTTTTAGTATTATTTACATTTTCAAACTAAAATAATAATTAGAATATTGCTTAAGAGTATCTAGAAAACACATTATTAATATATTTTGTATACATTGAACCTATGGATAATATATATATATATATATATATATATATATATATATATATATATATATATATATATATATATATATATATATATATATATATATATATATATATATATATATATATATATATATATATATATATATATATATATATATATATATTGTGAGGCTCAACTTACTCAAAAAATAAGTTTTTTAAGTTACTCCAAATCATAGTCTTTAAATTGAATCTAATTTAAAGGTTAAATTAATATTTCACGTAATTAGTCATTCGATTAAATCTAATTTAAAGGTTATGATTTGGATAAAACTGAAAAAAATTATATATAATGGGGATCAACTTACTCAGAGAATAAATTTTTTAAATTATTATAAATCATAGTGTTTAAATTAAATATAATTTAGGGGTTAAATTAACATTTTACTTAATTAGTTATTTGATTAAATCTAATTTAAAGGTTATGATTTAGAATAAGTTAAAAAAACTCACTCCTTAAATAATTTGATCCCCACTTTTATATTTCAGTACATGAATTATGCATATGTTCAATGTATAAATAATATATTAGTATTACATTTTCTAAATACTCTTAATCAATATTCTATTTATTATTTTAGTTTGAAAAAATTAAATAATTTACAAATTGAATTGAGCAATTGTATTATTATTTTTTATTTTTTTTTTAAATTATTGATTGATAAATATCAACAATGTTTTTGACATTAATACATAAATATAAACTTATCGTAGTTACATGAATTGTCCATGTCTTCAATGTATACAAATATATTTGTAATATATTTTCTAGATACTCTTAAGCAATATTCTATTTATTATTCTAGTTTTAAAAACTAAAATAATTTTGAAAAAAAAATACTAAAAATAAAAAATTTAACAAATCAATGGTATTCTTTATTGGAGTATTTTTGTTGTCATGGACAAAATAAAATATATTTAAAATAATAAAATTAATTTGATAATATAATTTTTTTTAAAGTTACCTTGAAAATAAAGACAGTTGTCATTTTAAGTCTTTTTTTATGTATTATTTTATATAAATTATTTTTATTATCATATTAATTAATCAAATAAAAACAATAAATCAAAAAATATTTAGGAATATCTAGAAAACAAATTACTAATTTTATAATATATATATATAGGGTAATGCTAACTTGTGACCCAAGGGCACAAGTTAAGAGATAAATATAGAAACAAATTCTTAGAAATTGTGTATTGAATTTATTACAAACTTACAATTAATAATTTTATTTATTTTTTCAAAATAAATTTTCTATTTATGGGTTTCTTAACATGTGCCCTTGAGGCACAAGTTAGATTTACCCATATATATATATATATATATATATATATATATATATATATATATATATATATATATATATATATATATATATATATATATATATATATATATATATATATATATATATATATATATATTCTTCTAAACTCTATTTTTGAAAATGATTTTTTTTGCTGTTTAAAATAAGTGTTGTTGTTGCAATTGATTTAATTTAAAATCTGATTTTTATTTTCTAGCTCAGATACGGGTTTCTCTCTTTCAAAACGGAATCGATATCTCTAAATTTAACATTTTCGTGATAATTAATTTCAATTTAAAATATTATAAAAATCAGTCCCAAAAACGAGTCTCAATTTAATCGATAATTTCCAACTTAGATGGGAGTACCTTCGAAACGACGATCCTCATATTCTGGACCCTAAATGGTTTCCGGACAAATTTTGACATAATATCCATAGCATGCATACCAATTAAAATTCTAAACATAATGATAAAATGATGATAGTGAATACTAGTAGTAACCTACATGCATATATGAGTGTATCATTACAATACATGTTTATTGCAAATTGATATAAATGGGTGATTCTAATAGGAAATTTAACAATCATGCATATAATATTTTGTGATTAAAACAACTTTGTGATTAAAACAGTAGCACTAAAACAATCAAAATTGAAAACCGAAAACTTATAAATTAAATTCTGAAATTAATATGGCGGCACAATTACAAAACGAACAATCCAAGCAAAGTAAATAATTATTCAAGTCCTAACTATAGGGTGCACTTATCACTCAATGTGAGCAAATAAGTATTTCTCAATAAGTACTTTTTGCTTCTGAGTCACAAAAGTTCTTGACATGCTTCACTCGATTCCTTCACTCCCACTCACAGAAACCCCACAATATCAGGGATTGAGGGAAAAGGTCTCTAACAACCCATTTTCATCCTTATCCATATTAAATTCAAACACTTTAAACAAAAATATCTTCCTATAATCTTTCTCTCACACATATCAATTGTGATATGATTAATTTTTTATATGCACTCACACACAATAAAACACTACTGAGAAGCCAAAAACAACAAGTAAAATCCCTAAACCAATTTCACTTAGAGCTCTTTCTTTTTTGTTGTTTACAGTTTCATATCAGAAGCTCTAAATCCAACCTGAGCTAGACCCAATCACATAGAGGCATACAACCACAACCCAGAAGTAAAAATCACATTCAAAGGAAAAAAGAATGGAAAAGGTTTGCAAACTAAAAGAGCAGACGGGGAAGAAATAAGAAGATACGTTAGGAATATGTTTACTTCAGGAACACCCGGATCGGTACTTTCTTTGCTTCTTTTTATATTTTCTTTGATTGAGTATTGTAGTTTGTTGCTTTTAAGCCTTGTCCCTTTATTGATTTCCTTGTATATGTGATGGTTAGGGGATACTTTTGAAGTTTGAAAGTTAGAGTTTAGGTTTCTAAGTGTTCAATTCAAAGGGTTAGAGGAAGTTTTAGGGGTTTTTAAGCCAAGATTCCGACTCAGAAGAGTTGGAAACCCTAGTGGAGGGGTGTGATTGAGCTCTGGCGGCTGCAGGATGAACACTATCGTGATGTTCATCTGTGCCACCGTGAAATTTCTTGAGCACTACCATATGCCTTCAAAGGCACCATCGACATTGATTCAACTTGGCCAGGTTTTCTTGGCTTAGGTTGTGTTTGTTCTTGGAGGATAGAGATAGAGAGAGAGAGAAACACATGTGTGAAATGAGCCCTCTCTCTGAGTTCTCATGCTTTATTCACTTTTCTTCCTTTATTCAGGACTAACACGCGACTGAGTCATGATCCTTTGGATCAGTTGACTCAATCATTCAATGTTTTATCTCATGTGTTCCATTCCTAGTGTGAGCCACGCATCATGGCATTTGATCCATCTTTAATCCCTCCTCAGTATGAACATTTGACACCTCAGATATCCCATCCAAATCTGATGGCCTCTGTTGAGTCACTTGTTGACTCCATAGTCAACCTTCTCTCATTATCCTTTTGGGTCTTCTGCCCAGCGCTCTTTTTGGACCTTATCCCAACAATTTTTTCATTACGCCTCCTATTGGGCTTGTTAACCCGTTTGCATTTTGTTTTTTATTTCTTTTCTTATATTATTTGCTTTTTTTGTATTTATTTATTCATTTTATTTTTTCTTACTACAAATATAATTTATAAGACATTATTGAACATATTTTTATGGTATTATTATATTTATGTACATGTATAAATATTTATGTGCTTTAATATTATATGTGTATATTACTAAAAACTAAAAAAAATAACTTTCTTTTCAAAACTTTATTAAGCACAATACCAATTTCTCACTATTACTTACAAATAATCACTTTTTCCAAACTATTCTCAACTACTCCTTTAAATCAATAAAAACAAAAAATAAACAACTTAACCACAATTTCAATAATGAATCCAGAACCATTTTCAAATCCACAAATTCAAATCATTTAAAACCAAAAACAAATCATTTCAAATCATTCTGCAACGCAAATCAAACCTCGATCAACATCGAGTGCATTTTCCCAATCAACTACAAAATACTTAATCATAATCAAACATCTTTTTACAAATGAATATGAAAAAGGAAAGTGATATATATCACGCTTTCCCCTAGAGTTTGGATATGGGGTGTATATCTCGATAATCAAAGCACTCATCATCCCTTTAAAAACTCTTAACACGATTGATGCCAAAATCATTTTAATAATAAATTGGACGAAAAAGAAACATGGTGTATATCACGATATTCCCAGAGTGTTTGGATACGAGGTGTATATCTCTACCATCTGAATGTTCGTCTTCCAACAAAAAAACTAATTATATTTAACTCGTCCACAAATAAGATGAAAAAGGAATGTGGTGTATATCACAATATCCCCGAGTGTTAGATACGAGCCATATAGCTCGTCAATCCGAGTATTCATCATCCACTAAAAAACATTCTCAACACATCAAAAAACTTTCTCCCCCTGGACGATCAAAAGCCTTTTTTTAGAAAGAATATTGTTTAGTACATTCTACCGCGATATTTTATATGTATCCTTATATCTTCATATCCTCATTTCATGCATGACCATCAAACTTAACTTCATGTGCTTTATGAAGACATCACTTTTGAATCTAATAGTGGCATAAGTTCTTTTTTATTTGTAAGATAAAACCCATCATTTTACAATTAAGTTCAAAAGCTTAAAAATGGAATTCAACTAAAGCATAAACATTCATTTTTCATTGAGCATTATTTCAAATGTTATTAATATTACATTGTATCCATGAAAGTTACAAAAAAAACTTGACATTCACAATTAAAATCACATTTTTTGTTATGGTACATTTAACATTTTACCTATACATTTGAACTAATCCTAATTGATATAAAATTGAGGCCTAATGCTATAAGTTTCCAAGCATGTCAAGGCTTCAAACCATCTTGAAATTACCACTATGATTAATCTTCATCACCAATGCAATGTCAAAAAAAGGAGTTATGCAGTCATCACAAGAAGATAATGCGAGACCAAAATACAACTTGTTTCATAAAATAAAACCAAACCAAAACAAGGCAAGGAAGCTTGTTATGTAGAAACATAACCAAACAACAAGAATTCTCTAGTGCAATATTTTAATATACAAGTTATTAAAGCATAACATATTGAAATAAGTCAACAAAAAAAATTTAAGTATCAAAGTTTGTTTCCAATCACCATAAGCTTTCACTATAGTAACAAAAAAAGAAGCAGGGCATTGATTTGAAAAAAGAAATTACTGCAGCAGTAAAACAAATGAGAAACCCAGTCATAAAACTTCTTAACATGTTTCACTCGATTTCTTCAGTTCCACTCGCCTAAATCCCACAGTATCAGGGATTGGGGGAAAAGATCTCTAACAACCCATTTTCATTCTTATCCATATCAAATTCACACACTTTAAACAAAAATATCTTCCCATAATATTTACCTCACACATATCATTTATGCTATAAATTAATCAATTTTTTTTCATGCACTCACACACAATAAAACAACACTAAGAAGCAAGAAACAACAAGCACAATCCCTAAACCAATTTCACTCAGAGCTCTTTATTTTTTGTTGATTAGAGTTTTATATCAGAAGCTCTAAATCCAAACTGAGCTAGACCCGACCATGCAGAGGCATACAACCACAACCCAGAAATAAAAATCACATTCAAAGGAAAAAATAGTGGAAGAGGTTTGCAAACAAAAAGAGCAGAAGAGGAAGAAATAGGAATATACCTAATGAAATGTTCACTCCGGGGAAACCCGGATCATTACTTTCTTTATTTCTTTTTGCGTTTTCCTTGATTAAGTATTGCAGTTTATTGCTTTTAAGCCTTGTCCCTTTATTGATTTCCTTGTTTATGTGATGGTTTGGGAAATTTTTTAAGCTTGAAAGTTAGGGTTTAGGTTTCTGAGTGCTTGATTCAAAGGGTTAGATGAGTTTTATGGGTTTTTGAGCTAGGATTTGGAATCAGAAGGTTGGAAACCCTAGGGGAATGATGTGATTAAGCTCTTGTGGTTGCAGGATGAACATTGATGTCGTGTTAATCTGCGTCACCTTGAAATATCTTGAGTGTCGTCGTTGGCTTCATCGGCACCATCGACTTTGATTCAACTTGGTCGGGTTTTATGGGCTCGGGTTGTGTTGGTTCTTGGAGAGTGAGAAAGAGAATTGGGAGAAGAGAAAGAAACTCATGCATGAAATGAGCCCTCTCTCTGAGTTCACATGCTTTATTCACGAGTAATTTCCTGCCCTGCCCCACATTTGAAAAAATTGTCCCAATATATCCCATTTTGAAAAAAAATTCCCAGTCTACCCCCTTTTTAGTGGGGCCTCGCCATTCCATTTGACGAGGGACTGAAGAATTTTTTCTTGCTTGTAAGCTCGTCACTTGAAGTGACGAGGCATTAAAGCAATTCGTTTTTTTTTTTAATATAGTTTCAAAATAAATTTGTATTTTAGTTTCCAATATAGTTTTAGTTTTTATCTTCTGAGTGTACCCCTAATCAATATTTTTAATTATTATTTCTCTCACCTTACATTAATGGTAATTATAATACATCAATAACAATAAATATAATTTGGTAAAATTGATACAATCTTTTATTTATCATATGTCTTTTAATATCTATGAAAATGACATTTATTTTAGAATGAATAGAATAATAAATATATAAATTAATGTCAAATTCGCTATCAAGCATGTGAGAAAAATATGGAAAAATATTTTTATTAGAGTTAATTAGCAATCATAGGATCCCAAGAGCTTAGGCATTATGTTTTTATATTGTATACTTATGAACGTATAAATATTCTGTTTTGACATCAAAATTTACATCTACATTATATTTCATTATTCACCTATTCGGTGAATAATAAAATATTATAATAGTAATTATGTTTTTTTTTAAATTAAAGAATACTGATAAAAAATTATGTGATTAACCAATTTATAATTTCATTAATCATCATTTTATATGTCATTAATTAACTTTATTTTACTATTAAAAATTATTCTTATGGCTTAATGTATATTTTAATTCTTTAGCTTAATTTAATATTACACTTTAGTCATTTAACTAAAAAACTTTATAAATTAGGCCATTAGCTCTGTTACCTTATTTGATCCTTTAACTAAAAAAAATGTTACAAGTTAATCCCTTAACTTCACTTCCGTTATCCTATTTGGTTCATTCCGTCAATTTTTAGAAAAAAACCTTAAGTTTTAGTGATGTGGCGCGGGGATTTTGTTTTTGCAATTTAAATCATGTATACATTTTTAACTACAATGAGGAAATATTAGACACACCGGCTGTTGCACTAATATCACAAATTATTATTTACTATTTACTATTTATTATAAATTATTTATTATTTATTTTAAATATTTTTTTATAAACAAATTATTATTATTTTTAATTAAATCAATTATATTAATTAAATATAGAATTAATATTTAAAAAACAATTATATTAATTATTATTAGTATTTAATATTTAAAAAAGAATTATATTAACAATTATTAGTATTTAATATATTTAGTATTCTATTTACACTTTCTATTAATTAATTATTATTAATATTAATTAAATACTATTTAAAATAAAAACAAAAAAAAAAGGAATGCCTGCACCTCCTCGTCACTTGAAGTGACGAGGCCATGAAGCCAAAAAATTTCGCTCACCCCCTCGTCATTCCATTTGCCGAGCCCATAAAGCAAAAAATCTTTTAGCACCCCCTCGTCACTTGAAGTGACGAGCCCAAACTTAAAAAGGGGGTAGATTGGGAATTTTTTTTCAAAAGAGGGTATATTGGGATTAATTTTTGAAAAAAGGACTAACACGCAACTGAGTCATGACCCTTTGGAAATAGTAAATAATTTCCTTCATCAAGGACTAACACGCAACTGAGTCATGACCCTTTGGATAAGTTGACTCAGTCAGTCAATGCTTTATCCCATGTGTTTCATTCCTAGTGTGAGTCTTGCATCATGACCTTTGATCCATCTTTAACCCCTACTCAGTATGAACATCTGACGCCTCATATACTCCATCCAAATCTAATGGCCTCTGTTGAGTCACTTGTTGACTCCAGAGTTAACCTTCTCTCCTTAGCCTTTAAGGCCTTCTTCCTGGTGCTCTTTTTAGGCCTTACCCTAACAATTTTTTCATTACCCCTCATATTGGGCTTGTTAGCCCATTTGCGTTTTGTTTTTTTTATTTCTTTTCTTTTATTGTTTGATTTTTTATGTTTATTTATTCATTTTATTTTTTCTTATTGCAAATATTTTTATTGTATTATTATATTTTGTACATATATAAATATTTATGTGCTTTAATATTAGACAGGTATATTTATTATTTCTATTATTATTTTTAGATCATATAAATTATGGTTGATTAAAAACTAAAAAAATAACTTTCTTTTCAAAATTTAATTAAGAACAATACCAATTTCTCATTATAACTTATAAATAATCACTTTTTCCAAATTATTTTTGACTACTCTTTTAAATAAATAAAAAGTCGACAAAAAAAAATTAACCACAATTTCAATTTCAATAATGAATCCAAAATCATTTTCAAATCCATAAATTCAAATCATTTTAAAAAAATCATCTCAAATCATTTTGAAATGTAAATCAAACCTCGATCAACATCGAGTGCATTTTCCCAATCAAATACAAAATATTTAATCATAATCAAACATTTCTTCACAAATAAAGATGAAAAAGGAAAGTGATGTATATCACACTTTCCCCGAGGGTTTGGATACAATGTGTATATGTCGACAATCTGAGCACTTGTCATACCTTTAAAATCTCTTAACGTGATTGACGTTAAAATCATTTTAATAATCAATTGGATGAAAAAGAAACGTGGTGTATATCATAATATTCCTTGAGTGTTTGGATACGAGATGTTTATCTCTACCATCAGAATCTTTTCGTCTTCCAACCAAAAAATTGAATTATATTTAACCCTTTCACAAATAAGATGAAAAAGGAATCTAGTGTATATCACGCTATTCTCGGGTGTTGGATACAAGTCGTATAGCTCGACAATCCGAGAATTCGTCATCCACTCAAAAACATTCTCAACACATCAAACAATAATTTCCCCCTGTGCGATCAAAATTCTTTTTTTTTTAAAAAGAACATTGTTTAGTCCATTCTACCACGATAAAAACAAACACTTTAAGCCTACAATCGCAAGAACAAGCAACATTTTTCATGTATCATTATATCTCCATGTCCTCATTTCATACATGACCATCACATTTGGATATGTTTTTTTCCTAGGCACCCTTCCATTTAAGGCATTCATCATTCTATGTGTTTGGTTTGTGCATTAAAAGAGCTTATTCAAACTTAATTTCATGTGCTTTATGAAGACATCACTTTTGAATCTAATAGTGGCATAAGTTCTTTTTTATTTGCACGACAAAACCCATCATGTTACAATTAAGTTAAAAAGCCTAAAAATGAAATTCAACTAAAGCATAAACATTCATTATTCATTGAACATTCATTCAAATATTATTAATATTATATTGCTTCCATGAAAGTTTCAAAAAAAATTGACATTGACAATTCAAATCACTTATTTTTTTTGGTATATTTAACATTTTACCTATACATTGAACTAATCTTAATTGATCTAAAATTGATGCCTAATGCTATTAAGTTGCCAAGCAAGTCAAGGCTTCAAACCATCTTGAAATTACCACTATGATTCATCTTCATCACCAACCCAAATCTAGTCATCCCATTCTACATTCCCCATGTGAAGCACTTTGATGAATTTCATGCCTTGAAACCTAATGCCCCAAAAGAGAAAAATTCAGTCAAAATCAAACCCTTGTCATGTACAAGTTGTTAAACTATCAAACCAATGCAATGTAAAAAAAAAAAGGAGTTATGCAGTCATCACAACAAGACAATGCGAGACCAAAATGCAACTTTTTTCATAAAATAAAACCAAAACAATACAAGGCAAGGAAGCTTGTTATGTAGCAACATAACCAAACAACAAGAATTCTCTAGTGCAATATTTTAAAATACAAGTTATCAAACCATAGCATTTTAAAATAATTTAGCAAAAACAAAAAAAATGAAGTATTAAAGTTTATTTTCAGCCACCATAAGTTTTTACTACAATAACAAAAAAAGAAGCAGGGCATTAATTTGAAAAAAGAAATTACTGTAGTAGTAAAACAAATGAGAAACTCAGTCACAATTTTTTTTCACATGCTTCACTTGATTCCTTCACTCCCCCTCACACAAATCTCACAATATCATGGATTAAGGAAAAAGATCTCTAACAACATATTCTCATTCTTATCTATATCAAATTCACACACTTTAAACAAAAATATCTGTTGGAATATTTTATAATTTAAATATTATTCATAGTTACTTTAGTCATGACTTGTGACAATCTAGAATTGTTGAAAAGTTTGAGAAATATAAATTTTTGTCCCAAATTAAAGAATAGTTTGAGACAAATATTGTAATGTGTCTTGAGAATATTGAGTTTGGGGAGAGATATGGGCAAAGAACAAAATTGAGTGGGAAAAAATTGGTTCTAACTCAATTCATATAATTGTTATTTATATAGAAAATTTGGACCCTCATACGGATATTGTTGTTCTTTCTCTCAACTAAATTAAGAAATTAATTCTTGAAGATCAAACTCAACATCCTCAAGAACTAAAGCATCAAGTGTCATAAATAATTGACTGAAAATAGAAATTCTATTTTATATGATTGAAAGAATCTATTATGATAGTTGTGATACTTGATACTTGTTATAATTTTGGAGCATCATAAGATGGATATCAAGTTAGTATTTTTTAATGGAAACATTAAGAAATACAATATGGTGCAACGGGAGAAAATTTTGTGTCAATAGATGCAAAATTTATGGTTTCCGAACAGATAAAAACTATTTATGAGTTAATGAAATTGTCTCATTAGTGATACTACAATATTTCATAAGGTAATTGTCTCATTTGGTTTTGAGATGAATATTATGATAATAATTGTCTTATTTGATTTTAAGATGAGTATTCCAAAGTTAGTTCTCCCATTCGATTTTGAGATGAATAAGTTAGTTCTCCATAACCCACAGGCTCTTGGATCGTAACCAGACTCTGATATCACTTGTTGGAATTAAATCAATAACAATTAATCACATATACATGTTCTACATATTATGTCACATACTTTAGTGCGAAATAGAATAGATAATACGGACATGTATATAATTACATGATCTACGACATGTTAGTATATGAGAGAAGAGATTGCATGAATACCTGAATCTATTGAGAAATTTTTGTTAGTGGTAATCCTGAAAGCTAGAAGACAAACAACCAACACCTGGTGGCTTGTATGGTTCTTCCTCAACCAGTACTCCTAATGCCTTGAATACTCTTCAGATGAGGAGAAGAGATAAATGGCTTATGTACAGTAAATTAGGGATCATAGCCTATATATAAGGTGACGGTCAATTAGGGTTCCCATTATTCGGAAATGGATCATCCTAACATCCACTCATATTTGAGATCATATCCAATTAATTAATTAATTACTAAATAAAAATCTAAATAGCCTTTTAAATTTATTTGAACACTTAATCAATTAAGACTCTTAATTTGATAAATAACTAATATAATTAAAATATATATACCCACATAATAATTATTGGAATATAATAATTAAATAATATTTAAATTACAAAATATTACAACAATATCTTTCTATAATCTTTCCCTCACACATATCAATTATGCTATAAATTGATTAACTTTTTTTCATGCACTCACACACAATAAAAGACTACTTAGAAGCAAGAAACAACAAGGAAAATACCTAAACCAATTTCACTCAGAGCTTTTTATTTTTTGTTGATTAGAGTTTCATATCAGAAGCTCTAAATCCAACATGAGCTAGACCCAACCATGTAGAGGCATACAAACACAACCCAAAAGTAAAAATCACATTCAAAGGAAAAAAGATTAGAAGAAGTTTGCAAACAAAAATAGCAGAAGAGGAAGAAATAGGAAGATACATGAGGAAAATGTTCACTCCGGGAACACCCAGATCGGTACTTTCTTTGCTTCTTTTTGTGTTTTCCTTGATTGAGATTTGTAGTTTGTTGCTTCTAGGGTGTATATCACAAAGAGGATGAGATTTGTAATTTGTTGCTTTTAAGGTGTATATCACAAAGAGGATGAGATTTGTAGTTTGTTGCTTTTAGGGTGTATATCACACTATTCCCGAGTGTTTAGATACGAGGTATATATCACTACCATCAAAATGTTCATATTCCAACAAAAAAAAACTAATTATATTTAACCCTTCCACAAATAAAATGAAAAATGAACGTGGTGTATATCACATTATCCCCGAGTGTTGGATACAAGCCGTAGAGCTCGACCATTCGAGCATTCTCCATCCACTTAAAAACATTCTCAACACATCAAACTATTTTCTCACTTCGCGCAATCAAAAATCTTTTTTAGAAAGAACGTTGTTTAGTCTGTTCTACCGCGATAAAAACAAACGCTTTAAGCCTCCAATCGCAAGCATAATCATTGTTTAATCGCTAGAATGCGATCTAAAATTTCATCTAAAATCTCGTTGAGTACAACAAATGAGAGGGGTGCTAACACCCTCCCTTCGCATAGTCGACTACCGAACCCAATTTTGCTGCAACGATTATTTTCTTTTTATCTTTAGAGGTTTTATCGATATTTTTCCTTTCCTACTTTGGAATAAATAAAAGTATGATGACGACTTTATTCAATCATTGGTGAGCGCGAGAACGCTCATAGGTCGTATTTTTCGTGATGCAACAATATATACTTAAAAATACAAAAGATTTCACATTGGCTAAACTTCAAAATCGATGTGAAAATTTATACCCAGACACCTTATCCCCTCGAGCATCCATCTGGCTGAGGTGAAAATGTCATTTAATCTCTCAATTAATGCTCTAATTGATGTGAGAAGTGTAACATATCATCTCTGTTACACTTGATGGTCGCGGTGAAAAGTGTCTGAATCCATTTGATTTAGACATTGATTGAGGTGATAGTTGTTTTCACCTCGGTCAATGTCCTAGTGTAAAAAGTCGGATACTTACCAGAACAACCTATGTTACCTTTGAGGTTTAACCGATGTGAAAAGTTTATTTCAATCGATGTGAAAAGTGTTTTACGTAGTAGTGTTTGTTATTTTTATGGATAAGGTACATGTCTCTCATCCTTTTTATTTGTTTCTTTTATTTTTTATTTATTAATAAGGAGCTTTTTTTTAAATAATTATATTATTTATTGGTGTACTTTCATTTTCATAAATAAAATTACTTACATGATATAAAATTAGAAGAAAAAAATTATATGAAAAATTTAAAATTATAATAATTTTTATAAGTTATATTAATTTTTTTCAAATGAATTTATATTCCATTTTTAGTTTTTTTTTACAAAAATTTAAATAGAATATTGCTTAAAAGTATCTAGAAAACTAATTATTAAAAGTATCTAGAAAACTATATATATATTGATGCTTATCAACTTAGGGAGTAATTAAAGAAACTACTAATTTTCTTTGACTCAAATTTTGTTTTCTAGATACTACTTCATTTTTTATAATGAGTATCACTTTTAGTTATTTTACACCTATTAAGATATACTTGTAATTAAAAGAAAGATATCTAGAAAACTAATTATTAGAATACTACTTCATTTTTTTCAAATGAATTTATATTCCATTTTTAGTTTTTTTTACAAAAATTTAAATAGAATATTGCTTAAAAGTATCTAGAAAACTAATTATTAAAATTATATATATATATATATATATATATATATATATATATATATAATATATATATATATATATATATATATATATATATATATATATATATATATATATATATATATATATATATATATATATATATATATATATGATGCTTATCAACTTAGGGAGTAGTTAAAAAAACTACTAATTTTCTTTGACTCAAATTTTGTCTTCTAGATACTAATTTTTTATAATGAGTATCATTTTTACTTATTTTACACCTATTAAGATATACTTGTAATTAAAAGAAAGATAAAATTAATTTGACCAAATTACTTTTACTATGGATTATTTTACTATAATTTAATAAATATAATATCTTCATGTTTTAGAATAATCTATATAATATTATAAAAAATAAAAAATATTTTTTTTTAAAAATAAAGTGGAATTCATTTTGGAATGGAACTTAATCCTTATCCTTGAAAACAAATTCAATGGTTATTTGAATTAAAATATAAAAATAGAATAATTTTAATAGGTGATAATAATATTAAAAATACAATTGGTAAAAATAAATAAATTTATTTCTATAGTAATTTATATATTGTCACTATATATAGTTGAACATCAGTCGAGAAATATACATTCTACATAGCGAAATATAGTGCAAAAGAAAAATGGATAGTGAGAGTGGAATTCCAATTTTAGATTTTCGAAAGAGCAGTGGAGTGACATTAGAAGAAGGAAGTGAAGGATGGAAAGAAATGAGTAAGAAAGTGCGAGAAGCATTTGAGAATCACGGTGCTTTTCTTTTAAGATGCGATGAAATACCGAATGAATTACGAGAAGAAATGTTCACAGGCATGAAATCTTTGTTTGAACTACCTGAAGAGACAAAGTTGAAGTTCTCTAGCACAAGAGCATATAGGGGTTACACTGCTAAGAGTCATGTTATTCCTCATTGTCAGAGTTTTGGAATTGACGACGCTCTTAAGTCAGATACATCTCAGAATTTCACTAACCTCATGTGGCCGGAAGGAAATCTAACATTCAGGTAATTATTAGTTATTTTATTTTATAATTATTATAATTTTTATTTATATTAAATATAGTTTATTTTAGAAATTATTTTAAAATATATTTATTACTTGGTAATGCAATGAGGCTTAATAAATTTAATATTTGCAGTGAGACACTGAGTTCTTTGACCTCAAAAACAAGAGAATTAAGCAGGCTTATCTTAAAGATGGTTGTGGAGGGTTTTGGTCTTCCAGAAGAATATATTGCGGAAGTTGAAGAGTTGAATAGCCACAATGATTCACGAATGACAAGGTATCAACTTCCTGAAGAAAACAAGGATTCTGAAATTGCTTTAGTGCCTCACACTGACAAAGGCACCTTAGCCCTAATATGCCACAACGAAGTCCAAGGTTTGCAGGTTTTACCAAACTCGGGAAATTGGGTTAATGTCAACATTCCTCCTAATGGTTTTATTGTGATTGTTGGTGACATGTTGAAGGTAATGTATAATTATGCATAAATAAAATATCAAGATTTTGAATATTCATTTTTATATTTTCCATTGCAATTAATATATAGGCATGGAGTAATGGGAGACTCCAAGCACCAACACACAGAGTGGTGACAAGAGGAGACAAAGAGAGATTGGCATTCATTCTTTTTGCTGTGCCAAAGCAAGAAACACTTATTAAGGTGCCATCGGAGTTGGTAGATGAAGATCACCCTCTTCGTTACAAGCCATTCAAGTACGAGGAGTTTGTAGATTTTCATTATACAACTCGCACCGAAAAGGGAGTACTTGAACAAGTTGCTGGAGTTTGATGTTTAATTATGTGATGCAAGAGTAATTCTATATGTCATAATAATGCAGAGTATTTGGACTCTCAGTTTTTTTTTTTTGCAATAATGAAAATAAGAACCTGGTGCTAAAACATTGAAAGAGGGTTCCATTCTCACTTTTGCAATAAATAAATATTAATTAAATAAAATGTATTTCCTTTCACATAATGCAAAAGTATTTTGATTTCTATATGAGTTGCTATCTAATCTTATTTACAATATTATACTAGTGAGCAAACGAGTACTATGTCTATTTTTTATTTTATTTTCAATTTCTCTCTTTTTTTTTTTTGTTAAATTCTTCTATTTTATAAAAGAAAAAAAGTAAAATTTACATATACAATTGTTTAGATATTAAAAATTGTTAATAAAGTAGTTTAAATAAATGAATTGAAATAAAATATAAATACACTAAAAGTTCCTACAAATTATGTGTCTACTTTGTATTATTTTTAGAATAATGCTATTACTACACTAAATCTTACACCTAATATTTACACCAAACAATATTCGCCGTATTTAAATGGTGAATAATGTTTTTATCTTTTTTAATAAATAAAAAAATATTATTTATAAAAAAATATTTTTATTTTTAAAATTATTTATATAATACATTTTTTTTCATTAATCAATTTTATTATTGTATTAATCACAAAAATATAGGTTATTAACAACATATTTTACTTATAATTTATTAACCAAATTTACTATTTTATTAACTAATAAAATAAATAGTATTAACCAAATTATAACATTAAAATATGAAATACAAAATTTATTTTAATGTTAGAATTTGGTTAATGCTATATATTTTATTGATTAATGAAGTGGTAAACTTGGTTAATGAATTATAAGTAAAATATGTGGTTAATAACATATATTTGTATGGGTAATACAATAATAAAATTGATTAATGACGAATTTTATATTTATCTTATCAAAAAATATTTTAAAATAAAAATATCTTTTATATATTAAAAAAATAAAAACACTATTTACCATATATATATATATATATATATATATATATATATATATATATATATATATATATATATATATATATATATATATATTTGGTGTAAGTATTGAGAGTAAAATTTAGTATAGAAATAAAAATGCTCTTATTTTTATGCCTCAAATTATATGCATATTTAGAATATCAATGTAAAATTTATTAATATTTTAATTAATATATTTTTATTACAACTCATGAAAAATCCTATAATGAATATAAATAAGAATATTTTGAAAAATGAAATTTATATTATCATTAAATTTAATACAATTAGTTATTATTTTAAATTTTTTGTAAAATTAAAAAGAAAGACTTAAAATGGTATATATTAATTACTTATATATAATTAATTAAATTAAAAAATAATAATTTTTGAAATTGAAGTTTTAATAGAATTTTCTTGTCATTTAACAAATGTTAATACTAAAGGGTTTAAATGAATGGATAATATTATAATAAAAGATAACTATGAGTGATATTAATAGAACAAATAATGACAGGATGAACTACTCTCATTTCCATTTTGGTTTTGTATAATATGTTAATCATCTAATTAGGTAACGCTTAAATAAATAAATGATTATGGGCAAACACCTCTCTTGGACTGAACTTAATGGTAGAACCCATAGCGTTTCAGTCAGGCATAAAGATCAATCAAATAAATTCATCAGTAATTAATGATTAATGATAATCTACCATAATATAATTTAATAATAATTTGTTAATAATTGATTATATCAATCAATAGTTAATTAATTAAATAGTTAATCTAAAATATATTTCCTAGATGACAATGATCAATTATTAATACAAAAATAATTTCAATATTGATTATCAATTATGACCAAAATACTAATCAATCAAAAGAGAAATAAGCTTAACTGTTTCATAAATTATATCTGATAGGAAAAACAAATCATAGAGGTTAAAGACTCACATTTTATATAAAGAATGATGAATTTAGAGTAATATATTTAAGTTAAGATAAAAATGTTACTAAATAATGACTTAAGCATATGAAAATTTTAACGGTAAAATCACAATAACCAAAATATCAAAAGACTTGTTTATGTTTATAAATCTCTAGTTAGTCGTTCTTCTAATGAGTTTTCTAATTAAAGGTCATATACATGTCAGTCATGTGTCCCTATATCACAAAACTGACCACATCGAATCTCTTATAGTTGAGCATAGCATCAGTGTCCCATTATCCCTCTATATTGTCCTAGTTGTGCCTCTGAGTATGTGGTTGGGAGGACGTATATTGTCATGCATATCTTCTACATGCATCTTTACTTGTCTCTGGTCATGTTGTGAAGTCACCTTTTATATCCTTTGTTAACATCACCTTTTTTAAACCTTCATGCAATCTTCTATCATAAGATAACTTGCAGTTGTGTAAAGTGTTTAAAGATAAGATTAATGGTTATATACATGTTGACTTGGTTTATCCCTCCATTATTTCTTATTTGAAGTCATTACCCCCTCGTACACATTGTGCAGTCCAATTGCAAGGCATCATAATTTATTTCTCTACATTCATTTGTTAACTCTTTTGGTTGCCACCTGAGACATGGGGTCTATACTTTATTTGAGGAATATTAGTCAATGAGTTACTAGTTAACCTAATCTTACTATTGTATTGGTTCGTCCATATTTCCTTCTTATGTCGCGGAATATCTTAGTTAAAATGTTTGGGTATTTTCTTTCTATTGGCCTTCCTGGGCCCTTAGGGTTTGCAATTGTCAGTGCCTCATCGTTATCATTTGGTTGCGGACCCTTCACTATTCATCCTTCGAGCGCTCAGCCTCTTTTAAGTTACCTTGCAATCCCTGTTTGTCCAACTCCTAGAATTTTCTTTTGCAGCAACTTCTTGGACTCAGTAAGCTCTATTCAATCCCACTACTTCACTTCCGACTGTCAATCATGCGGTCCCTCTTATCATGCATAAATCTTAATCTGATCAAACTTAAATTTTATGAATTGGTAATAGAAATTCCATAGTCAATTTCTTGAATTTTTCTTGCAACTTGACATTAATGACCCATGGCTAGGTCGTGAACCAACTTGCTCTGATACCAATTGTAATACTCATAGTCATATATCTATAATAACAATCATTGGTATTAATAATTAGTACGTGGATACTTTCTCATACCACATACTAGTCACTATTTATTTAATCACCCAACGTATAACTTAGTTCTATGGCCTTATACAGGGTTAGATAAATCATAACTAGTCCAAGATAAGATTTATTATACTTCACATATTTGATTTACATCAGCTACCACCCAATGTAGTTCTAGAACTTAGACACGCTAGAATAAATAAGGAGGTACATGATCATATCCCTTCATCTACATATGTACCTAAACAATTATATATGTGATTATTCACACAATACGCACATATATGATCTAGGCACCATCCCATTGACTCGTTACACCAGATTTGGCTATACTGGATTTAGAACATCTAGGTTTTCCTTGTGATTCACCTATATAGGATAAATTAATCTCATACATTATAGAAACATTGATATGTTATCATGTACGTCCATGTATACC
Organism: Lathyrus oleraceus; assembly: GCF_024323335.1. Taxonomy (NCBI): domain Eukaryota; kingdom Viridiplantae; phylum Streptophyta; class Magnoliopsida; order Fabales; family Fabaceae; genus Lathyrus; species Lathyrus oleraceus. The sequence goes on along the minus strand of NC_066583.1, from coordinate 79,585,322 downwards.
ACATAACGAGCCTAGTAATACTCGATCATCAATGTCCTACAAATACTTATCATGTAAAGTCTAGTAACATCAGAGCTTTGATACCCTACTATCACGTCACCTACCAAGTATGGGATTACAGAGTTACCTTATCGCCTTGATAAGATTAGTCGCTCTTCTTATCAGTCACACACTTATCGAATATAGTAAGTCGTATCACTATCTAATACACCATAGAGATTATAATAGGCCATCCTTTACGTCCATGTATACCATAAAACAAGGCTAGTAATACTCAATCATCAACATTCTACTAGTACTTCTCATGATAATAAGTCTAGTATCATTAGAGCTTTGACACCTTGCTATAACTTCACCAACCATGACTGGCATTAAGGAGTTTCCCTACCACCTTGATTAGATTAGCCACTCTACTTATCGATCATACATTTATCGGACATAGTAAGTTGTATCAACCCCCCTCCTACGTGTATTCAGTTGCTCTCTTTGACATAAGAGTCTTATGTTACTCACTTATTAAACAATAGGTATATAAGTAATGGGGTTTAAGTACATAATTCCCTAAATCATGCCTTAGGTTTAGTTAAAAAAAATCATTTCATTTCCCATTCTATTGATTACATACCTTGCATGACTTATATAACGCATTACCAATTATTAATCATATTCCCACCTTGATTACAAACTAAAACACCTTCAAACTACCGTTATTTTAGGGGTTTATTGTTTCATAAAGCCTAATAAGAAATAGGATAATTTAGTGGGGGGGGGTGTTAGGGTTTAAAGGGATGACAAAAAGGAGGAAACCGGGTTAGCTACGGCCTGCTTATAGCAAGTGCTACAAGTCGTAGCTAACCAGGATGTCTAACATACAAAAAGACTAGGGTTTCTATGATAAGTTCATAGCTAATTCTACGAGCCGTAGGTAACCCCATAACATGCTCCCATACATTATACTTGAGGTAGCCACGTCTTGGCCATAGCAAACGCTACGGGTCGTAACTAAACCCAATTTTTTCACGTAATAACTCATGATAGGTAACTATTATCATGTTAACATAGAACTTGGAAGGATCATACATTTTAAACCAAAAAAACCCACATACATCCCATTTTAAGCTACCAAAAACCTAATACTAAAACATGCATCAAGATTAAAGGATTTCTACATCAAACACAACAAGTAAACTCATTTATCCAACATAAACCTATTGATTCTAACATTTATCCAACAATTGAAAAGTGGTTAGGGTCCGAGGGATGGGAAATTCATCATCTAAGGGAGGGGAAACCCATATATTTTTTGAAATTGATGATGGTGATAATAGGCTGCATGTTTCTCTTAGAAACATGCATCCTCTTCTCAAGTCCTACTTGTCTTCTTCATCAATCTTTGAACTTACCCATTTCTATTACCATTTGATATTCTAGGATGAGAGTTGCCTTTGCATCAACAGAGAATGAATTTTAGGATATACTCCAAAACAAAATGACAAAGAAGATAAAATGGATGACTACTTGCCTTGGCTTTCACCACTGAAGGAGCTTCATTCCTCTCCCTCTTCTTTCACACGAACCTTCTCCAAAACGGGGGAAGAAATTCTGATTTTCTTTCTTCAAGAGCTCACTCACATATTTAAATAAAGCCAACTTCAAAGGACCACGACGCCCTTACTTAAATAGAGGAACTTCTTATCTTGTCATTGTCTTGGTTGCACTACTACAAAAATCACATTTCATGACAACGATTTCACCTCACGTATCCAAAAACCGATGTATAATTCTTGAATGTGCCATCTATTTTTTTCTTTAAAAATATACAATTTATTTCATTGGTTGTAGTTTAAAACTGAGGGGTAAACTAATTCAAGGTACATGCTTTGAATCCCAACATCTTTAGTTTGTGTTTTTATTTTAGTGAAAGTGGTGTCTTCCTGAATATTTTATTTTTAATCTAAAAATAAGCCACTTTTCACCTCAGTTTTTTTCCAACAGAGGTGAATTTGTTTCTCTGATATATATATATATATATATATATATATATATATATATATATATATATATATATATATATATATATATATATATATATATATATATATATATATATATATATATATATATATATATATATATATATATATATATATATATATATATATATATATATATATATATATATATATATATATATATATATATATATATATATATATATATATATATATATATATATATATATATATATATATATATATATATATATATATATATATATAGCTTGTAGCATTAAGATTACTTGCCTAAAAACAACACAGACTGAACCCTAACGAAAAATCCTAAACAAAAGAGTAAACAAGATATCCCTAAACAATGAGAGCTCTAAACACATATAATCCTCAATATGTAGATGATATGTGTTTAGGGATCTCGTTCGATACTTTCCCTAATTAAAGACCGAAAACATTTTCTTTCAATTCTTCTCTCACATTTCTGGTACGTCAAATATCATTACTCATGTTACAATAATGTTGTTGTTTTTGTTGTTGTTGTCATTGTTTGTTTGTTGTTGTTATTGTTGTTTGCTATTGTTCATGAGACCCCAAACCCTTGAGGTTTAATATTTTTGCTATTGTTTTTGTTTTAAAAAAGTAATGTTATAGGTTTATTGATGATGTTGTTGTAGTTTTGTTAAGAGATTTTTTTTTAGTTGTTTTTTGTAAGTTGTTGTTTTTGAGTTGTTGATGTTATTATTGTCGTTGTCTAGTTATTCTACTTCCCAAAGTTATGAAAAACTATACATTTTAGTTTATTTTTTGTTATTGAGTTTGAGTTTTAGATTGTTATTAATATTGCAATTACGTTTTTGTGATTCTTTATGCAAATTTCATCTTGTTCCTTTGAATTGAGTTTATTATATCTAATGTCTATTTTTGGTTTCACTAACCCCTATTTGAATATATGGCCTATTAAATTGATTTTAGAAATAATAATATGAAAAATTATGTTGTATTTGAGACATATCTTATACTAATTAATATTTCCGAGCATTCTGCAACCCATCATTCATCTTACGTTGTTTAATGGTTAAAATCTCTCCAATACTTCTAATTTTCGTTCAACTTTCTTCCATAGTTGCTCATTTGTAAAAGCATTAAATTTTATGCTTTCAAGAATGAATTAGTAGAAAATAAGTTCTTAAGAAAAAAACTTGAAATATTGAAGAGATTATAACCATTAAAGAATATGAGATGAATAATGAGTTACATGATAATTGAAAAACATTAATTACTGTAAGTTGTTCTTCAAATATAGCACTATTATTCATATAATTATTTTCCTAATGAATTTTCATATTGTTCATATATGTTTAGTTAAGTATTAGTGAAATAAGAAATTCACATTATATATAATAAACCCAATCTTGTTTTACTTGTCAGTGGAGAGTCAAAATCGAGGTGAAAGATGTTGTACATGTCGGTGGAATGTCATATCCGAGGGAAAAGGTGTTTTTGCCATTTAAAAATTGCAAAAAGGAAATCCTTGGGGATTTAGTCCATGACCTTTACACATTACCCGCAGATTAAAATAAAACCGGGAGGTAAAGTGACATGCTTTTTATGACGGCATTCGTTACCTCGCATTTGAAACAAAGGTAACACCTCATATCCAACTGAGGTTAAATGTATTTTTTATAGTAGTATTGTGAAATCTTCATTCACCCCCCCCCCCCTAAGGTTTAAACATGATTCTTGCCCACATTAAGTATTTTATTAGCTTAATATGACATGTAAGACCACTAGTAATGTACCAAATTTCCCCTACGTGGTAAAATGATTATTTTATCCCTAGGTCTTTAAGTCCATTAGAAAATCTGCAACACTTTTCTAGTTAACGTTTCAAGTATGAATATTACAACATAAGCCTCTATAACACAATTAATTATATTAAACAAATTATATTTGATTCTTATTTTATATAATCTACATGTGAAAGTAATAAAACGCGACATAAAGGTAATAAAATATGATAAAGCGACACTAAATAGCATGTGAGTCGGGTCAAAATATATGATACATTTTCGCGTTATCACATAATACAAAGAGAACTAAAATATATTTTAATAAAAATATATGATTAGTTGATGCTTTGGGAACGAGTTTCCGAATGTTGTTTCTTTCAAATTAATTTAACTCTTCTTGCATATCAAGAGAATAATGTTCGTCAATGAGAGCTTAATAAACTTCCTTTGGCTCAATTTAGAAAATAAATGACATATGATTACATACCTTGCTAAGAGAGTGTCGATTTGTAACTCCCTTGACCTTGATCTTAATCTTTATCCTGACCATCATCTTCCAAAGGTATTTTCTCAAGGATGCATGTGTTAGAACAAGATTTGGCTATACATTTATACCATGAGTTTTGATGATAATAATGTTATATTTGTGTGAGAATAATTTTGGTACCCTAATGGTTTGTTATTGTGTAGCTTTAACAACCAGTTCTGATTCTGAGTATATGATGTGCAACGTCATCAATTTCTGAACATTTATTCCAAATTCCGCTTTTGCACTAATCATGAGAAGTTCTGAAAGATGATAAGTTGTTGCTGCAATGTTCTTTCTACTTCTGTGCTGATTCACTTTTGAGAAGTTTCTGAAGAGACGTTATGTTGATGCTGCAACATTCTCTCCGTTTCTGCTCCTGGATGTGACTCTAATTATCAAGCTTTTGAAGAATGGAAAGATTCTTAAATTTTGTTACTTAGCTGAAGATTCTAAAGATCTCAAGCCAGACTGTTGATGTTGTTAAGGTTCTGACTGAAGATTATGAAGTTTCTGAATCCTGATGTGTGTTTCTTTGTTTCATGCTTCATCAACTCTTCATCAGAAGCCAATGAATTTGAAGATAAGATCAAAATAGATATGTTATCAAATAGTACATGGTACAAATCAAATATTCCTTCCACTACCTGATATTGTGGGCAAATGACAATATTATTCTTCACATATGCCACTAATCTGTTAGTGGACAACTACATTTTGGTTATTTTGGATTTTCCCTCAAACGGTTCCTTTTTCATGCTATATAAAGAGGACTTGGAGACTTGAAGAAAAGACTACTGCAAAAATTTCATAAGGCTGTTTTTTACGTGACAAAGATCTAGACTTTGTGTATACTTTTAAGTGTTTGTTTTTCATTTGTGTAAAAATCTGCTTGTGTAGAAGCATCTTGTAAACACAAAACCTTTGATTCAAACTTGTTGTTTGTGATTCCTTAAGAAGACTAGGGTATAGTCGGATCCTTGAGAAGACAAAGAAGGTCATTCTTTGTGATTATTGTAATCAATTGATTATAATGGATTAAGTCCTTGTGTATAAGGCGAAATCACATTGGCGGGTGACTGGAGTAGCTTGAGTTTCATGCAAACCAGGATAAAAATACTTGTGTTTTTATCTCTTTGTTCTTAGTATTTGTGGTGTTCTTGAGTTGGTAAAAAGCTTTTGTTTTCAAAACCCAATCCCCCCCTTTCTTGTGTTTTTCACACCTTCAATTGGAATCAGAGCTCTGGTTCTGATTGTGATAAAAAATTTATCAACACTTCACCGTGTTCAGTATCGATCCAGTTTGTGTGAAAAATAGTGGTTGCTGCTAACAACAACGTTGCTGCTACTAACAACAACGAGAGAGAGAGAGAGATCACTACAGTGTTAAACCACTAATCTTTGATGGTGAGAAGTTTGATTACTGGAAAGATAGAATCGAAAGTTTCTTTCTTGGTTATGATGTTGATCTCTGAGATATTATAGCTGATGGTTTCGTTCACCCAATTAATACTGAAGGAAATAATATAACAAGAAGTGTTATGACAGATCAACGAAAGAAGGATTTCAAAAATCATCATAAGGCTATAACTATATTGCTAAATGCTATCTCTTATACTGAGTATGAAAATATAACAAACTGAGATTCTACTAAGTCGATATTTGATTCACTGAGGATGACTCATGAGGAGAATGCTCAAGTAAAGGAGAGAAAGGCTTTAACCTTAATCCAGGAGTACGAAACATTCATAATGGAAGATAATGAAACCATTAAGACTATGTTCTCAAGATTTCATATGCTTGTTGCAGGACTGAAAGTTATGGACAAAGGATACTCTACGACTGACCATGTCAAGAAGATAATCAGAAGTCTCCCTAAAATATGGGGACTTATGGTAATTGCTTTGAAGCTGGCAAAGGATCTTAACAATATTAGTCTTAAAGAACTTGTTAGTTCTTTGAGAAGCCACGGGATAGAACTCGGTGAAGATGAACCTCAGAAGCGAGGTAAATCTGCTGCTTTAAAGTCTAAGCCTGAGAAGATAAAAACTTATCAAGCTAAGGGAGAATCATAAGTTTATGATGAAGACTCAGAAGATGATGAGTTGTCTTTGAGTTCTAAGAGGGTCAACAGAATCTGGAAGCACATGAATAATGGTCAAGGAAAGTTCAAAGGAGCTAGTAAGACTGCTGGTCATTTTGATTCTTCTTCTGGACGGAAGAAGCAAGGTTTTGGTAAATAGGTTATATGCTTTTAGTACAAGGAGCCAGGGCACTACAAGAATGAATATCATAAGCTGAAAAGGGACAGAAGGCCTAAGAAGAAGTTTTCTAAAAGCAAGAAAGGGTTGATGGATACATGGGACGACTAAGAATCAGAAGAAGAAGATTCTGACGAGGAACAAGCCAATGTTGCATTGATGGCAACTACATCTGATCTAGAAGGTTCTGAAGAACTAGAAGACTGTCGCATCCGCGAAAAACAACCGGCGGGCTGAAACAAAAAACAACACAGAGCCGCCACTGCGCGTTATTTATCCCAAGATAGGGAAAGGAAACGCTCAGAGAAACCTGGAAAGGAAATGGTCTCGCGTCCAAAGAGAAAGGGTAAGGGAGTCGGTTACGCAAGGGGAAGGTATTAGCACCCCTCACGTCCGTCGTACTCGACGGGATCCACGCTCTAAGAAAAGAAAAGGTTGCTAAAACATCACACACACACTCACCGAAGACAACACAGATGGGGTTAAGAGGAAGAGAGCTCGATAGGACGTCGCATCCTATGCCTACGTATCTCGTCTGGAACGAGAATCAGAGCTGCCGTAGTTCGGCTCACGCACGCCAAACAAACAAACAAACACACCGGCAAACATGGAGCCTGAATGCCAATCACTGGACTTACATCAGCATCCGAACCAAAACACGCACAAAACGGAAAACGTGGAGCCCGATCGCCAATCACTGGACTTACATCGGCATCCGAACCAAACAAACACACTGGAACCCGAATGCCATTCGATGGACTTACATCAGCTTCCAAGCACACAACAACCAAACAAGTTAATAGGGAGTCGGGAACTCGAGCCTATAACTGTCAAGCACACACACAAAAAGAAAAAAAAGTGCCCGGAGAGACCTCGCACGGTCTCCTGCCTACATACCTCGTCTGGAACGAGGATCAGGGCGATGTAGTTCCCCCTCAAGGGAAAAGGAAGAACATGCAAACTAGTAGGGAGTCGGGAACTCGAGCCTACAAGTCATCAAGCAAGCCAGAAGAGACGCTGAGACGTCAGAAGAAACGGCACACACAGACTAACAGGGAGTCGGGAACTCGAGCCTGATAGCTGCCAAACAAAACACACGCAAAAAAGAAAAGGGTGCCCGGAGAGACCTCGCACGGTCTCCTGCCTACATACCTCGTCTGGAACGAGGATCAGGGCGATGTAGTTCCCCCCGAAAGGGAAAGAAATTCTAGCCAGAAACCGAGGGAAGACACACTACCAGGGAGCTGTACTCGAGCCTAGTGTTGTCATGCATCATTGCCCTATGTTCAGGTTTCTACCTACTTGCACAACTGCAAGCTAATCCTATCCAGGAAAACAAGCATACAAGCATACAAGCAAACAGAGCAAACAAATATTCACAAAGCACACACTATAACCAGTCAAGTGAGGCTCAAACAATGGGTTTGACTGCCGAAGCAAGTCATCTGTACATGGGTAGTATTCGCTCTTAACCTTGCCATTGCGAGGCTAAGGTGAAGCAGATGAAAGGTAAGTGAAGATTAGACTTCACAACTCTTATCCCTGACCAGGGAGAGCTTCAGACAAAGGAGCGTGGGTCCAGAATGAAGGGACCCTTCTACGCTCAAAGACTCTGACTCGATTGTGCAACAGCACAAGATCTTGGGTTTGTGTCCCAATGCATCAACACACAGCCGTGTGAGCAGAGGGACGACTCAACAGAATAGCGGGGGATAGATTGCATATCCCTATGATCCGCCAATTGCCTCATAGAGGTCTTTACCTGCTTGGGCACAAATGTAAACAACCACAAACATCGCCTCTTAAGGAGGACTTCAGACAGTTGCCTGGCCAAGTAACAGGCCAGGTCTTCCAGACTACATGAAGAATAGAAGTCCTACCTCAATTGGTTTAAAAACCAAGCAGCAGCAAGCAAGTTCTTAAAGAACTGTAAGCGACTAAATGTACCTGAAATCAATCAAGTATCATCAGTACTCAGACAAACCAACGATAAACAGCAAATGTTAATCTATACAGACAACACAAGTTAATGCACACAAGTGCAAGCTATGAGCTCAAGCTCAAGCATCAAACCTACAACACAAAATCAATGTTAGTTTACAACATCAAACAAAACTCAATTTAATCAACTTGCACTTTTTCCTTTAAGCCTTTTTGCATTTCAACCTGAAAATCCACACCAAATGTGAGAAACTAGACCACTAGGCCAAGCCTAGGGTCCAAAGGGATAAAAAAAATCTAAACAGCAAGCAAAACCAATCCAAAATCACATTCAAACAAATTAAAAGCAAATGCAATTGGTCTCATGCTCATATCATTCACCAATATCAATTCATGCACAATATACCACAAACTAGGTCAAATACAACACCAAAAGTCCAAACAGAATGACTTCAACCAAAGGCATACCAAAACAATTCCAAAAATCCTCAAATAATTCACACCTAAACAGGACACAATCAACAAGTAGCATGTAAATTTTCAGCTCAATTGGACAAAATAAAGTAGGTCAATGAAAATCAAAAAGTCCAGACACAATTATGTAAGCCAATTCAAAACATCCAAGCAAGCATCCATTTCAATAATTCATAAAACAGTGACAACAATTAAGAAATGAATGGGACCAAAAGCATGATGTCCCACAATGTGTCTACAATCCACATATCAAATTTCATCTTCATCCAGTACCATATGAGAATTTCACAAGCAAAATGCCAACATGTGTCACACAAGGTTACCAAATGAGCATACAGAGAAGAAAATTATCAATCAATTAGAAAATGACATCAAAAATTCCAGAAAAATTCACATGTAATCTTGACATATCAATGATCATTCATGCAAAACATTGGAGCAATTCAACATTCCTAAGCCAGGCAAATAAAATCATGAAGTTGACCTAGCTTGGTGTGACACAAATTGTCACACCTCTAATCAAAAAATCATATCTCCATCACCAAGTATCCAAAAATCACAAACTTTACATGAAAATCATCATCAACATGTCCAGAATAAGCACAAAAAGTTTCATTCATTTCTTTGGAAGCATGAGCATTTCATGTAAGTTTTGGTGAAACATGCAAAAAATGTACACAAGTCAAAGATCAATAGGCAAGGTCAAAATTTCTCCAAGCACAACCTGTGGTACTATGCCTATAAAACTCTAGACAAAATTTGGGATCTATCAAAAAAAGTCTCACTAATTTTGGATTAATAATGAATTTTTTATGATTTTTTAAAGTCTTGTTAATTAGGTGAAATAATTATTTAAAATGAATTATGAATTGAATTAAGGCTGTGGCAATTTTGTAATTATCTCTTCCAGGAAGCAAAACGCGGCGTATTAGTAATGTGGTGGCAGCTCGTGAGTGGCTCAGCGCGGCGGGAAACACATTTTGAATTGGCCAGGCAAAAGTTCAAGATCAAACACGGCTTAAATCCAGAATTTCTCTTCCTTCTTCGCACGCTCATATGTTCTTCAACCTTCCAATTCGGTTACGCTCAAATCCTCACCAAAACTCACAAATGATATACCAATGGAAAGGTCTAAGTACCAGGATCATGAATATGCTAACGATTTTGCCTAACTCTCACTATATCTCACGGATCGAGCATTTAAAGAAACGACATCAAAACTTCAAATCGAAATAACTCAATCAATAGTTAACCAAATCCAAAACCAAGCATAGCACAATGATCTACACTGAACACACTACAAAACACATATCTCAATTTAAGCAATAGCGAGATTCGAATTGGCACCTTAGATTGAAGACAGTGATGAATTTGTGTGTATTTGGACGTGATTCTTCAAAACAGATGAAGAAGAAGCTTTAGGAAGATGAAAGCAACTCGTAGCTTGATCCAAGACAGCTCCACGTGTGAGAAACTTCAATTTGCCATTGATGAACCTATGATGAACAGTCACGAATTGGATGCTTTTTGGCAATGAATTGATGAAACAGTTGGAGAAGGAAGATCAAGGAACACGAAGCAAAAAGAACTTTGCACTTTGGTGAAGAATTGAAGAAGATTGATGAGAAAAAGTGATGAAGCTTTTTGGAGAATTTGAGAGGTTCTTGGTGAAATTCTGTTACAGATCTTGGTGAATGTGATTGTGATTTGCATTCTGTTACAATTAGGCTTAAATACTCATGCTTAATCATCCTCTTAATCACCAATTAGCCAAATGAAATGTAATTAGCATAATGTGCAATTTGAGTGAAAGGGCAAAAATGACTTTTCCCATTAGGCCATTGACAGCTCATGTGACAGCTCATACATCCTCTAAATTCCATTTGGAATGTGTTGGCTTTGATCCCATGTTGATTGGCATTGTATTTCTCATTTTCAATATGCTATGCCAAAAAAATGCATTTTAAGTGAATGTTCAAAAGTAGCCTTGCCAAATATTGAACCTTGAACACTTATGACAGTTGGAATAAGTCACATTTGGCATTTGTGAGGTGTTGCAAAAACTCTCATTCCAAAATTCCCATTATCTCTCAAGTTGGACCATTTTGCCCTTGGATTTTAATTAGTGCACTTGAAAATTGACCTTTTGCATTGACCATTTTTGATGAATTTCAATTATGCACCATGAAAGTACATGTCAAATGGAGTTTGCTCATAAAAAGATCACTCATTTTGGACACTCCATGTGAAAGTTATGCCACTTTGATTATAGGTCATTTTTGAAATTGAATGGACCATAACTTGTCAACCATACATGGAAATTTCAAGTTCTTGGACTTTTTGGAAAGGTGAGACCAAGATCTACAACTTTCATGTTGAACAAATTTTCATTTGAAGCTTCCTTGGACATGTAATTTTGTGGTCAAAACTTTCCATTTTTGGAAACTTCCATTACAAGTCACTTTCTATTTTTGGCAATTTTTGTTCTGACTTTATTTTCTTCATTCTTGAGCTTTGAAATGTCAAATAACACTTGTTCCAACATGAATGAAGTGTATCCAACTCTCTCCCACCTCCAAATCCATAAAATCAAGCACAGTTGACCACAGTTGACTTTTCAACTGATAGATGAATCTGGCAATGCACTGATCAATCGGAGCTCCAATTCTCTGATGAAATGGCTCAAGGATGAAACCCTAGCCTCCATAAGCTCAATACAATCATGAAATGATCCCCATATCCATTGTAGACCCCATCTCCTTGCCATGCCCTGATTGGCTCAATGCACCTGATTAGGGTTGACCAGTGGTCAAAACCCTAATCTCAAAGAATGTGCTCCCACACTTGATGATGACAAACCATGATGATGATGATGAATCATTTCAACCAAGATAAAGACCAATCTCCTTTGAGAACCACAAAACCCTAGTTTGGACCTCCACATCCTCGGATGATTAATGACCAGTCCAATGAAACCCTAGCTTGCACATGACCTCTTCATCTCCTGATCAAGACTTAAGAGGATGACTTGCACAATGTAACCACATGATATGCAATATGCAATGCCTAATGACCTAAAAATGATATGCAATATGTTAAGCTAGTCCCAAGAGAGGAGGGCAAATTTTGAGGTGTTACAAAGACAAGATGTTGTCAGAATCCGAATTTGATTCTGAATAGGTATTTTATGAACTACCTCATTCTGATTTAGAGTCATGTCTCTCTAAAATATTGGAAAAGTACCAGAGTCTTCAGAGTAGGTACACTGACCTTAAACAAGTTCAAATAGTTGCTTCTGAAACTCATAGTGAGCTTGAGAAAGATATTTCTTCCCTAAATAAAAAATTATTTACTTTAGAAAGCAACAACTCTTATTTGAAAAGAAAAATTTTAAAACTAGAGGAAGAAATAGTCTCAGAAGCTTCTGGTACTGATTATGTCATTAGATATGACGGAGAACTCTAGTACTTTCTGGCTAAAAGCATAGATAGAAGAAAAATGTCTTCTTTGATCCATGGAGTTAGTAGAAATGAAAAGAAAGTTAGAAGGTAAACTATAAAACCTGACGAAAGTTAGAAGGTAAAATCGAAACCTCTCTATGAGCATTTTGTGCCTGTTGGCACTGAGCTTGATTTTTTTGCATAGACACAGAAACTTACAAAGGATAAGAACTCAGTTCTAAAACGTAAGTATAATGCTCAATTTCACTTAATTATCCTGTTCCACAAAGACCCAAGGGTGTAAGAAACTATGGGAAAACTAACAAGAGATGACCCAGAAAGTGGGTACCTAAGGATAAGATCATCTATGTTACAAACATCCTTAATAGCTCAATTGAAACACCAATCATGGTACCTGGACAGTGGATGCTCACGACATATGATGGCATAAGGTCTATGTTCCAATATTTGGAGCTTAAGCATAGAGGCTTCGTTGGTTTCAGAGCTAACTAGAAAGGGAAGATCTTGGCTCCAGAACTGTTGGTAACGGTAAACTTCCTTATATTACTAATGTTATTTTGGTCGATGGTTTGATGCATAACTTATTGTCTATTAGTCAACTTAGTGACAAACAAAATGAATCAAAATTCTAATGATTCATCTAAGCAATCTAGTGGGAGCGTACCTGTCAAAGAAATTAAGGTTCCTAAGGATGTTGGTAATATGTTAGAGTGTTGGTTAAATAAGTCCAAGGAAGCTATAGATATTAGTAATAACATCACCCTTGTTGAACCTTCTGGTGAAACATCTGGAACTAAGAAGATAATGATCATAAATTTGAATTTTGAGAAGATAAGAAAGATAGAAGTTTCTATTGAAGAGCTGATGGAAAGAAATGATTCTGAGTCAGATGAAGACTGAGATAGCTTCATGGATTCAATTAGGCATGAAATCTGAGGATCTTTCTCTTATAAGTGCTATTTATTAGTTTATTTGGCCCTTTTATGAGCATGTTTTGTTTATGCTTTGGATATGTAAAGGCTTTATAGCCTCTTTAGACTATGTACAATAAAAATATCTAATACTTATGTATCTTTGGATGTTGTTCTGGTTGTTCTACTCATGTTCTGGTTGTGTATGTACTAACATACTAACATATGTATAAGTGGCCCTTGTCTGCTATTTTGATGTACTAACCCTTTGCCGAATTATGGCAAAAAGGGGGATTAGTATGGTGTTATTGAGGTAACATGTATTTGTTTAGTACTGACCATATGGATAAGTAATAATGACGTGCTTACATGTTGGAGCATCCGGAAAGACATCTGACCCTTTTGGAGTGAGCTTTTATGTTAGTAGTATTTTGCATATCCTGATATTAACTACTAGCTATTTGTGTTATGCATGACTAAGTATGTGAATGATTGTATAGTGATAATTGTTATTTGGTATGATTGTATGCTACTAACTATAAGATGGCTGAGTGTCATGCATGACTAAGTTGTAAATGACCGTATGTATGTCTAATTGATTTTGGAGCATTGTTTTGTGTGGCATATATCTATGATGAATGCTACTGATTTCCACTATTGTACTATAACTCTAATGAATGATGTTGCTGATGAAATTGTATACTCTGATAATCTTCTATTGGATGTCACTTGTTCTGATTGAATGAGTGTTATATTTCCGAAAGAGTTATTTTGCCATAATTTTCCAAAGGGAGAGATTGTTGTTCCTTTTGGATTTGCTGCATTTTGTAAAACAACAACATGTAGAAGTGTTCAAGTTCGCTAAGCTACTTCAAGATGATTTTTTGGTGTATAAGGGACACATGTTGGACGCGATGTCTCAACATGTTAGTACGACACATGGGCATTGCTCAACAAGCCAGATTGCTGCAATTTGGGATGAATTTTCTATCGAAAATCCAGATAGATTTTATTGATTTTATTTAACAATATAATTATATGATTTGTTGGACTGTTGTGAAGATTAAATCAGATTTAAATGTGATTTAAATTTGAATTTGAAACAAACCAAAACATATCTTTCTGTTGGAGATGTTTATGAAAGAAATCTTATCCAGCAGATTATGCAAAGATTCTGGACAAAATTAAATCAAATATCCAAGGAGAAAAGCCTAAAATATATTTTCTATATAAGAAGCTCAAAACCTACATTAGAAAGCAAGAAATACATTGAAGATATTATAGTGTTAGGGTTTATTTAAGTCCTTGTTATTGTTGTATATAAATCAGACTATGTTTTAGTAACTTGGAATATTTGTAGGTTTGTCTAGTTGAGTTGTAAATCAACATTCAACATTGTGAATTGAAGTTGATCACTAGGATTTAATGATTGAGGAAAAGTGAGAGGGGGTCTCATATTTAGGGGGATTCATAAATAGAAAGTCATTGAGTAGTGTTAGGAAGAGACATTTAACAACATAGGTTTTAATGGTTCATACAAGACTATTTGAACACACTACAAAACACATATCTCAATTTAAGCAATAGCGAGATTCGAATTGGCACCTTAGATTGAAGACAGTGATGAATTTGTGTGTATTTGGACGTGATTCTTCAAAACAGATGAAGAAGAAGCTTTAGGAAGATGAAAGCAACTCGTAGCTTGATCCAAGACAGCTCCACGTGTGAGAAACTTCAATTTGCCATTGATGAACCTATGATGAACAGTCACGAATTGGATGCTTTTTGGCAATGAATTGATGAAACAGTTGGAGAAGGAAGATCAAGGAACACGAAGCAAAAAGAACTTTGCACTTTGGTGAAGAATTGAAGAAGATTGATGAGAAAAAGTGATGAAGCTTTTTGGAGAATTTGAGAGGTGTCGCATCCGCGAAAAAACAACCGGCGGGACTCAAATAAAAACACAACACAGAGCCGCCACTACGCGTTATTTATCCCAAGATAGGGAAAGGAAACGCTCAGAGAAACCTGGAAAGGAAATGGTCTCGCGACCAAAGAGAAAGGGTAAGGGAGTCGGTTACGCAAGGGGAAGGTATTAGCACCCCTCACGTCCGTCGTACTCGACGGGATCCACGTTCTAAGAAAAGAAAAGGTTGCTAAACATCACACACACACACAGGGAACGCAGGTGGGGTTAAGAGAAGGGAGCTCGATAGGACATCGCATCCTATGCCTACATATCTCGTCTGGAACGAGAATCAGAGCCACTGTAGTTCGGCTTACGCACGCCAAACAACACAAAACGCACAAACAAGCAAGGGTGGCAAACATGGAGCCCGACAACCACTGGATGGAATTACGTCGGCATCCGAACCAAAACACACTCACAAGGGCAAACGTGGAGCCCGACTGCCAATCATTGGGCTTACGTCGGCATCCGAACCAAAACACACAATCAGATAACAAGTAAACACACGCAAAAAAGAAAAAGGTTGCCCGGAGTGGTCTCGCACGACCACCTGCCTACATACCTCGTCTGGCACAAGGATCAGGGCGATGTAGTTCCCCTGAAAGGGACTGCATTACTAGCCAGAAACCAGGGAGACACAACACTAGGGAGACTACGACTCGAGCCTAGATGTTGTCATGCACAGTCATCCCTAAGTTCAGTTTTCTATCCTACTTGCATAAGCAAACTACTCCTATCCAGGAAAGAAGCAAGCACACAAGCAAACAACATACAAGCATACATCAAATGAGAACAAGCATCTCAAACAGATATCCATATAGCACGCACTATAACCAAACAAGGGGCTCACACAATAGGTTTGACTGCCTCGGCAAGTCATCTGTACGGGCTGTGTTTGCTCTTAACCTTGCCATTACGAGGCTAAGGTGAAGCAGATGAGAGGTGAAGTGAGGATCAGACCCCACAGCTCTTATCCCTGACCAGGGAGAGCTTCTGACAAATGAGCATGGGTCCAGAATGGGGGAACCCTTCTATACTCAGAGACTCTGACACAATGTGCACTGCACGGATCTTGGGCTTGTAATCTCAATGCTACAACCATGTAATGGGAGCAAGGAGAAGACTCACATAATAGTGGGGGATAGATTGCATATCCCTACCTTCCACCAATTGCCTTGATTAAGGACTTTACCTGCTTAGGCACAATTTTAAACAATCACAACCATTGCCTCTTAAGGAGGACTTCAGACATTTGCCCGGCCCGGTAACAGCCGGGTCTCCCAAACTACATGAAGTCAAGAGGACCTACCTCAAGCGGTTTACACAACCGAGCAGCGGCTACCAAGCAAGTTCTTAAAAGAACTAGAGCGACTAAAGGTACCTGTACAAAAGCTAACCAGTTAATAACTCAGACAACCAATCAGAAAACAACAAGTTAATCAGTCAAACTATGCAAGCCAAGGCACACAAAGGCAAGCTATGAGCTCAAGCCCAAGCTTCACAACCTACAAAACAATGTTATGTTAGTGTACAAACATCAAACAACATCATTTCAATCAACTTGGATCATTCTCCATGAGCCTTATGCTATTCATCCTGAAAAATCAAGCAAATATTAGCAACTAGACCACTAGGCCAAGCCTAGGGTCCAAAAGCAAGAAAAATTCCTAAACAGCAAGGTATCTCTAACCAAAGTCAAATTAATGTCAAACAAAAGCCCACACAATTAGTCCCATGTCCATATCATTCATTATATTCATTTCATGATCAAAACATGTCAACTTATGTCAAATGGAACACAAAACATCCAAACAGAACTATTGCATCCAATTCCATATCAAAACAAATCCAAAAAATCTCAAATAAATTACACCTAAACAGGACCTAATCAAGGGCTAGCATGTCAAATTTTAGCTTAATTGGGCAAAGGGAACCATGTCAATGAAAATCAACAAAACAGACACAATTACATGAGCCAAATCACAACATCAACACATGCATTCACTTCAAAAATTCACAAGTCAATGAAAACAGTAGAGAAATGAGTGGGACCAAAACAGGGATGTCACATCATGTGTCTACAACATTCATACCAAATTTCATGATCATTCAATACCATATGAGCATTTCACATTAAATCTACCAACATGTATCACATGAGCTTGCACAATTGACCAATCAGAGATGAAAAATAGCAATCAAATTGAAAATGCCACATAAAATTCCACAAAAATTCACATAGCATCTTAACATGTTAATGAACATCCATGCAAAATTTCATATCATTCTAACAAGCCTAAGTCATTCAAATAAATCCAGCAAGTTGACATAATGAGGTGTGACACAAATTGTCACACCTAAGTTCCAAAATTCATATCTCAAAGGCCAGGTATCAAAAATTCATGAAATTTACATGTAAATAAGCATCAACCAGTCCACAATCATCACAAAAATTTTCAGACATTTATTTGTAAGCATGAGAATTTCACATTGGATTTGGTAGAATGTATCAAAAAAAAATAGCACATGTGAAACAAACCTAAGTCAAACATAATTCACACCGTGCACAACTTCCATCAATAGGTCAAATAAATTCTACAGTCAACAAGGAAGTCAACACAAAAATTCTCACATTTTTCTGATTTTTCTATGATTTTTTATGAATTTTTTAACATGTTTATGAATTTTTTAGAATTTTTTAGAATTAATATAATTAATTAAATGTTCCAATGGCACAATGGTAAATAGTTACAGGCGGGGGCGGTAAACGTGTTATTCAAAAATTCAAACGCAATTTTGGATCAAACACTCAACTATTTCCAGAAACTCGTCTTCTTCAACCCAGGCACACGAAGAACACATGAACTATGAACTAACACCAAAATGAACAAGTTAATACTCGTTGGACTCGTCTAAGCACAAGGATCACAAATATCAACCTAATTTTGTCCAATTATTCCTTAATCTCTCAGATCGATCATGTTAGGGTTTGGTTACAAAACTTCCAATCCAGATTTCTTAGCCTACAGTTCACTATAATCAAAGCTACGCATATCACTGGTTTCTACATGGCACGAGCTTTCAAACGCATATAACCATTAAGCATTTCATGAAATTCGAAATTCACTCACCTGGAGATGACAGCGCTGGAATTGGTGTTCTTGTGCTTCGATTTCCACAAACAGATGAACTAGAGTGATAAGGAAGATGATTGATGCGTTCAGGTCCACTTGCCTTTGCTCCTAGTGCACACAATCTCGATTTGCCATTGATGACGCTTGTATGTGCAGTCACGATTCACCACTTCTTTCCTTCCAATCTTCACAAACAGATGGAGATGATGATGAGAGAAGGTCAAATCAAAAAGAAATTCGAAGATTGAGCAAGAATGGATGAAGTTTGATGGATTTTTAGGTTTTGTGTTCTTGAAGGAATTTGAGAGAATGAAGAGGTTTTCAGATCTGATTTTGGGAAGTGTGATATTCTGTTATAATTAGTGGATGATTATGTTTATATACTCCTGCTTAATCCAAGCTTAATCACACTCATTAGCCAAATTGAATTGATTAGTGAAATGGCTAATTTTCAAGTAAGGGCAAAATTGGAATTTCCCATGCCAGCTCATTGCCACCTCATGGACAGCTCACACACTCTCTAAATGACATGTGTGAGCTGTTGCAACTTGTTTCACTCTCATTGGATGTGTATTTTGGAAAATCACATGTGAATGGTTATGTGTCCAATTTTGCAATTTCATTTTTCAAGTCAAATTCCAAACCACAAGGCCTAGGCATGTAATGATGATTCCAACAAGTTTCAAATGCCATTGGTGAGGTGTTGCAAAAATCCCCACTCAAAAATTCCAATTATTTCACAAGTTGGACAATTTTGCCCCTGGTTCATTTAACTGTCCAGTTGAAATTTGACTTTTTGCATTGACCACTTTTGGAAAAATCCAATTATGCACCATGAAAGTACATGTCAAATGGAGTTTGTGCATATAAAGAACTTCCAATTTGAACAAACCATGTGGAAATTATGGCCTCCTGATTATGGGTCATTTCTGAAATTCACTGAGCCATAATTTTCCAACCATACATGGGATTGTCAAGTTCTTGGACTTTTTGGAAAGGTGAGAACAAGATCTACAACTTTCATGTTGAACAATTTTTCATTTGAAGCTTCCTTGGACACGTGGCTCTGAGGTCAAAAACTTTCCATTTTTGGAAACTTCCATTACAAGTCACTTTCTATTTTTGGCAGTTTTTGTCCTGACTTGATTTTCTTCATTCTTAAGCTTTGAGATGTCAAATAACACTTGTTCCAACATGAATGAAGTGTATCCAACTCACTTCCACCTCCAAATCCATCAGATCATGTATAGTTGACCACAGTTGACTTTTTCATCTGATAGATGAATCTGGCAATGCATAGATCAAATTAAGCCCCAATCTTCAACCGAAATGGCTCAAGGGTGAAACCCTAGCCTCAATAAGCACAATATAACCATAGAATGAACCCCATATCCATCATAGACCATATCTCCTGATTATGCCCTGATTGGCCCACTGCAACTGATTAGGGTTGACCAGTGGTCAAAACCCTAATCTCAAGGAATCTGCCTCAATCACTTGATGAAATCCACCCATGATGATGATGATGTATCATTGTAATCAAGATGAAGACCAATACCCTTGGAGAATCACAAAACCCTAATTTGATCACCCAATCCTCAGATGGCCCATGATCAGTCAAATAAACCCTAGCTTGCACTTTGACTTCCTCATCTTCTGATCAAGACTTGGGAGGATGACTTGCACAATGTAACCACATGTTATGCAATATGCAATGCCTAATGACCTAAAATGATATGCAATATGTTAAGCTAGTCCCAAGAGAGGAGGGCAAATTTTGAGGTGTTACAGCTGCCCCTATTCAATCCACTGTGAACCTGTCGATATGAATAACCTCGGCTTTCAGATGATCAGGATGAAGAGTCATTGAATACCAAGAACAGACGAACAATTTGCACTCTGATGGGATATAATTAACAGCGCCTGTCAGCATCGGCGAAGAAACAAACTCGAAAAACGTCGACCTGGATACCAAAATAAATGGTAACGCAGGGATAACTATGGCCTGAACACCACACATCCACTCGGGATCATTATTCTCTCTTCTTTTTTTCCTTTTTCTTGAACCCCGAAATTTTTCTCTGCTCTTTTTTTCATTTTCTTGAACCCCGAAATTTTCTCTGCGCAAACGACCCTCGGATCTCTGCATTTGAACCCCATTCTCCTGTTTGCCAAAATAAATGGACCCCATTCTCCGATTTGGACCCCAGTCGCCTGACGATAACCCGCGATCGCCAATATGAACCCCGTTCTCCAGAAAATGCCGCAACATCTCCCTTTCTCCATTTGGACCCCATCTCCAGAAAATGTCTCCACATTTCCTTTTCTCCATTTGAACCCCGTTCTCCAATCTCTCGTGATAATTCCGCTGGCAACGCCGGAAATAACACCAAACACCACTCTGAGGGCGACATATCAGAGGGTACACCTTCACAAAAGGAAGGTAACCTGTGCATCTCTTCTTCCGAAGACACCCGTAACGACATCCACTGGCATCCGCCAAAGTCTAAGGTGACACATGAACAGAAGATAATCCCGAGGACCTCATCCTGGATATAATCTTCAACTCTATCTCCATTTGAACCCCAGAAAATGCCTCAGCATATACTCTTCTCTGATTGAACCCCGATCTCCAGAAAATGTCACAACATCTCCTTTTCTCCATTTGAACCCCGGAAAATGCCTCAGCATATACTCTTCTCTGATTGAACCCCGATCTCCAAAAAATGTCGCAACATCTCCTTTTCTCCATTTGAACCCCGGAATTTTCTGCGCTAACGATCCTCGGATCTCTGCATTTGAACCCCGCTCTCCTTTTTCATTTTCTTGAACCCTGGAATTTTCTGCGCTAACGATCCTCGGATCTCTGCATTTGAACCCCGCTCTCCTTTTTCATTTTCTTGAACCCCGGAATTTTCTCTTCTTTTTCATTTTCTTGGCCTGAACACCACTTTGGTCTGGACACCTCTTCGGTCTGGATACCACTTCGGTCTGGATACCGGGAAACTGGCCGGATTGCCGCAAGCTGCATCGATCTAATCTTCGTGAGCTTCTTCGATCTGGAAATCGGAAACTGGCCGGAGTGCCACAAGTTCTTCGTCCTGATGGTTGAGAACCTCTTCGATCTGGAAATCGGAAACTGGCCGGAGTGCCACAAGTTCTTCGTCTTGACTGTTGAGAACCTCTTCGATCTGGAAATCGGAAACTGGCCGGAATGCCACAAGTTCTTCGTCCTGACTGTTGAGAACCTCTTCGATCTGGAAATCGGAAACTGGCCGGAATGCCACAAGTTCTTCGTCCTGATGGTTGAGAACCTCTTCGATCTGGAAATCGGAAACTGGCCGGAGTGCCACAAGTTCTTCGTCCTGATGGTTGAGAACCTCTTCGATCTGGAAATCGGAAACTGGCCGGAGTGCCACAACGACCCATGCTGAGAATGACAAGCCCTGAGCCGACTGCTCTCTATTCAACCCTGGCAGACAAACACTTCGCGTTTAGCTGGGGATTATCTTCTTTCTTGTTTTTCTTTTTGGACCCCGAAATCGCGCTGATCGCGTAACGTCTTCTGATATTACTTCCATCTCTGTCCGACGGAAACTTACCCTCCAGTATCGTACTACTGGGGAATATCCTTGATTAAAACCATGATGCTAAACTCCTCGGAGTAACACCTTCACTGTCTGATAAAACCAATCCTCAAGCGGTAACCACGGCTTGAATCGCGCTGATCGCGTAACGTCATCCGATTTTATTTCCATCTCTGCCCGACGGAAACATTTCCTCCAATATCGCACTACTGGGGAACATTGCTGATCTAACGTTGTGATGCTAAACTCCTCGGAGTACCATCTTCACCGTCTTGATGAAACCAAACCTTCAGGCGGTAACCACGGCTTGAATCGCGCTGCTCGCGTAACCTTTCCATCTCTGCCCGACGGAAAAACTCCTCCAGTATCGCACTACTGGGGAAATACCTTTGATCAAATCATGAGGCCAAACTCCTCGGAGTAACACCTCTACTTCTGGTAAAACCACCTCTCAAACGGTAACCACGGCTTGAGACTAGCTTGTGCTTGCAATAATGATGCATGATCTTTTTCTGCGTAATGCTCCATAATTATGGAAATGCTACGCGATTTATTATTTTTTCTATGCAATATGCTATGCTTACGCTACATGATGAATGCATAAAAAGCATCCCCCTCAAGGGATTCTGCTGGGGAGCACGAGACACTCTGTTGAGGAACTCGTCAATACTCCGATCTCCACCCTGCTGGGGAATACCACTGCTGCTGGGGAAAGGTAACCCTTGCTGGGGAAGAACCTCCTTTGCACCCAATCCGCTCGAGGAAATGCTGGGGATAGGAACCACCAACACTCTGTGGGGATACAGTATTTTGACTTGCTGGGGATATCAATCCCGACTCTGCTTTGGGAACCCTCACAGATACCTGACGACTTCACTGGGAAATGCTCACAGATACTCCGCTGGGGAAACAGCCACCTTCAGGCTTGTCGACTGGGGAAGCTCCGACCTGACACCTGCTGGGGATAACCATCCTGACCCTGTTAGGGAAACGAATGCCACTCCGCTGGGGACAACCCATGCAATCCATAGGTAGAATCAACTCAGCTGGGGATGCAAAAATCCGTCCGCTACGGGAACTTGTCCAATCCACTGGTAGGATGAACACTGCTGGAGATATATTTCATTGAAACCCGCTCCACTCGGGGAACTGCTGGAGATATATTTCTTTGAACCCCGCTCCACTCGGGGAATAGCAATCTTCATTCCTGGCTGCTGAGGAAACACCATTACGAACCTGCCGGGAATAACCATCCTGACTCGGCTGGGGAAATCACAGACCTCGGATCTGCTAGGGAGTTGGTCCTCTACTTCTGCTTGGGGACCTAGCTGGGAAATGAGAAAATTTGGTACAGAACACCCGTCGACTCGTCGAACCATGGTATCCGCCTCCCAATACTCATATCAGCTTTCCACTTTTGAGAATTCCCAGACTCGTCTGGACCTTTTCTGCTCCATCATCTCGTATTCCAAATCGCTCCGCGCTCGACGGAAACGTACTCCTGGATTTTTATACAGAAATTTCAATCTTCCGACTTTGAAGAGTCTTCTTGATTAATATAAAGGATCGTCGTACGTCGCAACGGCTTCGCCATCCTTCCATTCACATATTCATTCCTGAGCGAACTCTCTGGGGATCTACTACAAAGCTTCCACATCACAACCTGCAAGTGAGTAAAAATATCTAACAGTTCCTGCAAAACAGACCGTTAGATAAAATCGTGCCCCAGGCGTGTCAAGATTTCAACACTTGGGTCACTCAACCTTCCAAATAAGATTTCAAGCTTCAATCTTATAGACATGCATTGGAAGGAACCTGTATGTTTTAAAATGCAAGATTCTTTATCAAAACAATCGGATGTTTTTGCAATCAAAGCGGTAATGAAAACAAAAACAAAATTATTTGACTGAATATGCATTTTATTGATTAGAAAAGTGTGTGGCTCAAATCGAGCAATACAAAGGAAGCAATTCCTGAAAAGAGGTAATTGCGCACAAAAGGAAAAATCTACCCTAATGGCAATGCGAAACCCGAGATCTCATCGAGTTCCAACTCGGTTACACCCCATATGTCCTCAGACTCTCCGTGCTTTTCTGCCTTCTGAACAAGACGTTTCTGATTGATCCCTACCGGGTATTATCCATGATGCTTTAACCAAGGCGCAAACGATCATGCTAGACGCAGTTGTTCGTTTCAATCCCTCTTTTGCCTGGACCGCCCTTTCGGGTTTTCAGTCCACCGGGATACCCTTTTTTGCCCAAGTCGCCTTTTCAGGTTTTCGACTTGCCGGGCGTACAATTTTTCATTTTATCCCTAATTTTTGCCCGAACCTTTCTTTCTGTTTTTGGTTCGCCGGGATGCCCATTTTTGCCTGGACTATTTTGTTCTTTTCGTCCAGCGGGTCAATTCATACGAAGTATTTTTTAACTGCGTCCGCATTCACAGGGGATGGAAAATCTTCACCATCCATGGTCGTTAGCAACAAGGCTCCGCCAAAGAAAACCTTCTTGACCACGAATGGACCTTCATAATTCGGTGTCCATTTGCCCCTTCGATCGTTTTGAGGAGGAAGGATCCTTTTCAGCACCATATCTCCTACGTGATATACCCGAGGTCGCACTTTCTTGTCAAAAGCACGCTTCATCCTTTGCTGGTACAACTGCCCATGACAGATGGCTGCCAGCCTCCTTTCTTCAATCAGGCTCAACTCTTTGTACCGGGTCCTTACCCATTCAGCCTCTTACAATTTCACGTCCATCAGGACTCTCAAAGAGGGAATCTGAACTTCAACAGGTAATACAACCTCCATTCCACACCAATGAGAAAGGAGTTGCCCCAGTAGTCGCACCGAGGTTCGATACCCAGGATACAAGCTTCCTACTCAATCACACCGTCGTTGGTGTATTCAAACGTTATCCGGGCAACAAAATCTTATTCTCCTTAACCTCCCCCATCAGACATCAGAATCCGTGCGGATTTGGGGTCAGGCCCCTCCTCCGGGATCGGCTACTCTCAATCTTTCGATCAGAGCACCTCGAGATATCCTCATCAGGGAACTCAAACTTCATCGGTTGATAATCCTCAACGGGTTGCGGGGCGATGTAATCAGACAATACACCCCTTGATCGCTTTCTGAGAGTATCCTGAATCGATCAACATTCTTTTGCTCTTCTCGCAACCCGTCCGGTCAATGCTGGCTTCTCAAACACATACTCGATCGGATCCATCTCGGAAATCCACAAAGTGGCATGAATCAGCATATACTGTCTCAGTCGGCGAGCAGCCTATGCCAAAGTACCTCAAGTTTCCCGAACAGTGAATGTATTGTTTCACAGTCGGTAAACTTTTTGCTAAGGTAAATTGCATGCTCTTTTCGACAAGACTCGTCATGCTGACCCAATACACCTCGTAGACCCCTCGAAGGCCGTCAAGTACAGAATTGACAATTACTCCTTCCACAGGAGGTGTCAGAATCGGAGGTTCCTGCAACTTATTTTTTTTATTTTTCAATGCCCCTTGGCAATCATTATTTCACCTGACCGTTTGATCTTTTTTTTTTCAACATCTTGAATATAGGTTCACACGTGGCTGTTAGATGGGATGTGATCCATGACAGATAGTTCAATCTTTCTATGAAACCACGAACCTCTTCTTCTTGTTCTTCCTCGGTTCAGGCGTTTTTCTTTTTTTTTTTTTTTTTTTTTTTTTAAACAGGAGCAACCTCGATTCCTCTCTGACAATAAACCCCACAGCTTACCGGATCGCACTCTGATAGTGCATTTATCTGAATTCAACCTCAGTTTGAATTGATCGCCCCTGGTCAAACGACTTGGCCAGATCTGCCAGATGCCCCTCTTCTGTTTGGGACTTTGCTATCATGTCATAGCATAGCATTAAACTTCATGATGAATCATATCATGAAACAAAGTCACCATGGCTCTCTGATACAGGCGCTGGCGTTCTGCTTCTTTAGAGGACGGTCTTCTCTTCATGGTAGCTTGTGTATAACGACATCGGTGTTCAACCTTGGCATATTCTGACATGACCAGGCGAAGGTATCCACGTGCTCTTTCAACAGGGCTACCATTCTGCTCTCAACTCGCCTCTGCAGCGGCTCCAATTTTCCTTCCTTTCTGACCTCGGTGCTTGGAATAACAACCTCAATCCGCTCCTCATGCGGCCGAATCACCTTCTCCTCTTGTTTCAACAACCTGGCTAATTCCAGCAGATCACAATCTTCTTCGTCTCCTTCTTCGGCGTGATTGCTCGGTTTGTCGAAGTCATATGAGGTGTAACCAAATTGTTATCAACGAGATCCGGAGAATTATTGTTCGATATCGGCACAAGACAAATCAAAAAAGGAAAATGAAAATAAACATTGCCATTTTTATTTGTTTTTTAAAACTGCAAAAATAAATGAAAAACAGGGAACACCGTTTTTTGACTGAAAAACATCCATTTATTAATGATGCAGAAAATGCAAATTTATGAACATGAGGTGGCCCTTACAATGAACCAATATGTGTCGGGCAACACGCATGGCTTTCATGCAGATAAAACTGAAAACAAGAAATATTACTCTTCCGGACGAGTGTCAGTGATGATCTTGTTTAGGCCTTCCAGCTTCCTGGTACACACGATCTTATCCATTGATCAATCTCCCAGTCACTGTCAGTTTCTTTACCCACTGTATAGGCGTGATCTGAATCTAGCATTCCGGCACTGACAAAGGTGAACGACGGACGACGTCCTCTGTTCTGCTCAGACGAGTCTTGACCTGGATGATAACCAATCCCAAACATATCCGCCTTTACCATAATGCCTACGATCTGTCCCCAGCCTGGGATCCCTCCATTTCTCACCACTTCCAATGCCTGCTTATAAGAAGAAATGGACGGCTTTTTCTCTTTCTCTACACCGACGGCATTTTCCACCTTGACGGTTTCAGTGGCCAGACTGAGTACTTTACACCTTACATCGTCCATTTCTACTTCCATCTTTCTCTGGACAGATTCCCCAATTACTACACACCCCTTTGTAGCGATGGCTGCGCAACAATCATCAACACGAGGGAAAGCTCCATTTTTCGTCGGGCGTTTTGGGACCACAGACATTGGCATTTTTAACCGATCCCCATTCACCAACCCAATCGTCTTCCTATCCTCAGAAATTGCATTCATCTCCACCTCACCATGCGCGGGCATATGATTAGCATTAACATTGGGAAATTGTGCAAAATTAATGGCCTTGGAATCCACCAGGTCTTGGACAGCATGCTTAAAAGCTCTACAACCCTCAATGTTATGCCCAGACGCCCCCGAATGGAATTCGTGTAACACCCTTCTAAATACCCCAATAATTTTATTAAATATCAAAATACAACATCAGAGTAATTATGCCCTTTAAGGGTGTCACACAAAATATTCACACCGTTCAACAATATAGAGGTCATGCTCTTTTATTAATTTTAAAACTTAAACAATTGCATAAAACACAGCGGATATAATTTCATCAATCATGTAAAACATTACATGGAAAATGGTTCTCAACCAATAATAAAACATTCAAAACAAGTTAGGACAACCCATCCCGATGTTACATCTATCAGAGCACGACCCACTACGGAGACTACACTAGACTCCAAGCATTAGCTTCTACTCAACTCATTTCTCGTTACCTGAAAAAGAGTTGTAAGGGTGAGTTCCTCAATCGATATAACGAGCATTATACAACATTATGTAATGTTAAGTAAATAACGCATCAAATCACCCTAACCAGACCACATACTCAATAACAGCAGTATCAACTCAAACATCATACTTAACAATAACATATAGCATATGTATAATCTCAAACCATACTCAATGATCACACAACAATACCAACACAAACACACGTGTAATATTGGAATACATCCATTCATATTACACGCCATACATATATTATGCAATGAGACTCCATGCATGCGGTACCGACTATTTGTGAACATATAGTTCAACCTCACCGTCCAAACCCAGGCACGGCTACCAAGCTCACTAGTCCCACTCATTTGAGACATAGTGACTCACTCACTAATTCCTCACCATGGGAATTAGCTACCACCCCAAATGGGCCATGAAATGCACGCTAATCACCTAGCATGCAAACAATCAACAACAGTCCAATAATGACTAACTCACTAATTCCTCACCATGGGAATTAGCTACCACCCCAAATGGGCCACAATGTGCAAGCTAATCACCTAGCAAATGCAACATCAACAACAATTCAAGAATAGACACATGCCCACACTCTAAGCAACAAAACAGTCTATTCACAATGCCTACATAACTGATACATTCACAGCATCATGTATAGCATCACACATCATTAACACATTTTATCACAACATCATATCATGTCATGCCACAAAATCAAACACAGTATTAGCACCCTCTACTAATACCTATGCTACTCAAAACAATGGGAAATGATCCCTACTACATCATGCATCAGCTAAGTCACCTCACTCAGCCTAAACAGCCAAAACTGCACAACAACAGTTCAGAAAAATCATCAATTCTGCCCATACGCGTATTGCCCATGCCATACGCGTATTGCCCACACCTGACCAAAGTCCATACGCGTAACGCCCATGCCCATACGCGTATGCTACGCGTATCACATTCCCATACGCGTATCACCAGAGGCCAAAACACGTTCAAAACCTCATCTCTTTCACTCATACGCGTATGACATACACCATACGCGTACCACATCCAGGGATATGCGTATCACACGCGTATGGCGCGTACCAGCGCCAAAACTCCCCTTTCCAAGCCATTCCATACGCGTATTGCCTAGTGCCATACGCGTACCAGCCCATCTCATACGCGTATTGCCTAGCGCCATACGCGTATGACCAGAGACCACAATTCCAGGTCTGTCATGGTTTCTCTGCTACGAATTCTCAGATCTACACTTCCACAATCCAATTTTTTTCATACACTTTCGTTCGTTTTATCAATTACAACTCAGATACATTCAACTTCTCAAATCGCTAACCTTACTACATCTAATTTCTACGAATTTCATCGATTATCATTCAATTTTCGTTCATCCCAACATTTCACAGATCTTTAGCATACATCAATCCAGTCAGAGGCAAAACAATGATTATTACTACCCAGTACATTTTATCATATAATACCCTTTAACCGATGATAAACCCCCCTTACCTGAGTTAATCCGGCAGCTTCCGAGCTCCAAGCTTCTCCTTCCTTCAACCTTCGTTCTCTGGCTTTTTGCCCTTTCTGCCTCTTTTCCCTTTTCACGTGAAATTCACCTTTTTACCAAAAAATGGGATTTTTCTAAATTCCAACTTATATATTATTCCAATAAATAATTATCCCAATAATTATTATTCCAAAATAATAATAAAATAAAATAATCCAAACATCCAATTATTCAATTAAATTAATAAATAAAATATTAATTTAAATCAAATAATTAGCTTAGTTTAATTGGGGTGTTACAACTCTCCCCCACTAAAAGAGTTTTCGTCCTCGAAAACATACCTCAAGCGAACAACTCTGGATAAGACTCCTTCATCTTACTCTCCAGTTCCCAAGTCACATTGCCACCTGCTGGTCCTCCCCAAGCTACCTTCACCAAGGCAATCTCTTTACCCCGTAACTGCTTCAACTCTCGATCCTCGATCCTCATAGGTGATGTTTCAACAGTCAGGTTATCTCTCACCTGTACATCATCTACCCGGACAACATGTGACGGATCATGAATGTACCTCCTCAACTGAGACACATGGAAAACATCATGCAAGTTCGCAAGCGACGGCGGTAAAGCGATACGATAGGCTACCTCTCCTATCCTCTCCAAAATCAGATAAGGACCAATAAAACGAGGCGTCAACTTCTTCGACTTCAAGGCTCGACCAACACCAGTTATCGGAGTAACACGAAGAAACACATGATCTCCCTCTTGGAACTCAAGTGACTTCCTCCTCTTATCATGATAACTCTTCTGACGACTCTGAGCAATTCTCATCTTCTCCTGAATCATCTTAATCCTTTCCGTAGTTTGTTGAACAATCTCCGGTCCAACCACAGCACTCTCACCGGACTCATACCAACATAAAGGTGTCCGACATCTCCTACCATACAAAGCTTCAAACGGTGCCATACCAATACTCGAATGAAAACTATTGTTGTAGGTAAACTCAATCAAAGGCAAATAACAATCCCAAGCACCTCCTTTTTCCAAAACACAAGCTCTCAAAAGATCCTCCAATGACTGAATCGTCCTCTCAGTCTGACCATCAGTCTGCGGATGATATGCAGAACTCAACCTCAGCTTAGTTCCCAAAGCCCTCTGCAAACCTTCCCAGAACTTCGATGTAAATCTAGGATCTCTGTCCGAAACAATACTCGACGGAATACCATGCAAACTTACAATCTTCTCAATATACAACTCAGCTAGCCTCTCTAACGGATAATCCATTCTGATCGGAATGAAATGAGCCGACTTCGTCAATCTATCAACAATCACCCAGATAGCCTCAAAATTCTTACTTGTCCTCGGCAAACCAGAAACAAAATCCATACTGATACTATCCCACTTCCACTCTGGAATAGCCAACGATTGCATTAGCCCAGACGGCTTCTGATGCTCAATCTTTGACTTCTGACAAGTCAAACAGGAATAAACAAAACTCGCAATTTCTCTCTTCATTCCCGGCCACCAAAATAACTTCTTCAAATCATGATACATCTTCGTAGCTCCAGGATGAATACTCAACCCACTACGATGTCCTTCTTCCAGAATACTCTTCTTAAGCTCAGTAACATCCGGAATACACACCCGATTACCAAATTTCAAAACACCATTCTCATCAACTCTGAATTCACCACCTTGACCTTGATTCACTAAAGTCAACTTATCAACCAAAAGCATATCAGATTTCTGACCCTCTCTAATCTCATCCAGAATACCACTTGTTAATTTCAACATTCCCAATTTAACACTATTGTGAGTACTCTCACACACCAAACTCAAGTCTCTAAACTGCTCAATTAGATCCAATTCTCTAACCATTAACATAGACATATGCAATGATTTCCGACTCAATGCATCAGCCACTACATTTGCTTTACCCGGATGGTAATTCAAACCAAAATCATAATCCTTCAGGAATTCTAACCATCTCCTCTGTCTCATATTCAGCTCTTTCTGATCAAACAAATACTTTAAACTCTTATGGTCACTGAAAACCTCAAATCTTGACCCATACAAGTAATGCCTCCACAACTTCAAAACAAACACTACAGCTGCCAACTCTAAATCGTGCGTCGGATAGTTCCTTTCATGAACCCTCAGCTGTCTCGAAGCATAAGCTATCACCTGCTTATTCTGCATCAACACACCACCTAAACCCAACAATGAAGCATCACAATAAACCTCGAATAGTTCCGACGAACTCGGTAATATCAGAATAGGAGCAGTAGTTAACCTTCTCTTTAACTCTTGGAAACCTTCTTCACATTTTGAGTCCCAAACAAACGCTTGCCCCTTTCTAGTCAACATCGTCAACGGTAACGCCAACTTAGAGAATCCCTCAATGAACTTCCTATAATAACCAGCCAAACCAAGGAAACTTCGAATCTCAGTAACATACTTCGGAGCTTCCCACTTCGACACCGCCTCTATCTTAGAAGGATCAACAGCAACACCACCTCTGGAAATCACGTGACCAAGAAAACTCACCTCTTCTAACCAAAATTCACATTTGGACAGTTTAGCGAATAACCTCTTTTCTCGGAGAACTTCTAAAACCACTCTCAAATGCTCAGCATGTTCTTCTTCAGATTTCGAATACACCAAAATGTCATCAATAAACACCACAACAAACTGATCCAAGTACGGATGAAAAATCCTATTCATATATTCCATGAATACTCCAGGCGCATTAGTCACACCAAAAGGCATTACAGAATACTCATAATGTCCATACCTTGTTCTGAAAGCAGTCTTCTGAATATCCTCAGTTTTCACACGTATCTGATGATACCCAGATCTCAAATCTATCTTGCTGAACACACTCGCACCAACCAATTGATCCATCAAATCATCAATCCTCGGCAAAGGATACCGATTCTTGATCGTCACTTTATTCAGTTGCCTGTAATCCACACACAACCTCATAGTACCTTCTTTCTTCTTAACCAACAACACTGGTGCACCCCACGGTGACACACTCGGACGAATAAATTTCTTATCCAACAAATCTTCCAACTGACTCTTCAATTCAGCTAACTCAACAGCAGACATACGGTACGGAGCCATCGATATCGGCCTAGTACCAGGTACCAAATCAATCGAGAACTCAACTTCACGCTCTGGCGGTAATTCATTCACTTCTTCCGGAAACACATCAGGAAAATCACACACCACGGCTAGATCGCCAATCACCAGTTTATCTTTAGCCTCCAAAGTCGCTAACAGCATAAACAACTCTGCCCCATCCGCTACTGCCTCATTCACCTGCTTCGCTGATAGAACCACACTCTCTCCTACCTCAACCTCAGGAAATATTACTGTCTTATCAAAACAGTTGATAGAAACCCGGTTAAACACCAACCAGTTCATACCCAAGATAACGTCAATCTGCACTAGTGGAAGACACACAAGGTCTATCCCAAAATCTCTACCAAAAATACTCAAAGGACAACTCAAGCAAACTGAAGTAGTAGTCACTGAACCCTTTGCAGGAGTATCAATCACCATACTACCATACATCTCAGATATCTCTAACTTAAGTTTCACAGCACAATCCAAAGATATAAAGGAATGAGTAGCACCGGTGTCAATAATAGCTACAAGAGGAAAGCCATTAATATAACACGTACCTCGGATCAACCGATCATCTGCAAAAGTCTCAGAACCTGATAAAGCAAAAACCTTGCCTCCTGACTGATTCTCTTTCTTTGGCTTAGGACACTGTGGACTGATATGACCCAACTCTCCACAGTTGAAACAAGTCACAGTCTTCAACCGGCAATCTGCAGCCAAATGTCCACCTTTTCCACATTTGAAACACTTCTTCTCATTACTGGTACACTCATGGATACGATGCCCAGCCTGACCACATCTGTAACACTTAGCAGGAGCACTAGAATCTCCCCCACTAGGCCTCTTCATCCCACTCTGCCTCTGAAAACCTTTGCCAGCTGCATACGGTTTTCCACGTTCAATCTGATTCTTGCCTTTCCTATCAACCCTCTGCTGATAGCTCTCAGCTCTGGCCTTGGAATCCTGTTCGAAAATCCTGCAACAGTCAACCAAATCAGAAAACACTCTAATCCTTTGATACCCAATAGCCTGCTTGATCTCGGGACGCAACCCGTTCTCAAACTTCACACACTTAGAAAATTCTCCAGCAGCCTCACTATAGGGAGTATAATACTTTGACAGCTCTGTGAACTTAGCGGCATACTCAGTTACAGACCTGTTACCCTGTTTCAATTCCAAAAACTCTATCTCCTTCTTTCCTCTGACATCCTCGGGAAAATACTTCCTCAGGAATCTCTCTCTGAACACCGCCCAAGAAATCTCAGCATTTCCAGCAGTCTCCAACTCAGTGCGGGTAGCAACCCACCAATCGTCAGCTTCTTCTGACAGCATATGTGTACCGAACCTGACCTTCTGATTCTCAGCACACTCAGTTACTCTAAAGATCCTCTCTATCTCCTTCAACCACTTCTGAGCACCATCTGGATCGTATGCTCCTTTGAACATTGGAGGATTGTTCTTCTGGAACTCACTCAACTGACGAGCAGCTCCCATTCCCATAACATTCTGATTTCCTCCAAGTACTCCAGCTAGCATACCCAGAGCCTCAGCAATTGCAGCATCATCTCTACCTCTTCCAGCCATCTCTATTCTGAAAACCCAACAACCAAAACAATAAGTACTGATAGGGTTACACAACACCTATCCCGTACAGGGGAAACAGAATAATTACGACTCGACACGACCAACCAGGCTCTGATACCACTAATGTAACACCCTTCTAAATACCCCAATAATTTTATTAAATATCAAAATACAACATCAGAGTAATTATGCCCTTTAAGGGTGTCACACAAAATATTCACACCGTTCAACAATATAGAGGTCATGCTCTTTTATTAATTTTAAAACTTAAACAATTGCATAAAACACAGCGGATATAATTTCATCAATCATGTAAAACATTACATGGAAAATGGTTCTCAACCAATAATAAAACATTCAAAACAAGTTAGGACAACCCATCCCGATGTTACATCTATCAGAGCACGACCCACTACGGAGACTACACTAGACTCCAAGCATTAGCTTCTACTCAACTCATTTCTCGTTACCTGAAAAAGAGTTGTAAGGGTGAGTTCCTCAATCGATATAACGAGCATTATACAACATTATGTAATGTTAAGTAAATAACGCATCAAATCACCCTAACCAGACCACATACTCAATAACAGCAGTATCAACTCAAACATCATACTTAACAATAACATATAGCATATGTATAATCTCAAACCATACTCAATGATCACACAACAATACCAACACAAACACACGTGTAATATTGGAATACATCCATTCATATTACACGCCATACATATATTATGCAATGAGACTCCATGCATGCGGTACCGACTATTTGTGAACATATAGTTCAACCTCACCGTCCAAACCCAGGCACGGCTACCAAGCTCACTAGTCCCACTCATTTGAGACATAGTGACTCACTCACTAATTCCTCACCATGGGAATTAGCTACCACCCCAAATGGGCCATGAAATGCACGCTAATCACCTAGCATGCAAACAATCAACAACAGTCCAATAATGACTAACT
The DNA here is from genome assembly GCF_024323335.1 of Lathyrus oleraceus. Taxonomy (NCBI): domain Eukaryota; kingdom Viridiplantae; phylum Streptophyta; class Magnoliopsida; order Fabales; family Fabaceae; genus Lathyrus; species Lathyrus oleraceus. Next base: position 79,550,359 of record NC_066583.1, on the reverse strand, counting down.
CACTAATTCCTCACCATGGGAATTAGCTACCACCCCAAATGGGCCACAATGTGCAAGCTAATCACCTAGCAAATGCAACATCAACAACAATTCAAGAATAGACACATGCCCACACTCTAAGCAACAAAACAGTCTATTCACAATGCCTACATAACTGATACATTCACAGCATCATGTATAGCATCACACATCATTAACACATTTTATCACAACATCATATCATGTCATGCCACAAAATCAAACACAGTATTAGCACCCTCTACTAATACCTATGCTACTCAAAACAATGGGAAATGATCCCTACTACATCATGCATCAGCTAAGTCACCTCACTCAGCCTAAACAGCCAAAACTGCACAACAACAGTTCAGAAAAATCATCAATTCTGCCCATACGCGTATTGCCCATGCCATACGCGTATTGCCCACACCTGACCAAAGTCCATACGCGTAACGCCCATGCCCATACGCGTATGCTACGCGTATCACATTCCCATACGCGTATCACCAGAGGCCAAAACACGTTCAAAACCTCATCTCTTTCACTCATACGCGTATGACATACACCATACGCGTACCACATCCAGGGATATGCGTATCACACGCGTATGGCGCGTACCAGCGCCAAAACTCCCCTTTCCAAGCCATTCCATACGCGTATTGCCTAGTGCCATACGCGTACCAGCCCATCTCATACGCGTATTGCCTAGCGCCATACGCGTATGACCAGAGACCACAATTCCAGGTCTGTCATGGTTTCTCTGCTACGAATTCTCAGATCTACACTTCCACAATCCAATTTTTTTCATACACTTTCGTTCGTTTTATCAATTACAACTCAGATACATTCAACTTCTCAAATCGCTAATCTTACTACATCTAATTTCTACGAATTTCATCGATTATCATTCAATTTTCGTTCATCCCAACATTTCACAGATCTTTAGCATACATCAATCCAGTCAGAGGCAAAACAATGATTATTACTACCCAGTACATTTTATCATATAATACCCTTTAACCGATGATAAACCCCCCTTACCTGAGTTAATCCGGCAGCTTCCGAGCTCCAAGCTTCTCCTTCCTTCAACCTTCGTTCTCTGGCTTTTTGCCCTTTCTGCCTCTTTTCCCTTTTCACGTGAAATTCACCTTTTTACCAAAAAATGGGATTTTTCTAAATTCCAACTTATATATTATTCCAATAAATAATTATCCCAATAATTATTATTCCAAAATAATAATAAAATAAAATAATCCAAACATCCAATTATTCAATTAAATTAATAAATAAAATATTAATTTAAATCAAATAATTAGCTTAGTTTAATTGGGGTGTTACAATTCGCACTTAGCATTCTCATCGTAGTTGGTTGGCCTCTGATCAGGTTCTAATGGAGCTAATGTCCTAAATTGTACCATTCCGAGATCTTTCAACTTCCTCAACAGAAGAGCATACGGTATGGGTGGCCTATCAAATTGACGATCAACCCCCTTCCCTCTTACCTGGTTCCCAGCTCTCTGTGCTCCCGGGCGAGGTGACGGATGTCTCGGTGGTACAGATGAACCACCAACAGGAATGGTTGCAGTGGCAGCATAAGGGTGATAACGATCCTTACCGCATTCTCTTTTAGTCTGCGCACCACCTGATTCAACCTTCTTCTTGGGCTGACCACTGTCAAGGGATTTCTTCACCACAGAGCCAGAGGGATTTGTTACTTCAGATGACGGAGCCTTTCCCTGAACTTTCTCTTTGATCATCCAGCCCTCAATCCTTTCTAATCTCTCAGCCATGGCTTTCTGCCCCAAGGCAAGCCCTTGCACAACCCTGAACAAATCCCTCACCATCTCTTTCAGTTCGAGGATGTCGGCGTTGGGAGGATCCATCAGTTTGGATTTGTTGCCCCTAGCAGGATATCTGAGCAAACGAGCTATGCGCACCGGTCGACACCTACAAAATAGCAAATGGGTTAGTATGCATGAATGCAACGTCTGTCCATATGAGGAAGATTCTGTCCTTTGATTCTGGTTTCATCGAGACAGCTAATATTTTGACATCCACATTCTGAAATTCAAGATGTCTCTCAACCAGATTCTCAATCAATAATACTCCCCATATGGCTAGACGTGAGTTTGATGCAGATGAATGCAAAATGAGAATGATGCAGATGTATGCAATGCACTGGGCCATCCTCCAAGTCATCTGATCATTTGTTGCTCTGAGTCACAGCCTTGATTTCTGAACTGATCATAACCATCTGAGGGAATATGTAACCACCAATCTGACCCACGGGTTCCGAAATAAACGGAAGACAGATACATCATCATCATCATCATCACCAAACCGTCTCTGAACAGATACCCATCATCATCTGAATCGGCCCGGGGAATCCCGAAATAAACGGATCCCCACTGATAAACAACTCGGCCCGGGGAATCCTGAAATAAACGGACCCCCACTGATAAATACCACGGACAGCACTTCGGCGTCTCTGAAATAAACGGCCATAAATCCGACTTATAAATAGAACTCTGATCCACAAAACAAAAAGTCACCATCTGATTCACCATCTGAACATGCATCTGTAAGAATCAACCCTCCCCTCACAGGTAAATTCTAATCAGGTCATCCTAAGGCGGATAATAGCCTCGACAATCGGGCGGAGATACTCAATGGGTTTGCCCTTTCGGGTGTGCCATTGTAGCTCCCTTAAGATCGTCTAAACCAAAGATCCGGGAAATGATCGGTCATCGAAGTCAACAGCTCAAAAGAGATGAAACTCAACCATAGTGGAAACTCCACAAGGAAGAGCCCTCTCAGAAGAACCTCGTCCGGCTTGTGGTATGTCACGTCACAACAATCATGTCAACCCAACATGTGAAGAACGTGAGACCACACTAATCCTAGGTGTATACTCGGGCTTGGGTTTTAGCCCCACTCAGAACACCCACCCCAAAACAGAGGAACCACCTGCACAGAGGACGGCAACAACATGATAGTATGATGCATGCAGACATTAATGCAAATATATATACACTGGTTAGAATAATAAATGCAATAAATAAAGCACAACAAGCAACCTAAACTACCCTAAAACGCTAGGAGAGACTCGCTTAGGGAAGATGGACCAGCACAGGTCTACATCCGGAATTCCCCAGCAGAGTCGCCAGCTGTCGCATCTGCGAAAAAACAACCGGCGGGACTCAAATAAAAACACAACACAGAGCCGCCACTGCGCGTTATTTATCCCAAGATAGGGAAAGGAAACGCTCAGAGAAACCTGGAAAGGAAATGGTCTCGCGACCAAAGAGAAAGGGTAAGGGAGTCGGTTACGCAAGGGGAAGGTATTAGCACCCCTCACGTCCGTCGTACTCGACGGGATCCACGTTTTAAGAAAAGAAAAGGTTGCTAAACATCACACACACACACAGGGAACGCAGGTGGGGTTAAGAGAAGGGAGCTCGATAGGACATCGCATCCTATGCCTACATATCTCGTCTGGAACGAGAATCAGAGCCACTGTAGTTCGGCTTACGCACGCCAAACAACACAAAACGCACAAACAAGCAAGGGTGGCAAACATGGAGCCCGACAACCACTGGATGGAATTACGTCGGCATCCGAACCAAAACACACTCACAAGGGCAAACGTGGAGCCCGACTGCCAATCACTGGGCTTACGTCGGCATCCGAACCAAAACACACAATCAGATAACAAGTAAACACACGCAAAAAAGAAAAAGGCTGCCCGGAGTGGTCTCGCACGACCACCTGCCTACATACCTCGTCTGGCACAAGGATCAGGGCGATGTAGTTCCCCTGAAAGGGACTGCATTACTAGCCAGAAACCAGGGAGACACAACACTAGGGAGACTACGACTCGAGCCTAGATGTTGTCATGCACAGTCATCCCTAAGTTCAGTTTTCTATCCTACTTGCATAAGCAAACTACTCCTATCCAGGAAAGAAGCAAGCACACAAGCAAACAACATACAAGCATACATCAAATGAGAACAAGCATCTCAAGCAGATATCCATATAGCACGCACTATAACCAAACAAGGGGCTCACACAATAGGTTTGACTGCCTCAGCAAGTCATCTGTACGGGCTGTGTTTGCTCTTAACCTTGCCATTACGAGGCTAAGGTGAAGCAGATGAGAGGTGAAGTGAGGATCAGACCCCACAGCTCTTATCCCTGACCAGGGAGAGCTTCTGACAAATGAGCATGGGTCCAGAATGGGGGAACCCTTCTATACTCAGAGACTCTGACACAATGTGCACTGCACGGATCTTGGGCTTGTAATCTCAATGCTACAACCATGTAATGGGAGCAAGGAGAAGACTCACATAATAGTGGGGGATAGATTGCATATCCCTACCTTCCACCAATTGCCTTGATTAAGGACTTTACCTGCTTAGGCACAATTTTAAACAATCACAACCATTGCCTCTTAAGGAGGACTTCAGACATTTGCCCGGCCCGGTAACAGCCGGGTCTCCCAGACTACATGAAGTCAAGAGGACCTACCTCAAGCGGTTTACACAACCGAGCAGCGGCTACCAAGCAAGTTCTTAAAAGAACTAGAGCGACTAAAGGTACCTGTAAAAAAGCTAACCAGTTAATAACTCAGACAACCAATCAGAAAACAACAAGTTAATCAGTCAAACTATGCAAGCCAAGGCACACAAAGGCAAGCTATGAGCTCAAGCCCAAGCTTCACAACCTACAAAACAATGTTATGTTAGTGTACAAACATCAAACAACATCATTTCAATCAACTTGGATCATTCTCCATGAGCCTTATGCTATTCATCCTGAAAAATCAAGCAAATATTAGCAACTAGACCACTAGGCCAAGCCTAGGGTCCAAAAGCAAGAAAATTCCTAAACAGCAAGGTATCTCTAACCAAAGTCAAATTAATGTCAAACAAAAGCCCACACAATTAGTCCCATGTCCATATCATTCATTATATTCATTTCATGATCAAAACATGTCAACTTATGTCAAATGGAACACAAAACATCCAAACAGAACTATTGCATCCAATTCCATATCAAAACAAATCCAAAAAATCTCAAATAAATTACACCTAAACAGGACCTAATCAAGGGCTAGCATGTCAAATTTTAGCTTAATTGGGCAAAGGGAACCATGTCAATGAAAATCAACAAAACAGACACAATTACATGAGCCAAATCACAACATCAACACATGCATTCACTTCAAAAATTCACAAGTCAATGAAAACAGTAGAGAAATGAGTGGGACCAAAACAGGGATGTCACATCATGTGTCTACAACATTCATACCAAATTTCATGATCATTCAATACCATATGAGCATTTCACATTAAATCTACCAACATGTATCACATGAGCTTGCACAATTGACCAATCAGAGATGAAAAATAGCAATCAAATTGAAAATGCCACATAAAATTCCACAAAAATTCACATAGCATCTTAACATGTTAATGAACATCCATGCAAAATTTCATATCATTCTAACAAGCCTAAGTCATTCAAATAAATCCAGCAAGTTGACATAATGAGGTGTGACACAAATTGTCACACCTAAGTTCCAAAATTCATATCTCAAAGGCCAGGTATCAAAAATTCATGAAATTTACATGTAAATAAGCATCAACCAGTCCACAATCATCACAAAAATTTTCAGACATTTATTTGTAAGCATGAGAATTTCACATTGGATTTGGTAGAATGTATCAAAAAAAAATAGCACATGTGAAACAAACCTAAGTCAAACATAATTCACACCGTGCACAACTTCCATCAATAGGTCAAATAAATTCTACAGTCAACAAGGAAGTCAACACAAAAATTCTCACATTTTTCTGATTTTTCTATGATTTTTTATGAATTTTTTAACATGTTTATGAATTTTTTAGAATTTTTTAGAATTAATATAATTAATTAAATGTTCCAATGGCACAATGGTAAATAGTTACAGGCGGGGGCGGTAAACGTGTTATTCAAAAATTCAAACGCAATTTTGGATCAAACACTCAACTATTTCCAGAAACTCGTCTTCTTCAACCCAGGCACACGAAGAACACATGAACTATGAACTAACACCAAAATGAACAAGTTAATACTCGTTGGACTCGTCTAAGCACAAGGATCACAAATATCAACCTAATTTTGTCCAATTATTCCTTAATCTCTCAGATCGATCATGTTAGGGTTTGGTTACAAAACTTCCAATCCAGATTTCTTAGCCTACAGTTCACTATAATCAAAGCTACGCATATCACTGGTTTCTACATGGCACGAGCTTTCAAACGCATATAACCATTAAGCATTTCATGAAATTCGAAATTCACTCACCTGGAGATGACAGCGCTGGAATTGGTGTTCTTGTGCTTCGATTTCCACAAACAGATGAACTAGAGTGATAAGGAAGATGATTGATGCGTTCAGGTCCACTTGCCTTTGCTCCTAGTGCACACAATCTCGATTTGCCATTGATGACGCTTGTATGTGCAGTCACGATTCACCACTTCTTTCCTTCCAATCTTCACAAACAGATGGAGATGATGATGAGAGAAGGTCAAATCAAAAAGAAATTCGAAGATTGAGCAAGAATGGATGAAGTTTGATGGATTTTTAGGTTTTGTGTTCTTGAAGGAATTTGAGAGAATGAAGAGGTTTTCAGATCTGATTTTGGGAAGTGTGATATTCTGTTATAATTAGTGGATGATTATGTTTATATACTCCTGCTTAATCCAAGCTTAATCACACTCATTAGCCAAATTGAATTGATTAGTGAAATGGCTAATTTTCAAGTAAGGGCAAAATTGGAATTTCCCATGCCAGCTCATTGCCACCTCATGGACAGCTCACACACTCTCTAAATGACATGTGTGAGCTGTTGCAACTTGTTTCACTCTCATTGGATGTGTATTTTGGAAAATCACATGTGAATGGTTATGTGTCCAATTTTGCAATTTCATTTTTCAAGTCAAATTCCAAACCACAAGGCCTAGGCATGTAATGATGATTCCAACAAGTTTCAAATGCCATTGGTGAGGTGTTGCAAAAATCCCCACTCAAAAATTCCAATTATTTCACAAGTTGGACAATTTTGCCCCTGGTTCATTTAACTGTCCAGTTGAAATTTGACTCTGAGCAGATACCCATAACCATCTGAATCGGCCCGGGGAATCCTGAAATAAACGGATCCCCACTGATAAAATCGGCCCGGGGAATCCTGAAATAAACGGATCCCCACTGATAAATACCACGGACAGCATTTCGGCGTCTCGGCAATAAATGGCCATAAATCCGACTTATAAATATGACTCTGATCAACGGAACCAAAAGTCACCATCTGAACATGCATCTGAAAGAATCAGCCCTCCCCTCACAGGTAAATTCTAATCAGGTCATCCTAAGGCGGATAATAGTCTCGACAATCGGGCAGAGATACTCAATGGGTTTGCCCTTTCGGGTGTGCCATTGTAGCTCTCCTGAGATCGTCTAAACCAAAGATCCGGGAAATGATCGGTCACCAGAGTCAACAGTTCAGATGAAGTAACTCAACCAAAGTGGAATACCCACAGAGGCAAGCACTATCAAATGAACCTCGTCCGGCTTGTGGTACATCATGCTGCCAGGCACATATTGACTTGACATGAAAGAGGCAACATGAGACCACACTAATCCTAGGTGTATACTCGGGCCTGGGTTTTAGCCCCACTCAGAACACCCACCCCAAACAGAGGAACCACCTGCACAGAGGACGGCAACAACATGATAGTATGATGCATGCAAATATTTATGCAAATATATACACTGTTAGAATAATAAATGCAATAAATAACACAACACAAGCAACCTGAACTATCCTAGAACGCTAGGAAAGACTCGCTTAGGGAAGATGGACCAGCACATGTCAACATCTTATGCTTCCCCAGCAGAGTCGCCAGCTGTCGCATCCGCGAAAAACAACCGGCGGGCTGAAACAAAAAACAACACAGAGCCGCCACTACGCGTTATTTATCCCAAGATAGGGAAAGGAAACGCTCAGAGAAACCTGGAAAGGAAATGGTCTCGCGACCAAAGAGAAAGGGTAAGGGAGTCGGTTACGCAAGGGGAAGGTATTAGCACCCCTCACGTCCGTCGTACTCGACGGGATCCACGCTCTAAGAAAAGAAAAGGTTGCTAAAACATCACACACACACTCACCGAAGACAACACAGATGGGGTTAAGAGGAAGAGAGCTCGATAGGACGTCGCATCCTATGCCTACGTATCTCGTCTGGAACGAGAATCAGAGCTGCCGTAGTTCGGCTCACGCACGCCAAACAAACAAACAAACACACCGGCAAACATGGAGCCTGAATGCCAATCACTGGACTTACATCAGCATCCGAACCAAAACACGCACAAAACGGCAAACGTGGAGCCCGATCGCCAATCACTGGACTTACATCGGCATCCGAACCAAACAAACACACTGGAACCCGAATGCCATTCGATGGACTTACATCAGCTTCCAAGCACACAACAACCAAACAAGTTAATAGGGAGTCGGGAACTCGAGCCTATAACTGTCAAGCACACACACAAAAAGAAAAAAAAGTGCCCGGAGAGACCTCGCACGGTCTCCTGCCTACATACCTCGTCTGGAACGAGGATCAGGGCGATGTAGTTCCCCCTCAAGGGAAAAGGAAGAACATGCAAACTAGTAGGGAGTCGGGAACTCGAGCCTACAAGTCATCAAGCAAGCCAGAAGAGACGCTGAGACGTCAGAAGAAACGGCACACACAGACTAACAGGGAGTCGGGAACTCGAGCCTGATAGCTGCCAAACAAAACACACGCAAAAAAGAAAAGGGTGCCCGGAGAGACCTCGCACGGTCTCCTGCCTACATACCTCGTCTGGAACGAGGATCAGGGCGATGTAGTTCCCCCCGAAAGGGAAAGAAATTCTAGCCAGAAACCGAGGGAATACACACTACCAGGGAGCTGTACTCGAGCCTAGTGTTGTCATGCATCATTGCCCTATGTTCAGGTTTCTACCTACTTGCACAACTGCAAGCTAATCCTATCCAGGAAAACAAGCATACAAGCATACAAGCAAACAGAGCAAACAAATATTCACAAAGCACACACTATAACCAGTCAAGTGAGGCTCAAACAATGGGTTTGACTGCCGAAGCAAGTCATCTGTACATGGGTAGTATTCGCTCTTAACCTTGCCATTGCGAGGCTAAGGTGAAGCAGATGAAAGGTAAGTGAAGATTAGACTTCACAGCTCTTATCCCTGACCAGGGAGAGCTTCAGACAAAGGAGCGTGGGTCCAGAATGAAGGGACCCTTCTACGCTCAAAGACTCTGACTCGATTGTGCAACAGCACAAGATCTTGGGTTTGTGTCCCAATGCATCAACACACAGCCGTGTGAGCAGAGGGACGACTCAACAGAATAGCGGGGGATAGATTGCATATCCCTATGATCCGTCAATTGCCTCATAGAGGTCTTTACCTGCTTGGGCACAAATGTAAACAACCACAAACATCGCCTCTTAAGGAGGACTTCAGACAGTTGCCTGGCCAAGTAACAGGCCAGGTCTTCCAGACTACATGAAGAATAGAAGTCCTACCTCAATTGGTTTAAAAACCAAGCAGCAGCAAGCAAGTTCTTAAAGAACTGTAAGCGACTAAGTGTACCTGAAATCAATCAAGTATCATCAGTACTCAGACAAACCAACGATAAACAGCAAATGTTAATCTATACAGACAACACAAGTTAATGCACACAAGTGCAAGCTATGAGCTCAAGCTCAAGCATCAAACCTACAACACAAAATCAATGTTAGTTTACAACATCAAACAAAACTCAATTTAATCAACTTGCACTTTTTCCTTTAAGCCTTTTTGCATTTCAACCTGAAAATCCACACCAAATGTGAGAAACTAGACCACTAGGCCAAGCCTAGGGTCCAAAGGGATAAAAAAAAATCTAAACAGCAAGCAAAACCAATCCAAAATCACATTCAAACAAATTAAAAGCAAATGCAATTGGTCCCATGCTCATATCATTCACCAATATCAATTCATGCACAATATACCACAAACTAGGTCAAATACAACACCAAAAGTCCAAACAGAATGACTTCAACCAAAGGCATACCAAAACAATTCCAAAAATCCTCAAATAATTCACACCTAAACAGGACACAATCAACAAGTAGCATGTAAAGTTTCAGCTCAATTGGACAAAAGAAAGTAGGTCAATGAAAATCAAAAAGTCCAGACACAATTATGTAAGCCAATTCAAAACATCCAAGCAAGCATCCATTTCAATAATTCATAAAACAGTGACAACAATTAAGAAATGAATGGGACCAAAAGCATGATGTCCCACAATGTGTCTACAATCCACATATCAAATTTCATCTTCATCCAGTACCATATGAGAATTTCACAAGCAAAATGCCAACATGTGTCACACAAGGTTACCAAATGAGCATACAGAGAAGAAAATTATCAATCAATTAGAAAATGACATCAAAAATTCCAGCAAAATTCACACGTAATCTTGACATATCAATGATCATTCATGCAAAACATTGGAGCAATTCAACATTCCTAAGCCAGGCAAATAAAATCATGAAGTTGACCTAGCTTGGTGTGACACAAATTGTCACACCTCTAATCAAAAAATCATATCTCCATCACCAAGTATCCAAAAATCACAAACTTTACATGAAAATCACCATCAACATGTCCAGAATAAGCACAAAAATTTTCATTCATTTCTTTGGAAGCATGAGCATTTCATGTAAGTTTTGGTGAAACATGCAAAAAATGTACACAAGTCAAAGATCAATAGGCAAGGTCAAAATTTCTCCAAGCACAACCTGTGGTACTATGCCTATAAAACTCTAGACAAAATTTGGGATCTATCAAAAAAGTCTCACAAATTTTGGATTAATAATGAATTTTTTATGATTTTTTAAAGTCTTGTTAATTAGGTGAATCAATTATTTAAAATGAATTATGAATTGAATTAAGGCTGTGGCAATTTTGTAATTATCTCTTCCAGGAAGCAAAACGCGGTGTATTAGTAATGTGGTGGCAGCTCGTGAGTGGCTCAGCGCGGCGGGAAACACATTTTGAATTGGCCAGGCAAGAGTTCAAGATCAAACACGGCTTAAATCCAGAATTTCTCTTCCTTCTTCGCACGCTCATATGTTCTTCAACCTTCCAATTCGGTTACGCTCAAATCCTCACCAAAACTCACAAATGATATACCAATGGAAAGGTCTAAGTACCAGGATCATGAATATGCTAACGATTTTGCCTAACTCTCACTATATCTCACGGATCGAGCATTTAAAGAAACGACATCAAAACTTCAAATCGAAATAACTCAATCAATAGTTAACCAAATCCAAAACCAAGCATAGCACAATGATCTACACTGAACACACTACAAAACACATATCTCAATTTAAGCAATAGCGAGATTCGAATTGGCACCTTAGATTGAAGACAGTGATGAATTTGTGTGTATTTGGACGTGATTCTTCAAAACAGATGAAGAAGAAGCTTTAGGAAGATGAAAGCAACTCGTAGCTTGATCCAAGACAGCTCCACGTGTGAGAAACTTCAATTTGCCATTGATGAACCTATGATGAACAGTCACGAATTGGATGCTTTTTGGCAATGAATTGATGAAACAGTTGGAGAAGGAAGATCAAGGAACACGAAGCAAAAAGAACTTTGCACTTTGGTGAAGAATTGAAGAAGATTGATGAGAAAAAGTGATGAAGCTTTTTGGAGAATTTGAGAGGTTCTTGGTGAAATTCTGTTACAGATCTTGGTGAATGTGATTGTGATTTGCATTCTGTTACAATTAGGCTTAAATACTCATGCTTAATCATCCTCTTAATCACCAATTAGCCAAATGAAATGTAATTAGCATAATGTGCAATTTGAGTGAAAGGGCAAAAATGACTTTTCCCATTAGGCCATTGACAGCTCATGTGACAGCTCATACATCCTCTAAATTCCATTTGGAATGTGTTGGCTTTGATCCCATGTTGATTGGCATTGTATTTCTCATTTTCAATATGCTATGCCAAAAAAATGCATTTTAAGTGAATGTTCAAAAGTAGCCTTGCCAAATATTGAACCTTGAACACTTATGACAGTTGGAATAAGTCACATTTGGCATTTGTGAGGTGTTGCAAAAACTCTCATTCCAAAATTCCCATTATCTCTCAAGTTGGACCATTTTGCCCTTGGATTTTAATTAGTGCACTTGAAAATTGACCTTTTGCATTGACCATTTTTGATGAATTTCAATTATGCACCATGAAAGTACATGTCAAATGGAGTTTGCTCATAAAAAGATCACTCATTTTGGACACTCCATGTGAAAGTTATGCCACTTTGATTATAGGTCATTTTTGAAATTGAATGGACCATAACTTGTCAACCATACATGGAAATTTCAAGTTCTTGGACTTTTTGGAAAGGTGAGACCAAGATCTACAACTTTCATGTTGAACAAATTTTCATTTGAAGCTTCCTTGGACATGTAATTTTGTGGTCAAAACTTTCCATTTTTGGAAACTTCCATTACAAGTCACTTTCTATTTTTGGCAATTTTTGTTCTGACTTTATTTTCTTCATTCTTGAGCTTTGAAATGTCAAATAACACTTGTTCCAACATGAATGAAGTGTATCCAACTCTCTCCCACCTCCAAATCCATAAAATCAAGCACAGTTGACCACAGTTGACTTTTCAACTGATAGATGAATCTGGCAATGCACTGATCAATCGGAGCTCCAATTCTCTGATGAAATGGCTCAAGGATGAAACCCTAGCCTCCATAAGCTCAATACAATCATGAAATGATCCCCATATCCATTGTAGACCCCATCTCCTTGCCATGCCCTGATTGGCTCAATGCACCTGATTAGGGTTGACCAGTGGTCAAAACCCTAATCTCAAAGAATGTGCTCCCACACTTGATGATGACAAACCATGATGATGATGATGAATCATTTCAACCAAGATAAAGACCAATCTCCTTTGAGAACCACAAAACCCTAGTTTGGACCTCCACATCCTCGGATGATTAATGACCAGTCCAATGAAACCCTAGCTTGCACATGACCTCTTCATCTCCTGATCAAGACTTAAGAGGATGACTTGCACAATGTAACCACATGATATGCAATATGCAATGCCTAATGACCTAAAAATGATATGCAATATGTTAAGCTAGTCCCAAGAGAGGAGGGCAAATTTTGAGGTGTTACAGCTGCCCCTATTCAATCCACTGTGAACCTGTCCATATGAACAGCCTCGGCTTTCAGATGATCAGGATGAAGAGTGATTGAATACCAAGAACAGACGAACAATTTGCACTCTGATGGGAAAATAATTAACAACGCCTGTCAGAATCGGCGAAGAAACAATCTTGAAAAAGAAATCCCGTCTGGTACGGAGAAAGTCGGCCTGATCACCGAAAAATGTCGACCTAGATACCAAAATAAATGGTAACACAGGGATAACTATGGCCTGAACACCACTCATCCGCTCGGGATTATTATTCTCTCTTCTCTTTTATGCTTTTCTTGAACCCCGAAATTTTCTTCTGCGCAAATGATCCTCAAATCACTGCATTTGAACCCCGCTCTCCTATTTGCCAAATAATGAACCCCATTCTCCAGTTTGAACCCCAGTCGCCTGACGATAACTCACGATCGCCATTGTGAACCCCGTTCTCCAGAAAATGCCTCAACATTTCCTTTTCTCCATTTGAACCCCATCTCCAGAAAATGCCTCAACATTTCCCTTTCTCCGATTGAACCCCGTTCTCCAACTTCTTGTGATAATTCCGCTGGCAACGCCGGAAATAACACCAACACCACTCTGAGGGCGACATGTCAGAGGGTATACCTTCACAAAGGAAGGTAGCATGTGTATCTCTTCCTCAGAAGACACCCATAACGACCTCCATCAGCCTCAAGCAGAGTCTAAGGTGACACATGAACAGAAGATAATCCTAAGGACCTCATCCCGGATACATTCTTCAACTCCAATCTTCATTTGAACCCCAGAAAATGCCTCAGCATATACTCTTCTCTGATTGAACCCCGATCTCTAGAAAATGTCGCAACACTTCCCTTTCTTCATTTGAACCCCATCTCCAGAAAATGCCTCAACATCTCCTTTTCTCCATTTGAACCCCGAAATCGCGCTGATCGCGTAACGTCTTCTGATATTATTTCCATCTCTGTCCGACGGAAACATTTCCTCCAATATCGCACTACTGGGGAACATTGCTGATCTGACGTCGTGATGCTGAACTCCTCGGAGTACCATCTTCACCATCTGATGAAACCAAACCTTCAAGCGGTAACCACGGCTTGAATCGCGCTGATCGCGTAACCTTTCCATCTCTGCCTGACGGAAAAACTCCTCCAGTATCGCACTACTGGGGAAATACCTTTGATCAAATCATGAGGCCAAACTCCTCGGAGTAACACCTCTACTTCTGGTAAAACCACCTCTCAAACGGTAACCACGGCTTGAGATTAGCTTGTGCTTGCAATATGATGCATGATTGATTTTTTCTGCGTAATGCTCCATAATTATGAAAATGCTACGCGCTTTATTATTTTTCTATACAACATGCTATGCTATTTTTTTTCATGATGAATGTATAAAAAGTATCCCCTTCAAGGGATTCTGCTGAGGAGCATGAGACACTCTGCTGAGGAATTCGTCAATACTCCAATCTCCATCCCGCTGGGGAATAATACTGCTGCTGGGACAAGGCAACCCTTGCTGGGGAAGAACCTCCTTTGCACTCTGTGGGGATACAACAATCTTTGACTTGCTGGGGATATCAATCCCGAACCTGCTTTGGGGAAACCCCACAGATACCTGACGACTTCACTGGGGAAATGCTCACCGATACTCTGCTGGGGAAACAGCCACCTCCAGGCCTGGCAACTGGGGAAGCATCGATCTGACACCTGCTGGGGATAACCATCCTGACCCTGTTTTGGGAAGCAAATGCCACTCCGCTGGGACAATCCATGCAATCCATAGATAGAATCAACTCAGCTGGGGATGCAGATATCAGTCCGCTACGGAAACTCATCCAATCCACTGGTAGGATGAACACTGCTGGAGATATATTTCATTGAAACCCGCTCCACTCGGGGAATAGCAACCTTCAGGCCTGGCTGCTGAGGAAACACTGTTTTAAACCTGCCGGGGATAACCATCCTGACTCAGCTAGGGGATCCACAGACCTTGGATCTGCTGGGGGGTTAGCCCTCACAACTCTGCTTGGGGACCCCGCTGGGGAAATGAGAAAAGTTGGTACAGAACACCCATCGACTCGTCGAACCACGGTATCCGCCTCCCAATCTCGTATCATCTTTCCACTTTTGAGAACTCCCAGACTCGTCTGGACCTTTTCTACTCCATCATCTTGTATTCCCAACCGCTCCGCGCTCGACGGAGAGCGAATTCCTGGGGATTGTACATACTTTTCAATTTTCAGACTTTGAAGAGTCTTCTTGATTAATTCCAAGGATCGTCGGACGCCTCAACGCCTCTTCGCCACTTCTCTACCCATTCACTCATCCCTGATTGGACCATGCAGGGAATCTCTACAGACTTTCCAATCTTCTGATTTTGAAGAGTCTTCTTGATTATCATCAAGGATCGTCGTACGTCTCAACGTCTTCTCCGTCATCCCTTCATATTCATTCGTCCCTGATTGGACTCCATGGGGATTTGTTTCATCAACAGCTTCCACATCACAACCTGCAAGTGAGTGAAAATACCTAACAATTCCTGCAAAACAGATCGTTAGATAAAACCGTGCCCCAGGCGTGTCAAGATTCCAACACTTGGGTCACTCAATCCTTCCGAATAAGATTTCAAGCTTTCGATCTTATAAACATGCATTGGAAGGAACCTGTATGTGTTAAAATGCAAGATTCTTTATCAAAAATAATTGGATGTTTTTGCAATCAAAGCGGTAATGAAAAACAAAAACAAAATTAGTTGACTGAATATGCATTTTATTGATTTGAAAAGTGTGGCTCAAATTGAGCAATACAAAGGAAGCAATTCCTGAAAAGAGGTAATCGCGCACAAAAGGAAAAATCTATCCTAATGGCAATGTGAAACTCGTGATCTCATCGAGTTCCAACTCGGTTACACCCCATATGTCCTCAGACTCTCCGTGCGTTCGGCCTTCTGAACAAGACGTTTCTGATTGATCCCTACCGGGTACTATCCATGATGCTTTAACCAAAGCGCAAACGATCATGCTGGACGCAGTTGTTCGTTTCAATCCCTCTTTTGCCTGGACCGCCCTTTCGGGTTTTCAGTCCACCGGGATACCCCTTTTTGCCCAAGTCGCCTTTTCAGGTTTTCGACTTGCCGGGTGTACATTTTTCTTTTTATCCCTAATTTTTGCCCGAACCTTTTCTTTTCTATTTTTGGTTCGCCGGGATGCCCATTTTTGCCTGGACTATTTTGTTCTTTTCGTCCAGCGGGTCTTTTATACGAAGTATTTTTTAACTGCGTCCGCATTCACAGGGGATGGAAAATCCTCGCCATCCATGGTCGTTAACAACAAGGCTCCGCCAGAGAAAACCTTCTTGACCACGAATGGACCTTCATAATTCGGTGTCCATTTGCCCCTTCGATCATTTTGAGGAGGAAGGATCCTTTTCAGCACCACATCTCCCACGTGATATACCCGAGGTCGCACCTTTCTGTCAAAAGCACACTTCATCCTTTGCTGGTATAATTGCCCATGACAGATGGTTGTCAGCCTCTTCTCTTCGATCAGGCTCAACTCTTCATACCGGGTCCTTACCCATTCAGCCTCTTGCAACTTGACATCCATCAGGACTCTCAAAGAGGGAATCTGAACTTCAACCGGCAGCACGGTCTCCATTCCGTATACCAATGAGAAAGGAGTTGCCCCAGTAGATGTACGCACCGATGTTCGATACCCATGTAATGCAAACGACAACATCTCATGCCAGTCTCTGTAGGTTACCACCATTTTCTGCACAATCGCACCGTCGGTGCATTCAAACGTTATCCGGGCAACAAAAGCTCATTCACCTTAACCTCCCCATCGGACATCAGAATCCGTTCGGATTCAGGGTCAGGCCCCTCCTCCGGGATCGGTTACTCTCAATCTTTCGATCAGAGCACCTCGAGATGTCCTCATCAGGGAATCCAAACTTCCTCGGTTGATAATCCTCAACGGGTTGCTGGGCGAGGTAATCAGACAATACACTCTCCTCAATTGCTTTCTAAGAGCATCACAACTCAGTCAATATTCTTTTGCTCTTTCGCAACCCGTCCGGTTAATGCTGGCTTCTCAGATATGTACTTGATCAGATCCATCTTGAAATCCACAAAGCGATATGAACCAGCACATACTGTCTCAGTCGGCGAGCAGCCTATGCCAAAGTACATCAAGTTTTCTCGAACAGTGAATGTACCGTTTCACAGTCGGTAAACTTTTTGCTTAGGTAAATTGCATGCTCTTTTCGACACGACTAGTCATGCTGCCCCAATACACCTCGTAGACCCCTCGAGGGCTGTCAAGTACCAGATTAACGGTTTCTTTCCATAGGGAGGCAACAGAATCAGAGGCTCCTGCAACTTATTATTTTTTTATTTTTTTCCAATGCCCATTGGCAATCATTATTTCGCCTGACCGTTTGATTTTTTTCAACATCTGAATATGGGTTTACACGTGGCTGTTAGATGAGATGTGAACCATGACATGTAGTTCCATCTGCCTAAGAGACCACGAACCTCTTTCTTTTTTTCTCTCGGTTCAGGCATTACTTTTTTCCTTTTTTTTTTTTTTTTTTAACAGGATCAACCTCGGATTCCTCTCTGATAATAAACCCCAACAGCTTACCGGATCGCACTCTGATAGTGCACTCACTTGAATTCAACCTCGGTTTGAATTGTCTCAACCGATCCACTCAGCTTGGCCAGATCTGCCAGATGCCCCTCTTCTGTTTTGGGACTTTGCCATCATGTCATCAACATAGCATTCAACTTCATGATGAATCACATCATGAAACAAAGTCACCATGGCTCTCTAATACAGGCATTGGCGTTCTGCTTCTTTAGGGGACAGTCTTCTCTCCATAGTAGCCTGTGCACAACGACACCGATATCCGACCCTGGCATATCCTGACATGACCAGGCGAAGGTATCCACATGCTCTTTCAACAGGGCTACCATTCTGCTCTCGACTTTCCTCTGAAGCGGCCCTAATTTCACTTCCTTCCTGACCTCGGCGGTGCTTGGAATAACAATCTCAATCCGCTCCGCATGCGGCTGAATCACCCTCTCCTCTTGTTTCAACAACCTGGCTAATTCCAGCAGATCACAATCTTCTTCGTCTTCTTCTTCAGCAAGATAGATTGGATTGTCGAAGTCATATGAGGTGTAACCAAATTGTTATCAACGAGATCCGGAGAATTATTTTTCGACTTTGGGACGAGATAAATCAAAAAAGAGAAAAATGAAAATAAACATTGCCATTTTTATTTGTTTTTAAACTGCAAAAATAAATGAAAAACAGGGAACACCGCTTTTTGACTGAAAAACATCCATTTATTAATGATGCAGAAAATGCAAATTTAAACATGAGGTGGCCCCTACAATGGACCATTACGTGTCGGGCAACACATATGGCTTTCATGCAAATAAAGACTAACAACAAGAAATATTACTCTTCCGGACGAGTGTCAGTGCTGATCTTTTTAGGCCTTCCAGTTCTGGATTCCCATCCCTGGTGCGCACGGCTTTATCCAACCATCAAACTCGCAGTTACTGTCAGTCTCTTCACCTACCGCACAGGCGTGATCCGAATCTTCAGCAATTGCACCCACCATCGCCTGACCATGTGCCGGCATGGGATTAGCATTAACATTCGGTGGTGGCGCAAAATTGATAGCCTTGGAGTCTACCAGATCCTGGACTACGTGCTTAAAAGCTTTGCAGTCCTCTACACTGTGCCCGGGAGCACCCGAATGGAATTCACATTTGACATTCTCATCATAACTGGCAACCCTCTGATCCGGTTTCCCTGGAACCAATATCCTTGGCTGCACCAACCCAAGATCCATCAACTTTTTAAACAGGGAGGCGTAAGTCACGGGCGACTTATTGAAATGACGATCTGTCGTCCTCCTTCTCACTTGGCCTACAACTCTCTGTGTCCTCTGTTGAGGTGGTGATTGCCGCTGTTGTGCAGATGAATCACCAACAGGAATGGTTACGGTGGCAGCATAAGGGTGGTAACGATCCTTACCGCATTCTCTTTTAGTCTGCGCACCACCTGATTCAACCTTCTTCTTGGGATGACCACTGTCAAGGGATTTCTTCACTACAGAGCCAGAGGGATTTGTTACTTCGGATGACAGAGCCTTTCCCTGAACTTTCTCCTTGATCATCCAGCCCTCAATCCTTTCCAATCTCTCGGCCATGGCTTTCTGCCCCAAGGCAAGCCCTTGCACAACACTGAACAAATCCCTCACCATCTCTTTCAGTTCGAGGATGTCGGCGTTGGGAAGATCCATCAGTTTGGATTTGTTGCCCCTAGCAGGATATCTGAGCAAACAAGCTATGCGCACCGGTTGACACCTACAAAACAGCAAATGGGTCAATATGCATGAATGCAACATCTACCCATATGAGGAAGATTCCGTCCTTTGATTCTGGTTTCATCGAGACGGATAATATTTCACCAATAACATTCTGACATCCGGATGTCTCTCAACCAGATTCTCAATCCATAATACTCCCCATATGGCTAGATGTAGGTTCGATGCAGATGAATGCAAAATTAGAATGATGCAGATGTATGAATGCAATGCGTTGCCATCCTCCAAGCCATCTGATCATCTGTTGCTCTGAACCACAGCTCGGACCACTGAACTGATCACAACCATCTGAAGTCTGGTTAACCACAAATCCGACTCAAGGGTCCCGAAATAAACGGGAGATACATCATCATCATCATCAAACCATCTCTGAGCAGATACCCATAACCATCTGAATCGGCCCGGGGAATCCTGAAATAAACGGATCCCCACTGATAAAATCGGCCCGGGGAATCCTGAAATAAACGGATCCCCACTGATAAATACCACAGACAGCATTTCGGCGTCTCGGCAATAAATGGCCATAAATCCGACTTATAAATATGACTCTGATCAACGGAACCAAAAGTCACCATCTGAACATGCATCTGAAAGAATCAGCCCTCCCCTCACAGGTAAATTCTAATCAGGTCATCCTAAGGCGGATAATAGTCTCGACAATCGGGCAGAGATACTCAATGGGTTTGCCCTTTCGGGTGTGCCATTGTAGCTCTCCTGAGATCGTCTAAACCAAAGATCCGGGAAATGATCGGTCACCAGAGTCAACAGTTCAGATGAAGTAACTCAACCAAAGTGGAATACCCACAGAGGCAAGCACTATCAAATGAACCTCGTCCGGCTTGTGGTACATCATGCTGCCAGGCACATATTGACTTAACATGAAAGAGGCAACATGAGACCACACTAATCCTAGGTGTATACTCGGGCCTAGGTTTTAGCCCCACTCAGAACACCCACCCCAAACAGAGGAACCACCTGCACAGAGGACGGCAACAACATGATAGTATGATGCATGCAAATATTTATGCAAATATATACACTGTTAGAATAATAAATGCAATAAATAACACAACACAAGCAACCTGAACTATCCTAGAACGCTAGGAAAGACTCGCTTAGGGAAGATGGACCAGCACAGGTCAACATCTTGTGCTTCCCCAGCAGAGTCGCCAGTTGTCGCATCCGCGAAAAACAACCGGCGGGCTGAAACAAAAAACAACACAGAGCCGCCACTACGCGTTATTTATCCCAAGATAGGGAAAGGAAACGCTCAGAGAAACCTGGAAAGGAAATGGTCTCGCGACCAAAGAGAAAGGGTAAGGGAGTCGGTTACGCAAGGGGAAGGTATTAGCACCCCTCACGTCCGTCGTACTCGACGGGATCCACGCTCTAAGAAAAGAAAAGGTTGCTAAAACATCACACACACACTCACCGAAGACAACACAGATGGGGTTAAGAGGAAGAGAGCTCGATAGGACGTCGCATCCTATGCCTACGTATCTCGTCTGGAACGAGAATCAGAGCTGCCGTAGTTCGGCTCACGCACGCCAAACAAACAAACAAATACACCGGCAAACATGGAGCCTGAATGCCAATCACTGGACTTACATCAGCATCCGAACCAAAACACGCACAAAACGGCAAACGTGGAGCCCGATCGCCAATCACTGGACTTACATCGGCATCCGAACCAAACAAACACACTGGAACCCGAATGCCATTCGATGGACTTACATCAGCTTCCAAGCACACAACAACCAAACAAGTTAATAGGGAGTCGGGAACTCGAGCCTATAACTGTCAAGCACACACACAAAAAGAAAAAAAAGTGCCCGGAGAGACCTCGCACGGTCTCCTGCCTACATACCTCGTCTGGAACGAGGATCAGGGCGATGTAGTTCCCCCTCAAGGGAAAAGGAAGAACATGCAAACTAGTAGGGAGTCGGGAACTCGAGCCTACAAGTCATCAAGCAAGCCAGAAGAGACGCTGAGACGTCAGAAGAAACGGCACACACAGACTAACAGGGAGTCGGGAACTCGAGCCTGATAGCTGCCAAACAAAACACACGCAAAAAAGAAAAGGGTGCCCGGAGAGACCTCGCACGGTCTCCTGCCTACATACCTCGTCTGGAACGAGGATCAGGGCGATGTAGTTCCCCCCGAAAGGGAAAGAAATTCTAGCCAGAAACCGAGGGAATACACACTACCAGGGAGCTGTACTCGAGCCTAGTGTTGTCATGCATCATTGCCCTATGTTCAGGTTTCTACCTACTTGCACAACTGCAAGCTAATCCTATCCAGGAAAACAAGCATACAAGCATACAAGCAAACAGAGCAAACAAATATTCACAAAGCACACACTATAACCAGTCAAGTGAGGCTCAAACAATGGGTTTGACTGCCGAAGCAAGTCATCTGTACATGGGTAGTATTCGCTCTTAACCTTGCCATTGCGAGGCTAAGGTGAAGCAGATGAAAGGTAAGTGAAGATTAGACTTCACAGCTCTTATCCCTGACCAGGGAGAGCTTCAGACAAAGGAGCGTGGGTCCAGAATGAAGGGACCCTTCTACGCTCAAAGACTCTGACTCGATTGTGCAACAGCACAAGATCTTGGGTTTGTGTCCCAATGCATCAACACACAGCCGTGTGAGCAGAGGGACGACTCAACAGAATAGCGGGGGATAGATTGCATATCCCTATGATCCGTCAATTGCCTCATAAAGGTCTTTACCTGCTTGGGCACAAATGTAAACAACCACAAACATCGCCTCTTAAGGAGGACTTCAGACAGTTGCCTGGCCAAGTAACAGGCCAGGTCTTCCAGACTACATGAAGAATAGAAGTCCTACCTCAATTGGTTTAAAAACCAAGCAGCAGCAAGCAAGTTCTTAAAGAACTGTAAGCGACTAAGTGTACCTGAAATCAATCAAGTATCATCAGTACTCAGACAAACCAACGATAAACAGCAAATGTTAATCTATACAGACAACACAAGTTAATGCACACAAGTGCAAGCTATGAGCTCAAGCTCAAGCATCAAACCTACAACACAAAATCAATGTTAGTTTACAACATCAAACAAAACTCAATTTAATCAACTTGCACTTTTTCCTTTAAGCCTTTTTGCATTTCAACCTGAAAATCCACACCAAATGTGAGAAACTAGACCACTAGGCCAAGCCTAGGGTCCAAAGGGATAAAAAAAAATCTAAACAGCAAGCAAAACCAATCCAAAATCACATTCAAACAAATTAAAAGCAAATGCAATTGGTCTCATGCTCATATCATTCACCAATATCAATTCATGCACAATATACCACAAACTAGGTCAAATACAACACCAAAAGTCCAAACAGAATGACTTCAACCAAAGGCATACCAAAACAATTCCAAAAATCCTCAAATAATTCACACCTAAACAGGACACAATCAACAAGTAGCATGTAAAGTTTCAGCTCAATTGGACAAAAGAAAGTAGGTCAATGAAAATCAAAAAGTCCAGACACAATTATGTAAGCCAATTCAAAACATCCAAGCAAGCATCCATTTCAATAATTCATAAAACAGTGACAACAATTAAGAAATGAATGGGACCAAAAGCATGATGTCCCACAATGTGTCTACAATCCACATATCAAATTTCATCTTCATCCAGTACCATATGAGAATTTCACAAGCAAAATGCCAACATGTGTCACACAAGGTTACCAAATGAGCATACAGAGAAGAAAATTATCAATCAATTAGAAAATGACATCAAAAATTCCAGCAAAATTCACACGTAATCTTGACATATCAATGATCATTCATGCAAAACATTGGAGCAATTCAACATTCCTAAGCCAGGCAAATAAAATCATGAAGTTGACCTAGCTTGGTGTGACACAAATTGTCACACCTCTAATCAAAAAATCATATCTCCATCACCAAGTATCCAAAAATCACAAACTTTACATGAAAATCACCATCAACATGTCCAGAATAAGCACAAAAATTTTCATTCATTTCTTTGGAAGCATGAGCATTTCATGTAAGTTTTGGTGAAACATGCAAAAAATGTACACAAGTCAAAGATCAATAGGCAAGGTCAAAATTTCTCCAAGCACAACCTGTGGTACTATGCCTATAAAACTCTAGACAAAATTTGGGATCTATCAAAAAAGTCTCACTAATTTTGGATTAATAATGAATTTTTTATGATTTTTTAAAGTCTTGTTAATTAGGTGAATCAATTATTTAAAATGAATTATGAATTGAATTAAGGCTGTGGCAATTTTGTAATTATCTCTTCCAGGAAGCAAAACGCGGTGTATTAGTAATGTGGTGGCAGCTCGTGAGTGGCTCAGCGCGGCGGGAAACACATTTTGAATTGGCCAGGCAAGAGTTCAAGATCAAACACGGCTTAAATCCAGAATTTCTCTTCCTTCTTCGCACGCTCATATGTTCTTCAACCTTCCAATTCGGTTACGCTCAAATCCTCACCAAAACTCACAAATGATATACCAATGGAAAGGTCTAAGTACCAGGATCATGAATATGCTAACGATTTTGCCTAACTCTCACTATATCTCACGGATCGAGCATTTAAAGAAACGACATCAAAACTTCAAATCGAAATAACTCAATCAATAGTTAACCAAATCCAAAACCAAGCATAGCACAATGATCTACACTGAACACACTACAAAACACATATCTCAATTTAAGCAATAACGAGATTCAAATTGGCACCTTAGATTGAAGACAGTGATGAATTTGTGTGTATTTGGACGTGATTCTTCAAAACAGATGAAGAAGAAGCTTTAGGAAGATGAAAGCAACTCGTAGCTTGATCCAAGACAGCTCCACGTGTGAGAAACTTCAATTTGCCATTGATGAACCTATGATGAACAGTCACGAATTGGATGCTTTTTGGCAATGAATTGATGAAACAGTTGGAGAAGGAAGATCAAGGAACACGAAGCAAAAAGAACTTTGCACTTTGGTGAAGAATTGAAGAAGATTGATGAGAAAAAGTGATGAAGCTTTTTGGAGAATTTGAGAGGTTCTTGGTGAAATTCTGTTACAGATCTTGGTGAATGTGATTGTGATTTGCATTCTGTTACAATTAGGCTTAAATACTCATGCTTAATCATCCTCTTAATCACCAATTAGCCAAATGAAATGTAATTAGCATAATGTGCAATTTGAGTGAAAGGGCAAAAATGACTTTTCCCATTAGGCCATTGACAGCTCATGTGACAGCTCATACATCCTCTAAATTCCATTTGGAATGTGTTGGCTTTGATCCCATGTTGATTGGCATTGTATTTCTCATTTTCAATATGCTATGCCAAAAAAATGCATTTTTAAGTGAATGTTCAAAAGTAGCCTTGCCAAATATTGAACCTTGAACACTTATGACAGTTGGAATAAGTCACATTTGGCATTTGTGAGGTGTTGCAAAAACTCTCATTCCAAAATTCCCATTATCTCTCAAGTTGGACCATTTTGCCCTTGGATTTTAATTAGTGCACTTGAAAATTGACCTTTTGCATTGACCATTTTTGATGAATTTCAATTATGCACCATGAAAGTACATGTCAAATGGAGTTTGCTCATAAAAAGATCACTCATTTTGGACACTCCATGTGAAAGTTATGCCACTTTGATTATAGGTCATTTTTGAAATTGAATGGACCATAACTTGTCAACCATACATGGAAATTTCAAGTTCTTGGACTTTTTGGAAAGGTGAGACCAAGATCTACAACTTTCATGTTGAACAAATTTTCATTTGAAGCTTCCTTGGACATGTAATTTTGTGGTCAAAACTTTCCATTTTTGGAAACTTCCATTACAAGTCACTTTCTATTTTTGGCAATTTTTGTTCTGACTTTATTTTCTTCATTCTTGAGCTTTGAAATGTCAAATAACACTTGTTCCAACATGAATGAAGTGTATCCAACTCTCTCCCACCTCCAAATCCATAAAATCAAGCACAGTTGACCACAGTTGACCACAGTTGACTTTTCAACTGATAGATGAATCTGGCAATGCACTGATCAATCGGAGCTCCAATTCTCTGATGAAATGGCTCAAGGATGAAACCCTAGCCTCCATAAGCTCAATACAATCATGAAATGATCCCCATATCCATTGTAGACCCCATCTCCTTGCCATGCCCTGATTGGCTCAATGCACCTGATTAGGGTTGACCAGTGGTCAAAACCCTAATCTCAAAGAATGTGCTCCCACACTTGATGATGACAAACCATGATGATGATGATGAATCATTTCAACCAAGATAAAGACCAATCTCCTTTGAGAACCACAAAACCCTAGTTTGGACCTCCACATCCTCGGATGATTAATGACCAGTCCAATGAAACCCTAGCTTGCACATGACCTCTTCATCTCCTGATCAAGACTTAAGAGGATGACTTGCACAATGTAACCACATGATATGCAATATGCAATGCCTAATGACCTAAAAATGATATGCAATATGTTAAGCTAGTCCCAAGAGAGGAGGGTAAATTTTGAGGTGTTACAAAGACAAGATGTTGTCAGAATCCGAATTTGATTCTGAATAGGTATTTTATGAACTACCTCATTCTGATTTAGAGTCATGTCTCTCTAAAATATTGGAAAAGTACCAGAGTCTTCAGAGTAGGTACACTGACCTTAAACAAGTTCAAATAGTTGCTTCTGAAACTCATAGTGAGCTTGAGAAAGATATTTCTTCCCTAAATAAAAAATTATTTACTTTAGAAAGCAACAACTCTTATTTGAAAAGAAAAATTTTAAAACTAGAGGAAGAAATAGTCTCAGAAGCTTCTGGTACTGATTATGTCATTAGATATGACGGAGAACTCTAGTACTTTCTGGCTAAAAGCATAGATAGAAGAAAAATGTCTTCTTTGATCCATGGAGTTAGTAGAAATGAAAAGAAAGTTAGAAGGTAAACTATAAAACCTGACGAAAGTTAGAAGGTAAAATCGAAACCTCTCTATGAGCATTTTGTGCCTGTTGGCACTGAGCTTGATTTTTTTGCATAGACACAGAAACTTACAAAGGATAAGAACTCAGTTCTAAAACGTAAGTATAATGCTCAATTTCACTTAATTATCCTGTTCCACAAAGACCCAAGGGTGTAAGAAACTATGGGAAAACTAACAAGAGATGACCCAGAAAGTGGGTACCTAAGGATAAGATCATCTATGTTACAAACATCCTTAATAGCTCAATTGAAACACCAATCATGGTACCTGGACAGTGGATGCTCACGACATATGATGGCATAAGGTCTATGTTCCAATATTTGGAGCTTAAGCATAGAGGCTTCGTTGGTTTCAGAGCTAACTAAAAAGGGAAGATCTTGGCTCCGGAACTGTTGGTAACGGTAAACTTCCTTATATTACTAATGTTATTTTGGTCGATGGTTTGATGCATAACTTATTGTCTATTAGTCAACTTAGTGACAAACAAAATGAATCAAAATTCTAATGATTCATCTAAGCAATCTAGTGGGAGCGTACCTGTCAAAGAAATTAAGGTTCCTAAGGATGTTGGTAATATGTTGGAGTGTTGGTTAAATAAGTCCAAGGAAGCTATAGATATTAGTAATAACATCACCCTTGTTGAACCTTCTGGTGAAACATCTGGAACTAAGAAGATAATGATCATAAATTTGAATTTTGAGAAGATAAGAAAGATAGAAGTTTCTATTGAAGAGCTGATGGAAAGAAATGATTCTGAGTCAGATGAAGACTGAGATAGCTTCATGGATTCAATTAGGCATGAAATCTGAGGATCTTTCTCTTATAAGTGCTATTTATTAGTTTATTTGGCCCTTTTATGAGCATGTTTTGTTTATGCTTTGGTTATGTAAAGGCTTTATAGCCTCTTTAGACTATGTACAATAAAAATATCTAATACTTATGTATCTTTGGATGTTGTTCTGGTTGTTCTACTCATGTTCTGGTTGTGTATGTACTAACATACTAACATATGTATAAGTGGCCCTTGTCTGCTATTTTGATGTACTAACCCTTTGCCGAATTATGGCAAAAAGGGGGATTAGTATGGTGTTATTGAGGTAACATGTATTTGTTTAGTACTGACCATATGGATAAGTAATAATGACGTGCTTACATGTTGGAGCATCCGGAAAGACATCTGACCCTTTTGGAGTGAGCTTTTATGTTAGTAGTATTTTGCATATCCTGATATTAACTACTAGCTATTTGTGTTATGCATGACTAAGTATGTGAATGATTGTATAGTGATAA
Source organism: Lathyrus oleraceus (assembly GCF_024323335.1). Lineage (NCBI taxonomy): Eukaryota > Viridiplantae > Streptophyta > Magnoliopsida > Fabales > Fabaceae > Lathyrus > Lathyrus oleraceus. The sequence goes on along the minus strand of NC_066583.1, from coordinate 79,522,366 downwards.
TTGTTATTTGGTATGATTGTATGCTACTAACTATAAGATGGCTGAGTGTCATGCATGACTAAGTTGTAAATGACCGTATGTATGTCTAATTGATTTTGGAGCATTGTTTTGTGTGGCATATATCTATGATGAATGCTACTGATTTCCACTATTGTACTATAACTCTAATGAATGATGTTGCTGATGAAATTGTATACTCTGATAATCTTCTATTGGATGTCACTTGTTCTGATTGAATGAGTGTTATATTTCCGAAAGAGTTATTTTGCCATAATTTTCCAAAGGGAGAGATTGTTGTTCCTTTTGGATTTGCTGCATTTTGTAAAACAACAACATGTAGAAGTGTTCAAGTTCGCTAAGCTACTTCAAGATGATTTTTTGGTGTATAAGGGACACATGTTGGACGCGATGTCTCAACATGTTAGTACGACACATGGGCATTGCTCAACAAGCCAGATTGCTGCAATTTGGGATGAATTTTCTATCGAAAATCCAGATAGATTTTATTGATTTTATTTAACAATATAATTATATGATTTGTTGGACTGTTGTGAAGATTAAATCAGATTTAAATGTGATTTAAATTTGAATTTGAAACAAACCAAAACATATCTTTCTGTTGGAGATGTTTATGAAAGAAATCTTATCCAGCAGATTATGCAAAGATTCTGGACAAAATTAAATCAAATATCCAAGGAGAAAAGCCTAAAATATATTTGCTATATAAGAAGCTCAAAACCTACATTAGAAAGCAAGAAATACATTGAAGATATTATAGTGTTAGGGTTTATTTAAGTCCTTGTTATTGTTGTATATAAATCAGACTATGTTTTAGTAACTTGGAATATTTGTAGGTTTGTCTAGTTGAGTTGTAAATCAACATTCAACATTGTGAATTGAAGTTGATCACTAGGATTTAATGATTGAGGAAAAGTGAGAGGGGGTCTCATATTTAGGGGGATTCATAAATAGAAAGTCATTGGGTAGTGTTAGGAAGAGACATTTAACAACATAGGTTTTAATGGTTCATACAAGACTATTTGTACTAAACTACTAATAATAAATTTTCTTTCTTGGGATGGAAGTCAACCCTCCAAACATAGGTGGTGTTGCGTCGAACTGGGTTACCAATTATTGTGTTATTTATTTCTTTTCTTCTCCATCATCTTGTATAATTAAATATGTGTTAATTATGGTGATTCTGAATTATCTTGTCGAACTAGTTGTTTGGGACATCACATTCGACATCTGTTCCTTGAGGAACATAATTTCAGTTTTTCTGCCTATTCTGCCATCCTCTCTTAGCGAGATATTGTATGTCTAAGCGAGCCTTCATGCGAATATGCATTGGTTTTCTGGATTTCTTCACTTAGCGACACATACATTCGCCTAACAAGTATCGCTTGTTCTCGCTACCCGTGGCTAAGTGAGACAAGAAATTCTGGTAGTAAGATTTCATTCTTCCATGCTTCGTTTTAACCTCATTGGGTCATGGCTAAGTGACCCTTTGATTGTAGGAATTCTTGTTTCACTTATTTTGACGCATCTTGAGTTCTATAACTCAAATCGGAATGCAATCAGTTGCATCGTGAAACTAGTACAAAGAGTTATAACTTAGTGGAACTTCTAGTTTCTTTTTCCACTTTAATTCCCTATTGGTCAAATTAATCCCACCATAGGATGATCAGGCGTGTGCTACTATGTGGCGTGTAAGTGGGTTAGCTTAGGCTGAAGCAGGTTATGTGAAAGCTTCTCCTGATGGTTATTTAGCAATTGAATTAAAGAACTTGTGAGAATAACCATAGTTTGAGGGATTACGCTTTCACCCATGGTAGAATGTCCCGTTAGTGGATGAACTCATGAATTAGTAAGGAATACTACTCTTGTTGGGATATGGTAGTAAGAAACTGGACCTGGAATTTACTATAGTGTAATTCCACTGATGTTCTCTTCTTATGGAGTATAATTTACCGCAACTTCATTCCTCCTTCATGCTTTAAAGTAAGATCCTATAAGGATAAGGAAGTCTTTGTTGAGAGGTCTTCCTCAGTTCTCCTATAGGACCAGGAATCCTTGTATTTGGATTCCTCCATTTTTCCTACAGGATAAGGAATTACCATGATGGTATTCCTCTGGTCTCCTTATTAGGCAGCTGGTAAAGGTGTCAATTATGATACAATACAATGGTATTATCCGTAGTCTCCATCGTCTACCAGGCATAGAAGACAATATATTGTATCTTCACGAGTGTTACGAAGCGGTATGAGCTATGTTAATATTCTTCTCATCAGAATACGAGTGTGTAATATGTAATTTATACATGACTAGTATACCTTGTAGATTCGAGTGGACCCATAAGATAGGGAGACTCGCTGATATTTAGTAATCTCACCCCCATGTTGTTGATTATTTTCAGGTAGCTCGAGGCAAGAGAAAGGCAGTGGTAAGATGACTTGAGTAACTTGAAGATGTTTCATTGGCAGACCTTTCCAGTGTGTTTTGGCTTTTTAGCTTTACTCCTTTGAGGATCATGTATTAATATTATCTGATGTCATGCATTTTGGCCATGATGTATTTGGATGGTGTATTTTGTACTATTACTTGTCCTAATATTATACCTATGTATGTTATTTCATTACCATATTTAGCACCACTACGTATTGTTCATAGACATATATGTATGAGGTGTTACATGAAACAGACTTGTGTTTTGTCTTCTGAATAAATAAATGCAAAAACCTTAGATGATGATAATAATGCATGCATCCCCCAATTGAGAGATGGTTACATTAAAGGAGACTAAAAAAAAATATTTCTCCAAAGTTCCCTTTCACTCATGATCTTCAAAAGAGTGGTGATATGAGCATTCAACAAATTCGTTCATATCATAATCTTCTAGACCTTTTCTCAAAGTCATTCCCAAATAGAACTTTTAACCAACTAGTATGGAAGATTGATCTTCATCGTTGAAGAAATGACCGCTCAACAGAGGCGGAGAAATATATTTATCTTAAAAGGATATTGCATTCTTTTTACTTCACTAGATTTTTTCCCACTTAGGTTTTTCTAGTAAGGTTTTATCGAGGCAAATCCTAAACGAACATCCAAGAGGAGTGTTATGAATAATGGATGTTAAATATGATTATCTCTAAAAGAAATTCTTTCCTTTATTTGAAAAAAATTTGTATTGATTAGTAACAAGACAATTATATGTACTCTTTTTCATTCACTATTCATGATATATGTCCTATAAATATGACTTATAATATATTTGAAAGAGACACTCAGACACCTATAATGAGAATAATAAAATATACTTTATTTTTTTACATTCTATCTTCTATTATTTTGTTTAGTTTTATAACAATATCCAAATTATTAGTAATTAAACAAACACAATTGAAATAGATGAAATGTCTAAAATTCCAAATCTCCTAAAAATTCTATTTGCACTCGCTTAAACACACTCTAAACAATCATCTGAGTAATTTTGACATTAAAACAAATATATATATATATATATATATATATATATATATATATATATATATATATATATATATATTTATGAAGGTGAGAAAAACACAAGAAAAAGGGTTGAATTGTGTTGACTTTTTCTTCTTTAAGCTTTTTGAACTTCTGCTTCTGAAGGTTCTTTGTCAAAGTCTGAACACAAGATCCAGAGTCTGACTCAGAAACCTAGTTTTACTTCTGAATAACCTTATTAGATTCTGAACCAGAATCTGATTTGGATGATCAGAGTAGACAACAACGAATATAAGTAAGTACAAAAGCAGGAAAGTAAAAGCAAGAACACAAACATTATATCTTGGTTCTTCTCACAACTTGAGAGTAGTTCAGTCCCCTTGTACTTCCAAAGGATTTTCACTATAACCAAATCTGATTACAAATTCCCAAGCACACTAGCAAGAGAATTCCTCTAGTTACGCACACAAGTATAAGACTTTGTTGCTCAAACATACAAGTTTGAGACTTCCTTGCTCAAGCCCACAAGTTCAAGACTTCCTTACTCAAACACACAGGTCTGAGACTTCCTTGCTCTAGCACAAGCTAAAGACTTCAAATGCTCAAGCATACAAGCAAAAGACTTCTGACTTTATAATATATTCAGAGTCTGACTTAGAAACCTAGTTTTACTTCTGGATGACCTTATTAGATTCTGAACCTAAATCTGATTTGGATTATCAGAGTAAACAACAACGAATATAAGTAAGTACAGACGTAGGAAAGTAAAAGCAAGAACACAAACATTATATCTTGGTTCCTCTCACAACTTGAGAGTAGTTCAGTTCCCTTGTACTTCAAAAGGATTTTCACTATAACCAAAGCTGATTACAAATGCCCGAGCACACTAACAAGAGAATTCCTCTAGTTACGCACACAAGTATAAGACTTTGTTGCTCAAACGTACAAGTTTGAGACTTCCTTGCTCAAGCCCACAAGCTCAAGACTTCCTTGCTCAAACACACAAGTCTGAGACTTCCTTGCTCTAGCACAAGCTAAAGACTTCAAATGCTCAAGCATACAAGCAAAAGACTTCTGACTTTATAATAAATTGTTTAAGAGTTGGGTAATAACTTACACTTGATATATGGTCCGAAGTGTAAGCAAAATACAATTTAGAAAGACTCTAAGACTTAAGAACTTCTAAAATATACACAAAGTTAAGATGTTCTAAGTCTTGTAAATTTGACAAAGTAGCTTCTCTTTGAATGTCAATGAACAGAGTCTGTATAAGAGTGTTGTATTAAAGCTTGGTAGTCTTCTTCTTAGGTCTGCAACTCCTTATATAGAGAAGAAAGAAAAGACATGTTGAAGACTTTCAACAAAAGGTTGGTTAACCTTTGCACTTAATTAGAAACACCAAGCAAACACTTTTCTGCAAGAGGAATGATCTGTTGAGGCTCAAGCATCAAAGAAGAGACTTTTCCTTAAGTCTTCACGTGATCAAAAAGGTTCTGAATTTATCATAGTTGCTTGGTAGAAAATATTTTGCTTCAGAGGCGGACTTTCTTTCAAACTTCACTCTTTAGAGGCTGATCACATCAGAGTCATCTTCTTTGGCTTCTGGCGCTTCAGACTCTCGGTCACTAGAGGCTGATTTTCTTCAGAGTTGTCTTCTTCAGAGCCTGGATCTCCATCAGAGGCAGAAATCTTCAGAAGTAGTCTTTAGAGTCAGAGTCTGATCTTCATATTCAGATTCCTTAAGCATTTCTTCATTTGTTCTAAATGATATATTCCTATAAACTTGAACAGATGTTAGTATACCCAATTGTTCTTTAAATACTTTGTTATCATCAAAACTCAAGGGATATGTTATTAATCATTTTTGTTCCAATAATATATATATATATATATATATATATATATAATATATATATATATATATATATATATATATATATATATATATATATATATATATATATATATATATATATATAACTGTTTAATTCTTAAAAAAGTTTGATTCCAATCATATCTTAACTAAAATTATATAATAATAAATTATGATTATTTGAAATTGTAAAAAAATGTACACTAATGAATAAGAGTGGGAATATGTGAGACAAACTAACATAGGCCTATAACCTAGCCAATGCTAGATTTAAAAAAAAATTAAAAAATGTTTGAAGTTTTTTTATAAGTCTATTTAACTAAAAATGTTAGGCATTAGAAAAAAAAGTCTTTTAAGCCTATCAAACCAATATATTTGAAAATGTATGAATACATTTATTATTATTATATTATATTTTATACTTTAATTTAAAATATAAAAATATAATTTAGTCATCTTGAAAAACTTACAATAAGTTGAAAAAATCTTATAAACAATGTCATAAGTTACTATCATAAACTATAAAATTAAGTTGAAAATAAAACTTAGTTAACCCAAAACTTATGCTAATAGGTAAATTCAAATGAGTAAATGAAATCAAATATTTAGTCTCATTGATATTTTAATTTGTCAGTCTATTTATCATTAGTTGAATTGTTTATTTACAAGTATTCAAATGAAATAGACTTTTAAGTAGGTTAATAGAGACATTCTATGTTATATTCAAGTTTAAAAATAAACCCATAATAGGTTACAAGTCAGACTTAGACCTTAAATTTTTTAGTAGATCAGATTTAGACTTGTCAAAATCTAACTCGACCTAGTCTATTATCACCCCCTACTACTTAATAGAAATTATTCTCAATGAAATGAGTGAAGTATTTCAACTAGGATCGTTAGTTGAGTTTATAGTCTCTATGCTAATTAAAAGCCACTAAACGACATAGATGTATATTTGTCGTGTCTTTTGTGGATTTATTGTTTTTACATATGTTTTTGGATAGGGGATATCTAACTATAATTTTTTATTTTTGTGTTTTTCTTCTATTTATTTCTTGTGGACAATAATCCCCTCATCTAGTAATTGAGGTTGTTATCAAAATTTGTATTTTCTTGTGTTTTTATATTGTTTTTATTCGCGAAATTGATATTTTTTATACTTTTTTTGGGTGTCCCTTGTAATGTGGTTGATGGTGCCATATATATATATATATATATATATATATATATATATATATATATATATATATATATATATATATATATATATATATAATATATATATATATATATATATATATATAATTGTTAAATCACTTAATAATTTTGGTGTAAAAAATAAGGATATCATTGTAACTTTTTATTTCTAAATTTTTATTTATATAATGGTTTATTATTTACTTATTACTATTTATTTCACTAACTTACTACTTTTTTTATCTTGGGATTATAAGTTTTTAAAATAAAAGTCAAACTTATTTCAATATCTAACACATAGGATTAACTGGCGGTGTAAAATTATTTTACACTGTATTTCAATTAAATCCTTTTATCTTATATATAAAAGTTGTTAAATCACTTAATAATTTTGGTACCAAAAATGAGGATATCATTATAATTTTCTATTTTGGCGTAAAAAATGAGGATATCATTGTAATTTTTCATTCCTAAATTTATTTATTTAATAATAAAAATTGTTAAATTACTTGATAATTTTGGTGCCAAAAATGAGGATATCATTGTAATTTTTTATTTTGGCGTCAAAAATGAGGATATCATTGTAATTTTTTATTCTTAAATTTATTTATTTAAGTATTTATTATTTAATTATTATTATTTATCCCACTAACTTACCATTTTTATTTAATAATATATTTATGTACTTTCTTAGTTATATATAAAAATTAAAAATTATTAAGTCACTTAATAATTTTGATGCAAAAAATGAGGATATCATTGTAATTTCTTATTCCTAAATTTTATTTATTTAATGATTTATTATTTAATTATTACTATTTATTTCATTAATTTATATTTTTTTAATCTTAAATATAAAAGTTGTTAAATCACTTAATAATTTTAGTGTAGAAAATGAGGATATATTGTAATTTCCTATTTTGGCGCCAAAAATGAGGACATCATTGTAATTTTCTATTCTTAAATTTATTTATTTAATAATTTATTATTTAATTATTATTATTTATTCCACTAACTTATCATTTTTTATTTAATAATATATTTATTTATTTATTTTCACTTATATTTTCATTTTCTTTTACTTATTATCATTTTTTTTGTCATAGTTTGCATCCAATATTATATAATAAATAATCATTTAATGTGTATGATAAATAATTAATAAATTAACAAATGAAAATAAACATCATTAATTAAAAAACTATAAATAATTAAAAAACACCCTCTAACCCATACTCACATTCTCATTAATTTCATAACCCCCAATATCCTCATGATTCAGTATTATTTTCATTTATTATTTATTAACTATATTTTCATTTATTATTTATTAACTTATGTTGAAAATTTAAGTTAAAAAAAAGCCACGTCAGGCCGGAGGAAGAGAGACCATAGACAATTAGACATCATCCCCAGTTCAATTCTTCTTCCAATTATAAACGAATACGATGTCGTTTGGATCTTCTCTGTTATCTCCTCCGCCGCATCTTGTTTGCCGGAAACGTAACAGAATCTCTCCGTTCAGGGTCGCTGCAAACGTTCCCGATTTCCTCTCTGCAGACTGGTCAGTACTGTTCTTTTCACTTTCCATTCCTATTTCTATAATCATCATCATCATCACATACAAATACAACACTTCAGGTTTGAATCTCGCAAGAAAAAACCGTTTGGTCCAAGATTAGATGTGAGCACAATTTGGTTTGCAATCTTCTTCACGTATGCGTCACTTTTCCGTTTTTAGTTTCATTTGATTAATTAAATTGAATTAAATAAATCTTGTTATTATGTTATAGTTCTCTGCAGAAGATGCCGTTCATCATCAGCTTGAAGCGTTGAAGTACAACGATCAGCCTCGTCAAGATTATGGAATTGAAGTCATGTACAGGGTAGGGTAATCGTTTTCTCACTCTTTCTGTTTTCTTCTCCAACAAAATTGTAATTCCTAATTTATCTTAGGCTATTGTTTTGTTTATAGTTTGCTGGATTTGATCCTTTTGAAAGATCAACCTATTTTGGACCATTCTTTGATCTCGGCCAGGTTAGTATAAATCATATTTTTTACACACAAATTTCAACTACAATTTAGATAGTTAATGCAGTTCAAATACATATTAATTATGTTTAGTTGATGATTAATGAATATAACATAGTGATGCAAGTCATTAATCCTTAGTTGAATCACTATTTTTAAGTTCAAACAAGAATGATGAATGTTGTGGTTAATGAATATCATGAATAACATGAATGATGAATGTTGTGGTTAATTGTATTCCTATGGAAGGTTAATGAATTGCAACACCGTGTCATATACATCTACAACATGTACTGGTACGTTGTATTAGGCAAAGTACCAGTATCAGGTACGTACCTGGTCCTGGAGATATGGTATGTATTTGAATTGTGGTAAGCATCTTAAAAATTTATCGAAAATGGTTGTTCCATTTTGTGCCAAAAATACACAACGCTTTTTTTATAAGCAATAACACATCTTTTAATTGATTGCAACTATATAGTGTATTGTATATGTTGATGGTAAAGCAAATAGCTAAACTCTTGTTGTGCAGTTTGAAAGGTTCAGGCGTATTTTTCATCATTCTACTTACAGAGTTTTATTGGGTCACAAAGAAAGAAAGATCATGAGTAGTTTATTTGTGGAGGAGGTAAATAGAATGAATATCACAGTAACTTTCTTTTTATTTCAGCACAGAAAGTCTCTGTCAAATGTTTAGAACTTTAATTTATAGAATTTATTGATTAAGCATACATTTGAGTATGTGCATTTCCAGTATATGAGTTCTTAATAGTATTCTTTTTCATTTTTGTTACTTTACTGTTGTGTGATGAACTTCAAACAGAACAAGTATAAACAACGGATTTGGGTTCGTGGATGTCGACCTGAGGAAGAGGAGATATTTCAATTTACAATGGTTCAGGTTTGTTTGATCATTATTATTGTTATCCTTGTTAGACATGTACTGTTTCCATTTGCAATGTTTTATTTTGATGTTGAATCATTAGAATTCACAAAAGCAATTAGAACATTCAATAAATGATTTCTCTCAACACCGCACTTACACATACATAGACACCTACCACAACATCGACAATAATTGTCTTAGACCAACACATATCAATCATCGGAAACAATTTTAAATTGAAGTATTGGTCTTGCTTGGTCTCTAGTATAGATTATCTGATACATTTGTGCATGTTTTGAATTTTGATGCATGCTAAGTTGTGCTCTTAGGACAATAAATTGCTATAGTATCATTTAATTTTGATAGTCCCTTGCTTAATTCAATGATGATATGAAATTCTAAATTAATGATATTTTGTCAGTTTCCTCCTCTGATTTATCACTTGTTGTTATTGGCAGAGGGTTGGTGGTTGCTGGGATGGTTATTGGCTGACTGAGTCACTGCTTCACAATACAGATACATTTTCTGGTGGGTTAGCTTATTGAAAATCATTCAATGGAGAAGAAATCAGTTTCATATTTGAAAAACATAGTGATATACTATTACTATCCTAATCATAGTATGTAAAACTTGTACATATTTGTAAGAAATTCAGCTGTAATTATGTGTAAATAAACAAGGACTATAATTTGTCCTCGATGATCCATCTCTAATTCAGAAGCGACTGGTGTCATTATAGGATGCACCCTATAAAACCATGTCATGTCATGTAGTCGTCAACTTAAACCCACAGTACATGAATTGACACCTTGCGATAATCCTCTAGCACCAAATGACTTTCGTAATCCTCAAGGATCGCATCAAGATCTCCACAACTGGTGGTGGGAGGAGAGAACTCTGAGGGGGTGTCTCAAAATAATCTGTAAATACCCAAATTGATGAATCATTCGTTTGGGAAGATACTGGTCCATCAGAATTGACCCATATGCCAGCCATCTGGCGTATAACAAAATTAGGTCTAACTAATGCATTTGGAGGTGACCATCCTATGGGGAAAAGACATTGTCATATGCTACATGACAATCAAGATACACCCGAAATGACTCGATTTCCTAGTTACCTCTAAACGAAGAAAATGCGGTAACACATGGTCAATCTTTAGTGTAGGTAGGCACAAGTTTTCACCCGGTGATGTGAGGAAAGTAGAAGATGATACATCCATGAAAATGGTTCAAATAAAATATTAATAAAAAGTGTAACTAAATAGTTATGAAAACATTAGTATCACTACATTACCGTAAACAGTGTGAGCTTCCTATCATTTGTTTTGTCATTCAAAGACAACCATTGTCAACTTCGAGTACAAGTAAATCAAATAGGCGGGGCCTTACTCATGAATCATCGTCAAGTCGGTGAAGTATTTAAGGTAGATCACATTGACATAGGTTGCACTTTTGTTCATAAAAATGGACGTACCAACCAGGAACAAGAGGTAACACCCTAATGCACACTATCGATGGTACTCAACCTGCATATCATCACCATTGGCATCGTCAACCAAATGTAGTCCGTCTTTATAAAATTCTTTCAAAAATTTAAATCTAGCATGAACATCTTTGGTGTCAACTACCTCATTTACGACCTTAGTTGGGTCAACCCCTAAATATGTAACCAACCATTCACTAGCTTCCTCTCAACTAAGGATTCCATGGTCCAATAATTTTTTTTTGATGGAAAGATACAAGAGGCATGAGACGTTATTCAAGATGTTTTTAGAAAAATAAACATAAAAGTTTTACGTTTTTTTTGTTTTCTTTAACTAATACTCTTAAAAGACACTTGTTATCATCATGACACTATCATGTGTTTGAACTTTCTTACTCGCATACAAGACTCCCATGTAATATTAATTTTAAATGCTTTAAAACAGCCAACAATTATTTAAGAAGTGTGATTCTGTATTTTTTTTTCTTCAAATTAATGACCGTTTGAGAAATAAATGAGAATATAATTTTAACATGCTCTCAATAAGAATAATAAAAAGATATTTCAGAGAGCGCATAGGGTAAGCAACAGGGAGATAAAAAGTTAAATTGAAAATTAAAAGAAAAACTATACTGCGTTTGCCGGGAGTCGAACCCGGGTCTATTGCTTGGAAGGCAATTATCCTAACCGTTGGACTACAAACGCTCGTTGTTCATGTCGATAAGTTTCATTTATTTCAAATAGAATAAATAAGAAATAAATAGAAAAATAGATAAAAATTTAAAAATCTTGTTCAAATTAAACATTCGTATATTATAAGTAAAGTAATGCTAAATCCTTATGGACTCAATAATTAATTTTGGATGATATCATTTTTTTGTTTGTATCACATGGCAGTTACCATATAAACGAATCAACTATGTTACGTAATTACGTATGCATGGAATATGCTAATTAAGTTCCTATTTTCTAATTTATTTATTTCAATGATAAAGATTGGTCTTCCTAACTAACTAATAATTTATTCATGAAACTGAAAACAAAATACAAAGTTTAACTTTTCCATATTTTTTTTTATAATGAAACTTTCCATATCTGAGGTGCTGTTACTATTTTTAGTCTTATTATTGTGATCATTATTATTGATAATTAATAGAAAGAACGGTTAATATTAACTTAACTTATGTCACTAATGCACAACATGTTGTTTTAAGCTCCATAATTCATAATTTTAATCTAGAAAAAAGCATTTTTGATCCTCAAGCAACAACTAGATTCTCTCCCTTTCATGTTTGTCTTATTTCATCAACATTTTTGAACTTAAACAAAAGATTATAGTTCAACTAACTAGCTAGTTGATATTGTTAATTATAGTTGGCAAAAGAAACTTTGTGTGTTTTCTTTCACATGTAATCCAACACATTGGAAATAAATTATAGTTTGGTTTTGTCTTTTATACCAAATTAAAAAGTTCTGTTTTGTTTGTTGTTCATGACAAAAAATTAATTTGGAAGTTCCTAACTCAAGTTCACATTAATGAGTTTTCTCTACATTTATAAATAAAAAAATATTTTTTTTAATGGATAAATACTATAAAGAATTAAAAATATTTTTTTTAATGGATAAATACTATATTAATAACGAATTAATAAAGTTCCACATGCATAAAGTATCAAAATTAAACCCTTCTATAAATTCATGTGTGAAGTTCAAAGTTCAAACAATCAATAATCAATTATTTATTGTAATAATTGATTACTTCAAATTTGCACTACTATAAAAAGCTGGTGCCACCAAACTGAGTATATGATACATACAACATGGAAGGTGGTGAACTGAGAGTGGCGAGTGGACGCATTGGAAGCTCAAGCATATGGAGAAATGGTGCAGTTGATGTGTTTTCCGGATCTTCGCGAAGGGAGGACGATGAACAAGAGCTTCAATGGGCTGCTATTGAGAAGCTGCCAACCTATCTACGCGTGACTAGAGGCGTACTCGCCGAATCACAAGGTCAACAACCTATAGAGATTGATGTCAACAAACTTGGACCGTTGCAGAGGAAGAATTTAGTTGAGAGACTAGTTAGGATTGCTGAGGAAGATAATGAGAGGTTCTTGTTGAAGCTAAGACAACGTATAGATCGGTATGTATAACGCGTTATGTTGAATGTTTGTTTAGTGTCTGATATGTGTCAATGTTCGTGTTGGAGGTCATACCAGGTGTTTGTGAGAGTGCTTCTTTGAAGTACTAACTTGAGTTGTTGCTTTTTATGTTAGTGTTTGTTCTAGTTTTGAAATGCTATGGGAAATGCAGTTGATGCAGCTTCAATCGCGGTCGCGTTGTAGTTTCCTTTGCTTGTTGCATGTGTAGGGGAATTCGCAAGTTCATTTAATTGTGTTGCTAATTATGTGTTCAGGGTTGGACTTGAATTTCCGACGATTGAAGTCCGTTTTGAGCACTTGAATGTTGAAGCGGAAGCTCGTGTGGGAAGCAGGGCATTGCCGACAATCCTCAATTTCTCCATTAATTTGTTTGAGGTGATCATACCAGTAGGTTTGGAAATGGAATTAGATGTTTTGTTGTCCCGCTATACACTGACAATTTGTGCTCTCTCTTTGAAGGGCTTCATTAATTTTCTTCACCTTATCCCCAGTCGAAAGAAGCCGTTGACAGTTCTTCATGATGTTAGTGGAATCATCAAGCCGAAAAGGTAACACAACAATTCCTTTGTGAAATTCATATGATGAAACATAAACTATGTATTTCTCAAACAACGTTTTGTTTTCCGTTTTGCAGAATGACACTGCTCTTAGGTCCTCCAAGTTCCGGAAAGACTACATTATTGTTGGCACTGGCCGGAAGACTCAGTAAAGATCTGAAAGTAAGCACATGCAAGACTCCTCTTGTTTCAGCAACTATGTTTGACAATCATAATTCATTCATTTCCAGTTTTCCATTGCTGATTAATTGTAGTTTTCGGGGCGAGTTGCATATAATGATCACGGGATGGAAGAATTTGTACCACAGAGAACATCAGCTTATATAAGTCAAACTGATTTGCACATAGGAGAAATGACAGTCAGAGAAACATTGGCCTTTTCAGCTAGGTGTCAAGGGAGAGGAACTCGTTACGGTCGGTAACATAGCCATTCGTTGTTGTAGTTTGAAGGATTTTGTATTGTCTCACTTGCATTTGATTGAACTGTTTTTTTATCTTTGTGCAATTGGCAGATATGCTTGCAGAATTATCAAGAAGAGAAAAGGCTGAAAACATTAAGCCAGATCCTGATCTTGATATTTATATGAAGGTAAGATGAGGTAATGATTAAACGTTAATAAACCTCTTTGCATGATGAATAGCTTAGGGATATTGATACACATGCCGGACTTTCAGGCTGAAGCACTAGAAGGCCAAGAAACCAACATAGTTACAGATTATATAATTAAGGTAGAAAATCCAATTCAGCAATTTTTTAAAGATGATTGTAATATAAAATAAGGAATAAGCTCATTATTTTCATATTTCTATAACATTTGGAAGATTTTGGGACTAGATGTTTGTGCTGATACCATGGTAGGGGATGGAATGATTCGAGGTATTTCTGGTGGACAAAAGAAGAGAGTCACGACTGGTAAACCATAGATCTCTTTATCTGTGAAATACTAATATGAAATGAAGTGTTTTTATTTTCATTTTGTGTTTTTTGTGTTTTTTGTGAAACTCATGAAGTGACTATGATTATAGGTGAGATGCTAGTTGGCCCAGCAAGAGCGCTTTTCATGGACGAAATATCGACTGGTTTGGACAGTTCCACAACATTCCAAATGATTAATTCACTTCGACAATCCATTCACATTCTGAATGGAACAGCTCTCATCTCTCTTCTGCAGCCAACACCTGAAACTTACGAGTTATTCGACGACATAATTCTCCTCTCAGACGGACAAATTGTGTATCAAGGTCCAAGGGAAAATGTCCTCGAATTCTTTCAACACATTGGTTTCAAATGTCCAGAGAGGAAAGGAGTAGCAGACTTTTTACAAGAAGTACTTTTTTTTAGCTTCACCAAACTAAGACTTGTTTTACTCTTTTCACCTTTAATAAAAGATACTAAACTCAACTCTTTCAATTCATGCATTTGATAGGTAACGTCAAGAAAAGAGCAAGAACAGTACTGGGAAAATAAAGATGAGCCATATAACTTTATCACCGTTAGAGAGTTTGCTGAAGCATTTCAATTATTTCATATTGGTCAAAAACTCGGTGATCAACTTGCTACTCCATTTGATACCTCCAAAGGCCACCCTGCTGTTTTAACCAAAAACAAGTATGGTGTGAGCAAGAAAGAACTCTTAAAAGCATGTGTATCCAGAGAACTTTTACTTATGAAAAGGAATTCGTTTGTGTATATTTTCAAGATGTGGCAGGTAAACACAAACCATTTAACCGCATACGAAAACAACTTATAAAAATATAGTATGATTTTGTTTTATATTTTGTTATAGAATAGTTATACATAAGCACTTATTAGATTAGTTCTTTATAAGCCCTTAATTAAGTTGTTCATTGTCCATCTGTGCTATTTCAACTCGAGTCATGTTTGATTTCATTTTTTCAGTTGATTTTCACTGGCATCGTAACAATGACAATGTTCCTACGAACCGAGATGCACAGGAATACAGAGACAGATGGTGGGATCTATATGGGTGCTCTATTCTTCATACTAATTGTAATTATGTTCAATGGATACTCTGAGTTATCGATGTTCATCATGAAACTCCCAGTTTTCTATAAGCAAAGGGACCTTCTTTTTTTCCCTGCTTGGGCATACTCTTTGCCTACATGGATCCTCAAAATTCCTATAAGTTTTGTAGAAGTTGGTATTTGGGTTGTGTTGACTTACTATGTTATAGGATTTGATCCATCTTTTGAAAGGTGAGAATTTGTTTTCATTTATAGTGCATTGACTTTATACATAATTTGCTTCAGTCTGCTGAGACACATTCCCTCATGGTAGGTTCATCAAACAGTACTTTTTGCTAGTTTGTATCAATCAGATGGCATCTGCACTTTTTCGATTTATTGGCGCAGTTGGGAGAAACGTCATTGTTGCAAACACAGTTGGATCATTTGCTTTGCTTGCAGTTATGGTCATGGGTGGATTTATCCTCTCAAGAGGTGAAATGCTAACACTCTATATAAGTGATGTTATCGGGTTCTGATACCATATTACAATTTTAGATAGAATTCATGAATAAGAGAAACGAGTGGAAAGTAGAATAAGAAGTGTATTGATAATGAGAATATTATGATTACATCATGGGGTTACATCACTTACATAGTGATAGTTAGTAACTAACCATTAATAAACTATTAACTAACTACTATCTAATTACATCTCTAGTAACTTGTTAGTGACGTTTGTTATCACGGTGCATAACTTTTGTTTCAACATCAAAAGCTCATCGAACTATGTTTTGCAACAGTTGATGTTAAGAAGTGGTGGTTATGGGGTTACTGGGTCTCACCAATGATGTATGGACAGAATGCTATAACTGTGAATGAATTCCTTGGAAAGAGTTGGTCCCATGTAAGCAAGCAATGCAATCACATGAGTAAAACATTGTTACATATATAAGACTACAAATATATGACTAGTGAAGAGTGTTAATCCCTGTTTGAAAATATGTGAATACCTTTTCATTGCAGATTCCACCTGGTTCAACAGAATCATTAGGAGTGCAGATTTTGAAGTCCCGTGGGATTTTCCCTGAAGCCTATTGGTATTGGATTGGAGTAGGAGCTTCCATCGGTTACATCTTACTATTCAACTTCCTTTTCCCTTTGGCCTTACATTATCTTGACTGTAAGCATCCTTATTTATTTTATGTGCTTTTCAGTTTGTAAAGTTTATGTAGTGCTCTTAGTAACAAATGAAACATTTTACTGCAGCATTTGATAAACCACAGGCTTTAATATCAGAAGAAGCCCTGGCTGAGAGAAATGCTGTCACTGCTGGAGATGGACAGATCATTGGATTATCGCCTAAAAGCGAATGTTCTTCAGGTGAGTTACAAATTTGCTATAAAAAATTCTTCCGATTTTACTTCATATGATAATTCAGTGTAAGATGATCGACATGATTTCGATGCAGCCAAAGGAAATGCAAGTCGAAGAAGTTTTTCTTCAACGACAGTGTCAGCAAAAGTAGGCAGCATTAGTGAAACTGATCACAGCAGGAAGCGGGGGATGGTTCTTCCTTTCACACCCCTTTCTATCACTTTTGATGAAATCGGATATGAGGTGGACATGCCACAGGTACAAGAATTATCTTCAAACTTCAAAGGACTTTTTAAGTGGAGACTCCACTGTCTCTCAAGTCGTCAACTTGAAATGTAGTGGCCATTGCAATGGAGCGTTAGAATAAGAGTTTGTTTAAATTGACTTACTTGAGTTTAGGAGAATTTATGAAAACAACTTATGAGATATCTATAAGTTGTTTTTAGCTTATTTTCACAAGTTCTCCAAAATAGCTTGTGAAAACAACATTTAATTCATATGAAAACAGTTTGACTTTATTTTATTTTTTATAACATAAATAACATATACAAAAGCATTTATATGATAAATGTTTATAATATATAAGAGCGTAGCTAAGTTGTTTATCCAAACAAGACCCAAGTCACCCAGCATCCACATAGCATAACATAGTGGTGACATGTGAAGCTTACCTAAGTTACTCTATGAAGAAAACAATCATAAAAAAATGGCAATAGTTTACAGTCTTCCTCCTGATATATTTCTAATGCTCTCCCTTTATGCTTACTTGTAGGAAATAAAGGTCAAAGGAATTCTTGAAGATCGACTTGGACTTTTGAAGGGTGTTAATGGAGCGTTTAGACCAGGAGTTCTGACAGCTCTAATGGGTATAAGTGGAGCTGGTAAAACAACTCTAATGGATGTGTTGTCTGGAAGGAAAACAACAGGATACATTCAAGGACAAATCACTATATCCGGGTACCCTAAAAAGCAAGAAACTTTTGCTCGCATATCCGGATACTGTGAGCAAAATGATATTCACTCTCCCCATGTTACTGTCTATGAATCTCTTCTTTATTCTGCATGGCTCCGGTTGCCACCTGAGGTTGATTCTGCCACAAGAAAGGTAAAGTTTGTCAATTTTTTGTTTTTTTACTTTATATATAGAATCATTGTATATTAATAAGTCATGTGAACACACCGCTTATTGCAGATGTTTATTGAGGAAGTTATAGAGTTGATAGAGTTGACTTCAATAAGAGAAGCGCTCGTTGGATTGCCAGGTGTGAATGGTCTGTCCACGGAGCAGCGCAAAAGGTTAACAATTGCAGTTGAACTTGTTGCCAATCCATCTATTATATTCATGGATGAACCTACCTCTGGCCTTGATGCTAGAGCTGCTGCTATAGTAATGAGAACAGTGCGGAATACAGTTGATACAGGACGAACTGTTGTCTGCACAATTCACCAGCCTAGTATTGATATATTTGATGCTTTTGATGAGGTCAGATACCCTTTTCCTTTTTTGCCAAGTGTTGAATAAACTCTTAGTGTGAGACGGCTTAAATCTATCTTGTAATTTACAGCTACTTCTCTTGAAGCGTGGAGGAGAGGAAATATATGTTGGACCATTAGGTCGCCATTGTTCTCATCTAATCAATTACTTTGAGGTAACTATATCTTGTTTGTTACTAATACTAAATAGTTGACGTATTATCTGTTAGTTTTTTCATCAAAGCAAAAAACACCTCCTTGATATAGGGAGTTAATGGAGTCCCGAAAATCAAGAATGGTTATAACCCTGCCACTTGGATGTTAGAGGTTACTTCAGAAGCACAAGAAGAAGCTCTCGGAGTTAACTTCGCCGAGCTTTACAAGAATTCTGAATTATACAGGTAAGATAGGAACAACTTCAGAAATCCGTAATGATGTTTGGAAGTAAAAGCCGTTCTATAAGCATATATACAATTCTTAAGTCATGATGTACAATTACTTTCAGGAGAAACAAGGACTTGATCAGGGAACTCAGTACCCCTCCAGAGGGTTCTAAAGACTTGTACTTCACAACACAGCACTCGCAATCTTTCTTAACCCAGTGTATGGCTTGCCTTTGGAAGCAGCACCTATCGTATTGGCGAAATCCACCATACAGTGCAGTGAGACTTTTATTCACTACAGTCATTGCCTTCTTGTTCGGGACAATATTTTGGAATATTGGCAGCAAAAGGTACCAATCAACATTCCTAACTCGTTTCTGAGTCGCTGTCAATTATTACCTTCATTCATGTATTCTTGTAATGCAGGGAAAGAAAACAAGATCTATTTAACGCGATGGGATCCATGTATGCCGCAGTACTCTTCATCGGGGCACAAAATGCTACATCAGTGCAACCAGTTGTAGCCATTGAGCGAACAGTCTTCTATAGAGAAAAGGCTGCTGGAATGTACTCAGCATTGCCATATGCATTTGGACAGGTATGCATAATGTTACTGACCATATAATGGTTAAGGAATGCTAACTACTAAACTTCAAAGATTAAGTGTTTAAAAAACTTACCACCTTTGAAATATTCAGGTTGCTATTGAGATTCCATACGTACTCATACAGACCCTTCTATATGGCATTATAGTGTATATCATGATTGGGTTTGAGAAGACACCTACCAAGTTCTTTTGGTATCTATTCTTCATGTTCTTCACCTTGCTATACTTCACCTTCTTTGGAATGATGCTTGTGGGTGCTACACCAGATCACAACGTTGCTGCCATAGTTTCCTTTGGCTTCTACTTGTTATGGAACCTTTTCTCAGGATTCGTGATTCCCCGAACCGTAAGTGCTTCATTTTTAATACTAGACTGTGCAAGTGCAAACATGAAACTTAACTCAAAAAGGCTAATAGCATATTGTTTGATATGTAACAGAGAATGCCAATATGGTGGAGATGGTTTTTCTGGATTTGTCCTATCTCTTGGACTCTGTGTGGCTTGGTGACTACACAATTTGGTGATGTTAAAGAACATATAGATACTGGTGAGACCGTGGAAGAGTTTGTTAGAAGTTATTTCGGGTATGGAGATGAGTTAAAAGGTGTAGCAGCAGCTGTGGTAGTTGGTTTTTCACTAATCTTTGGATCTACCTTTGCCTTTTCAATTAAGGCATTTAATTTCCAAAAAAGATGAACATTTTGTACCACTTGTTCATTCACATCTTAATTAGTAAAAAAATAAAAGCAAAAAATTGTAAATATAATCTCAGGCTTTTTCATGAAGCTATGTATTAATTGGTGCAAAAATGAAATAAGAAAGAACTAGTACCAGTAAATTAAAATGTCAGCTGCCGCATATGATACAGTCAGAAAGTTCTCTCTCATCCTACTACACCTAACACCTACAATTACAAAATGAATCTCAATTCTTAGAAAGAGGTACGGAAAAGAAAATCAAACAAGAAGGAACCAAAAAGACTTGTGCAAAAACTCATTTCCCCAAACTATCCAAAAAGCTTTGCAACTCCTTCAAACCTTCAGCAGAGAAGCTCCTGTGCACTCTGCCGCGCGGTGCTACCAAATTTGGTGGTGGCTGTTGCTGGAAACAAACCACAACAGCGGCTAAATTGTCTCCACTTTT